>NC_089251.1:271679473-271979473 GCF_963930625.1 Muntiacus reevesi | reverse complement strand
TCCCAACTGCACTGGTCTTACAAACTCCACTCCCTCCTTCTGTTCCACTTGGGTTCTCTGGAACAGCACAAACAATTGCACCAATCCAGGAATCTTCATTCTCTGTGGGACCTATGCATATTCATGCCTCCCCTTAGACCCCCCTGGACCCTGCATCTTGGTCTTCCTGACCCCAGGCCTAACATTCCTCGAAGAGGGAGAGCTAGAACAAAGAGTTTACCCCCCAAGGGGAACTTTCCCACAGAAAAAGATGAGCTGTCATCGCCCCCCCCCCTCCTGGTTGGGACTGGCATAGATAGCAGCAGCCCTAAGGCACCAGGATGGGAGGCATCTCGACCTCTGCCCATTTCTATTACAAGCTGTCCCAAGAACTTAATGAAGACATGGAGCAGGTAGTAGAGTCCTTCGTTTCAATCCCAAAACAAATTAACTCATTGGCTTCTGTGGCCCTACAAAATAGGCGAGCCCTGGACCTTCTCACTGCAGAAAAGGGAGGGACCTGCCTTTTCCTAGGAGAGGACTGCTGCTATTTTGCTAATGAAACGGGGATAGTCCAGGGTCGAGTCAGAGAACTTAGAGACAGAATTGAATGCCGCAGAAAGAGTTAGAAAACCTTTACATTCCCCAAAACCTGTTCCCACAGATCCTCCCTTGGCTGCTCCCTTTCTGGGGCCATTAGTATTTATCATTCTATTCCTCTTATCTGGACCCTGTCTCTTTAATCTCTTTCAAAGGTTTCTCCAAGAACGGATTCGGGCCATCTCTTGAGATCAGGTCAAGACTGTTTTCTTCTTCTCGAGAGCCTCACCTCAAGCTCAGAAAAAAGGAGACTGTGGGTCCTAGGACGATCCTCCATTCCAGACCCAAAACCGTCGCACCATCCGGCAGGAAGTAGCCAGAGAGATCAGGCGCCCTTCTCCCCCCCCCCTTTTTTTTATGATTTCAGGGTCTGGAATGAAGGAGTCTTTTGGGCCTAGAAAAGAGAGCAACAGTCTCAAAGGCCCCTTGCTGAATCATCTAACTTTGGAGAAAACAAAGCATAATTTTAGTTCCATCCTGATGCTCCAGGCCAGTTGCATCTATCTGGGACTTATCACCCCCTGTCCGGAAACCTACCACCCCCTACACCCGCCCAGAAGACTTATCACCCTCTGCCCAACTATAGAGTGTCATCTCAACAAAAGAATACTTAAAATATCCCGCCTGATTGACGTTTCCCTTATTGCTTCCACAAACCTCCCTATAAGTATGAAGCCTCCCTGATCCCTCTCGGTGCTCAGCCTTGTCGTTAGGCCGACTGTCGCCCCTCCTTGCCTGAACAAAGGCAACCTACTTCTGTTGAGGTCGGCTCTCCTTTTCTGCCTGGCCGGAACTATGCCTTACAGATGTCACTGAGGGTGGTGCTTTCTGGAGATCTTTAGCGCAGCCATGGCCTGTATTGGAACGTCTTCCTCTTGGAGCTTTTGTTGTTTCCATTTTGAATGTCGGGGGCCCCCTTGGGTCGAATTTTCCGAGGAAAAAGTTTGTTGGATCCACCTGGGGAAATACAAGCATATCCTTTTCCCTGTAAGATTAGTTTCCCAGATTTCCATTGTTTCATTAACCCGTCTTGGTACCAAATGGGCAGGGGAAGAGACGTGTCCTTCAGTTCCTCGAAATGCCTTTCTGCCCTGGTTAAAATATTTCCCTGTGGCAGGTTTAAAAACTTTAAAACGAATAAAGCTGTATTAACAATAGTGATGGGTTGAGAAAATATCTTATGTTGGAATCTAGTAAAGTCTGCTCTGGATAAGGAAGACAGCAGTGTTCCTGTGTATTCCCCTTTCTTTAAGTTCTTTTTATTTGTAACTTTAGTGTGTGAGGTGCTCGTTCGACTATGTCTCGTGTCTGTGGATTATAAGGAACACTTATAATATGTTTAATAGAAAAAGATTGTAAAAATTGTTTAAAGTATCTAGAAATATAGGCAGGGCCAGTGTCTGTTTTAATAGAACTAGGAGTTTATGGTGGAGGTTTCTGTATCTAGTAAAACAAAAACTGAATATTTAGCACCAGAGACTCTATTAATCGGGTAAGGATATAAGCAAATAACTTGAATAAGAGCATATAATTTATTTTGTTGAGCAGAATGAAATTTAGTGTAAAAGACTTTGTATTTTTTAAGAGGCCAGAAAGAAAGAAGTTTTGGCATTTTTAGTCCCATAAGAATCACCTGGGCCACTTACTGGATTTCATTTTGTTATCTAGTGCCTAGCACAGTTTCTAGGACAGAGTTGGAAATTAATAAATGTGTACATTCCTGGTATTATAGTCTAAAACTTGCAACACTAATAGTTGCAAACTTAAATGACCCTAATGGTTGTAGAATTTTCTTGCATCTACAAAAGACAGTCCTAGCTGACTGGGCTTAGGAATTTTTCTTCATCTACTTGGGACTTCTTTCCTCCTATCCCTCACTGTCAGATCCCTTGTGCTACCTGACTGTATCTATCCACAGTCTACACACCTAGTTTCTTCTTTGGCTCCAACGCAAAGGCAGAGGCTAGGAGTGAGAAGGTAATCCCCTGTGGCTACATCCCCACAGTAACACCCCCATAGGCCCCATCCTGCTCCTCACCTGAAAGCCCCTGCCATAGCTCCTGGGATGAAATGCCCCGGGTAGCCTTCCTACCTGAAGAAGGAAGAGGAACAAATACTGAGTCTAGATTTCACTTGGAAATTCAGATGATTAATGTGGGTCAGTCCTAGTCTACAGTTCATTGGAACACAGGGACATTTAGAGAAAACATTTGTGGGAGCTTAAAACTGGATTAGTTTTCCTGTTTGTTCATTATTTTTCTCATTATTATGAGTGTTAAAAAAAACCAAAAAAACCACCCAAACTTGAAATTTCACCAATGCTGGATTGTATTGAGGAGGGGAGAACTCACAAGTGCATACTCAATTTGACAGGAACCTGGGGAGTAAGGGAAGAGAATCAAGTGGGCTAGGGCCTGTGGGGAGAAACGTGCAGCTGGGGGCCGGCGGAGACCAAGTACACACAGCCTCCCAAAATGACGGTCTCAAGGGGACAGCACTCATTCTCAGCCGTTCAGGTTCTCTGCGTCTTAAGAAACTCACAACTTTGTCACTTTTAAGATAAATGATGAATGAAAATGGTAAGGGTGGCAGAGATGCAAAGCGGGGCCTGGAATGAAAGGTAACATAAACAGCACAGAAAGCAAGGGCACAGCTACACCAAGATGGAGACTCAGTGCGTGCTTCTTGCTTGTGGCACGACTACAGCTATCCAGGTTCACATGAGATGGCTCAGCATGATGCAACTTACAAATACCACATGTGCAAAATGAACCTAGAAACCAAAGAGAAACCATCACATGAAAAATGGGGGCCACAGAGGCAGGTTCTGTAAGGTTCAGAGTATGTGAGAATACATACTGAGAGTAATCCTTCCAAAATTAATGGAATGCTTTCTAACATAAATTAGAGAATAATGCTTTTTCCATTATTGACGAGTTTCAGAGATACCAAACACACTGCTTATCATGAAAATCCAGTAAAGTACGGATGACCATGAAGATAAATGAGAATCTTAATAATAATTCCTTCCTGTGTCCATCAGAAGTGACTGAGTTCAAAAATAATTACAAAGCTCCACATCATCACATCTCAAAACGATTCAAATTACCCTCCCACCAACTGTCACCCAGAGTCTACCTTGACAATATTGGCAGGAGTGGCCCATTTATTTATTTATTTTCGCCCATCTCTGGCTAAGATTTTAAAAACCCAAGTTAGGCTATAAAAGGGTAGCAGTTTCTGTCACTTAGGACATTGTCTTCTCTTGAAACCAGTCACTTGCTACAAGGAAGAAACAGATGGTAATAGAAGTTAGTGACCTTATATCCTAATTCAACAATGACAAAAAATCTTCAGGATTCTTCTATGGCATTAAGAAACATTTTTATCTTACCGAGTTCATTCATTGCATGTCTATGCTCTTCATCAAATGAAAGTTTCATTAGAACACACACAGCAGGACAGATCTGATGTTCAACAGGAGCTGGCACTGAAAAATAAAGTTGACATAAACCATAATGCTTTGTTTTCTCAAAGTAGTGATGTTTATTATACCTAAAAAATACTGAGTTTGCAGATATACTTCTCATGCATGGTAGCTTAGTGAATCAACAAGTATTTGCTGAAGAGATGAATAACTACTATACACATGGAAAGGAAAATACAGGTAAAGGGCTTTCCTTGGTTCTGTAAAAATGTTTACCCCTCACCAGCCTTTCACCAAGTCTGCTGGACTAACTCCCATGTAGGTTTATGCTATAATTCAACTAATAACTTAAAAATTATACTGGTTATTTGAAATAATAAAAACATTTTGGTATAAAACTATTTATTTATAATTTATATTTTCAAAGCTGAAAGGCACATGGCTGTATAGAAATGTATAGAGAAACCTAGTGCAACTCTAGTAGAGAAAGTTTATTATATAGACACCAGATAGTAAATAAAAATTTAAAGGAAAAGTGTCTAAGAAAATGTACTTACACATTTAGTGCTATACATAAAGTTTCAAAACTGTTACTTGAAATAAAAATTGAAAAACCAAGTCTATTTTTCAGAAGTAATAGTATTTATTCTATTTAACTTGTCTGAGAACAGGTATTAAGAGCACACAATACAAGTCATTACATAATTGTGGACAGCCAAAGGAAACAATCCAGAAAGATAATGTTCTCCCAGTAAAGCAACTTATTAATTCTCCCTAGCCCTAGGACAAACAGAAAGGACATTTCTGCTATATTCTTACTGTTGAAAATTTTTTAATTTTAAATAAATTCACCTTTATACCTAACCCTAAGAGAAATCTACTAAATCTTTATAGATCAAGTTCTCATCATCAGTCTTTCTCCTGCTCCCCCAATCAAGATACTGACTCGATAGTCCTTTGCTGTGTGTATGTCTATGTGTGGGTTCTTACCAGGTGAAAGGAGGTCTTCCCTTATATACTTACTGCTTTTGGTTCTTCCTATAGGAATGAAGTAACTTATCTCCTCAAGGGTCCCAACTCCCATGATCCCTGCTCCTGGGGGAGAGGGTTTCTCCCTGAGAAAAGAGCTGGGTGGCTGATCACCCCAGCAGCTGGGGCCCCAAGGCCTGAAGACAGGCAGTGAAGTGGGAAGGACACTGGGCTGAGGGTCAGGGGGTCTGGCCTCTGGCCCTGGATCCCCCACCCACTACCTGTGAAGCCACAGGCAAGTCTTTTGGCCTCTCTGAACCTCAGTCTCTTCATCTGTAAAATGAAGATGATAATATCTTCTCTTCCTACTTCACAAGGCTGTTCTAAGGATCAAATAACAGATATAACACAGCTCTGCATCCACTGAGTAAAGCGATATGCAAATATAAGAGAATGGCTTGGTCACTCACAGCTGAAGGAACTTACGTAAAGTCACTTTCCTGAGCTTAATCTCAAGAGAAGGAGAACATAATCGCTCAAGTTCTTTCTAGATCAACTATGCTATGACTGTTTAAGTCTACTTTGATTTTCTGTTATTTTCTGGTTGTACTGTAGTGCACACAACATTTCCCTTTGCTAACTTTTTTTCCTAGGGAAATAGAGAAATTAAGCTTTAAACTATGTGAGCGGTGCAGGTGGCTAATATGAATTTCCCACTCTGATTCATAAAGACACCGTCCTAATTAAAAAACTTTTCATTTCAAAAACTTTTACATTTGCTTTGTCACATGCACCATATGGAACATACTTGGATTTTTGTCCTGGTCCATGCCTTGTTCATGGGCTTCTTGCCACTCCCAACAGGTTTCACAGTAAGCTCGTATCTGTTCCAAAAGATGAAGGACTCGGATTTCACGCCTGCCTCTCTTGTCATCAGGCTGTGAGTGAATGATGTTGTGGAGTGCTGCACTGGCCCTGGCCAGAGCCTCTTTACCGCCCCAGGAATTGCTCAACAACACAGAGTCTTTGTCATTGCCATGTAAAAGCTGGATGAGGAGAGGAAGACATCCAGACTGTCGCATGGATATACAGCTGTCTTGGGAGCTAGACATAGCTAGCAAAGTTCACGACATATCATCCTTATCATGAGTACCAAGCATTGACAACAATGAATACACCATTTCCACCTGTGGGCCAAATGAGTTTAGAAACAAAATTATGACTTTAATAGCCAGAAGCCAACACCAATGAAGTGATGAATGGGATATTAGCTGTAACTCAAACAAAAACAGAAACAAAAACAAAAATCTCTTTCCAGGATGAAGTAATGAGCGTTATTTCAAAATCCATATTGCTATAATCATTATCACCATCTTCTTTATGAGTAAATATTAGTAGTGGTAGTATATAGTCATAAGGAGACAGTAGGTTCTTGCATACCTAAACTGCTATTATCTGGATCAGTGGGTGAAAATCTGTTATCATAATGAAAGACAGTCAACTGATTTTTCTCTTTCTCACATCTCCCCCACCCACCACACACACACATACCTACCAACACATACAGAGCAAGAAATGTGGTTTATCTAAAATTCTTTACACAATTAAAAATTTTACTTTTTAAAATCTACAACCATAATCAGTAAAGAGAAAATGTTTTTTAGCAATTACTATTTACTAAATAAGTACTGGTTCTAAGCAATTGCTAACCGTCACCAGATTATAATATTGTTAAAATTATGATATCTCCCTTATACATGTAAAAGTATTTTGTCATAAAGGGATCATATAGGGATGATCCCTGATCATATAGAGATACAAAGTCAATATTCTTATTTAATTTTTTTTTAAGCAGCTGGTAAGCATCATTACTCCCTTCCTGTAAATTCCAAGAATTTACTCAGAAGCAGATCAGAAACAGGAAATAGCACCCAGTCATCCTGTCCTGTGATCAACCGCATTTTTTAAAAGCAAGAGCTACTGTGTGAAAGTTGAGGCTATTATAGAAATGCATCATATCTATAAATTAGTGGTTCCAAACCAGGGGCAACTTTAGCCACCTTGAGACTCTTCTGGTAATGTCCTACTATTTGCAAGTGAGCTGTGTGACACAAGCAGGTTACCAGAGTTCTCTGAGGTCCAGCTGTCTCAGCTGCCAAACGGAGTAATTTACCTAATAGGGTTTTCTTTGTGAAGATTAACTAAAGTCACACATGTATACAGGACAGTAGCTGGCATTCAAAAATGTAGTAAGGTCTTAATATTATCATGCAAAAATCACTCCAAAAGGAAATGGTATTCAAGCTGCCAGTTTTCAAGCAATAGTACTCTTATATATTAAAGGTTTTCTTTACAGTAAAAACTACTCATGTTGGACAGACTGGGGTGGAATTCTAATTTAATTACCATCTTTTTGGCTTTAGTATTCTCACTTAAAAGAGGGGCAAGAATAATACATTCAAAGGGTTTTGGAAAAGATCAGAGATAGTTTACGTACAAGTCTTAGCAGTTACTGGCATATTAGTGATCCCAGGTAGTAACTATTGTGAGTTACTAAAAGGATTAAGTTTTATATTAATAATATCACTGCTACTCTAAAATTCATTTCTTATATCGACATTAGTTATGTAATGCTTTTCCTCAGAGCCATTATATTACTAAAGTAAAGAAAGAGTATGTAGAATATGCTATGAAAACAAGGAAGTATTTAGATGTAATGGAAAATATACTGTTTAAAAAATAGTCCCCGTGCTCCAAATGTAGTGCTTCAAAGGAGGCAGACACAGACTGCATGGGCAGGCGCGAGGGCCCTGGGTCAGAAAACGCTCTGTAAAGAAGGAAAGCCCAAGAAGAGCTCTGCAGGCTGGCGAGGACCCTGAGGGTCACTGTGCAGCAGGGTGGGAAGTGGAGGGCTGCACCACTGCAGCCAGGGCAGCCAGGCAGAAAGTCACGGGGAGGGGAGAGCTCAGGGGGGCGAGCCAGCTGTGGGCTGCACCTCAGGATGCTTGCAGAGACCTGGCTGTCATTTCTTTAAGAGACTGCGATGATGGAAACAAAAGAATACTTAAGCCAAAATTAAAAGAAGCATGAAGAATGTTTCAGTAGAGCACTCAGAGTTCTAGCGACAAGACTCTATAATCCGTTACCTTGGTTCCCAGATGACTGGTCAGCCTTCAAGGAGCTTAATGTGTGCTACTAGAGCTCAAAACACTGGCTGTTTCATGATCTATTCGTGTACTTGACCCCTAGAAATTAAGCAAATTATAGACAGTATAATTTAGATTATAGATAAATATAGCTAGCTTCATGCTAAGATACTCCAAATGAACTGTCTTTAGGGTAAATAGCTAAATATACCATTAAAGTGTGAACATTTATAACTGCTCAAAATGAGTATTTTTATCTATAAACTTGAGTAGAATTTTAGAAAGACTGAAGGAGGAAAAAAAAAAAACTGTTGTAAAAGACAAAGTACAATGTAGAAGAAACCAAACACTGAAGACATTCTAAGAGTAATATTCTTTCCCAAATCAAAAGGCATGAAACCATATTCAGCTAAATATACACTGGCTGGAAGAAAGCCCCATTGAGTGATGAAATGCTTCCCAAGGCCCACTAGACTTCACACTCCAGGATGTCTGGCTCTAGGTGAGTGACCACACCATCGTGGTCATCTGGGTCATGAAGGTCTTTTTTGTGCACTTCTTCTGTGTATTCTTGCCACCTCTTCTTAGCATCTTCTGCTTGTTATGTCCATACCATTTCTGTCCTTTCTTGGTGCAATGCTAGTCTGTAGGAATGTAAGTGAGTAAGACACCCCCACCCTCGCTGCATATGGAGCCTGGACAGGTTGCTCAACATGTAAACACACAGTGCCGTGACGAGCGCAGGTGTGCAGACAGGAGTGGCGGGCACTCAGCTCGGGATTGTAGAGTAAAGGGCTGTCTGACTGTGAACGACAGAGAGGTGTCTCCTTAAAAAAGAGGAGGGTCAGCCACACAGCAGCTCAGATGAGGCAGAGGCCCTAAGCACAGGTCACAAAGAATGTGTACGTGTGTGTGTGCCTGAGAGAGAGAGAGAGAGAGAGAGAGAGAGAGAGAGAGAGAGAGAGAGAGAGAAAGACACACACACACAGAGAAACTGACTCACTTGGAGATTAAGAGCTTCTTCTGATTGCAATAAGGAGGATGGAGTTGAGGGACCAAGACTCAAGATAAAGAGAGCAGGTGGGAGACTTTTAAGGAAATTTTGGCAAAGGGCTGCTTTTGATCTACAGGAGGAAATGAATGACTCCTTATGCTGAAGCAAGCATACTGTCTTTAAGGATATCTAAATACTTTGACTGTTTCTGGTAGTGAGGATGTAACACAACCCGTAAGGAGCCTTGTCTTCTAGAATTCACCACCTTGTGAACTACTCCTGTGGTTAAGTGTAGGCCAGATTTTGTGTAAGGCTTTTAGCGAACAGACTGCTATAGATATGATGAGAAGTCACTTTCAAGATAAGTTTACAAAAACTGTGGCTTCCATCCTGGACACCCTCTCTTGTTCTTCTCTGAGGGATTGCCAGATACTACACTATGAACTGCTCTTTGCAGAGGCCTTGGTGGCAAGAAATGATACCACTGGCCGACAGCCTGGACATCTCAGGCCTGCTAACAGTCATATGGTGAGTTTAGAAGCAGATCCTCCCATCATCAAATCTTGAAATGACTGTGGCCCCAGCCAACATGGCGACTGCAGCCTATGAGAGACCCTGAACCAGAGGCACTCAGCTAAGCTGCACCAGGATTCCTGACCTACAAAGACAATAAATGGTTGCTGATTTAAGCTGCTAAATTTGTCAGGCAGCAATAGATAACTAACATATTGTTTGAAACAGAAGAGAAACAAGAGGTTACATTACAAAGCAAGGAAAAACCCATGTCTACGATGAAACATGCTCTGACATTCATTTCAGTGTAGACATCAATCACCTTTAAGCTTCAGACTTAGTATCTTTCTATATAGATTCTTGATTTTGGGACACTCTCCACTCTGCTCTCCCAAACTCTCTAGCTAGAAACCTAGATGGATTTATTATAAGGAGATTCCAAGAGAACATTCCCATACCCATACTACCTATAAGCCAGAACTTGAGTCTTGAGAATCTTTCCTGGGCCTTTTTATTATGATTAAGTCTGCACCAACATCCTTCAGAGGGACCAGAGAAGCAGTAACCTGTAAGAAATGGTTATCGTTGTTCGGTCGCTAAGCCAAGTCTGACTCTCTGTGACCCCATGGACTGCAGCATGCCAAGCTGTCCTTCACTATCTCCTGGAGTTTACTCAAACTCATGTCCTTTGAGTTGGTGATGCCATCCAACAATCTCATCCTCCTTTGCCCCCTTCTCCTCTTGCGCTCAATCTTTCCCAGCATCAGGGTCTTTTTCAATGACTTGCCTCTTTGCATCAGGTGGCCAAAGTATTGGAGCTTCCGGATCAGTTCTTCCAATGAATATTCAGGGTTGATTTCATTTACTATTGACTGGTTTGATCTCCCTGTAGTCCATGGGACTCTCAAGAGTCCTCTCCAACACCACAGTTCAAAAGCATCAATTCTTCACTGCTCAGCCTTCTTTACAGTCCAAATCTCTCATCCGTATATGACTACTAGAAAAACCATAGCTTTGACTATATGAACCTTTGTCAGCAAAGTGACGCCTCTGCTTTTTAATATGCTGTCTAGGTTGGTCATAGCTTTTCACCCAAGGAGCAAGTGTCTTTTAATTTCATGGCTGCAGTCACCATTCGCAGTGATTCTGGAACCCAAGAAAATAACATCTGCCACTGTTCCCACTTTTCCCATCGACTTGCCATGAAATGATAAGACAGGATGCCATGATCTTCATTCTTTGAATGTTGAATTTTAAGCCAGCCTTTTCACTCTCCTCTTTCACCCTCATCAAGCGGTTCTTTAGTTCCTCTTCACTTTCAGCCATTAGAGTGGTATCATCTGCATATCTGAGGTTGCTGATATTCCTTCCAACAATCCTGATTCCAGCTTGTGAGTCTCCTAGCCTGGCATTTCTCATGATGTACTCTGCATATAAGTTAAATAAGCAGGGTGACAATATACAGCCTTGATGTACTCCTTTCTAGATTTTTAACCAGTCTGTTGTTTCATGTCTGGTTCTAACTGTTGCTTCTGACCTGCATCTCCTTTTCAACACACATTAGAATCAAGCACTTCTCTATCTTCTGGTCCTCCTTTATCCACCTTTCAATATCCACTGCCATCAGAGGCACTCAAATGTGTGCCGAGGGGCCCAAGAAGGACTATGCCTGGCAGTTCAATCAGTACAGCTGGGACACAGTCAATTTCAACTACACTTGCTGGGTACAAATCCCTCTTCTATTATCTACTTGCTCACTTTAGGAAGGGACTCAAAAAACAGTATTTTTCTGAGAAAACAAAACAAAACAAAGTGACTCTAAGAAGTTCACCATAAAGGTAGCAACAGTCTCCAACTCTCTGTGAAACTGTGTAAGAGGGAGAAGAAGCAAAAGAAGCAAGCACCCTCCTCACCTTGCCTTTTTTCATACAGATGGTACACGGAAGTGGCCCAACAGTAGATGAGAAGTTTCTCTTTATTAAAGTACTACAGCTAATTCTACAACCCTTAGTGAATTAATAAAGGTAGACATTAAGTATAAATGCTGTGAATATCACAAAAAGATGTTATGTGCTTTCTGGTGGAAGACCACTATGCTACCTATGAAAGTCTCAGGCATAGAATGAGGGCCTGAGACCAAATCTGATCACATTGCTAGACCCAATACCAATTTACAGGGAATACAGAAGACAGAGAGATAGGTCAAACTTCACCATGCAGATGTTCCTAGCAAAATTCAGACTATGGAAAACTTGAGAAGACAAATAACTTTGGTTATTCAATAAATATACAGCAAAAATCTAAGAGACAAAGAAGAAATCTATAGATTAAAAGAAACTTCAAAGACACACTAACCAATCTCTGTGCATGAACTTTATCTGGCCCTTGTGTCAAATAAATTTAAAAATTATGACATTTACGAAGCAACTGCAAATTTGAAATCTGATGCTACCGAGGAACTACTGTTAGTTTCTTTGGGAGTGTAATAATGGCATAATAGTTATGTATTCTAGGTGTCCTCTGGCTGCAGGACTGCTTTAGCAATTCTGGGCCTTTTGTAGTTCCATAGAAATTTTAGTATTATTTGTTCTAGTTCTGTGAAAAATGTCATAGGCATCTTGACAGGAATTGCATTAAATCTGCAGAGTGCTTTGGGACTTCGGACAATACTACCAAGCTACAGTAATCAAAACAGCATGGCATTTGTACAGAAACATGACAGATAGACACACAGACCAAAAGAACAGGATAGAGAACCCAGAAGTAAACCCACATACCTACAGTCAGTTAATCCTTGACAAAGGAGATAAGAACACACAACGGAGAAGAGACGGTCTTTTCAGCCAGTGACACTAGGAAAGCTGGACAGCTACATGTAAATCAGTGAAGTCAGCACACACCCTCACACCATAAACAAACAAGCCCCCAAAATCCCTCAAATTGTTTTAAAGACATAAGTATAAGACATGATACCATAAAACTTCTGGAAGAAAACATAGGCAAAATAGTCTCATAGTCTCAAATTATAGCAATATTTTCTTAGATCAGTCTCCCAAGGGAAAACAAATAAAAGCAAAAATAAATAAACGGGACCTAGTCAAACTTAAAAGATTTTTTTCCAGTAAAGAAAACTATCAACAAAACAGAAACACAGCCTACAGACTGGGAGAAAATATTTGATTGACAGTCAATATCCAAAATGTACAAACAGCTCATACAACTCAGTATCAAAAAAATAAAAATAAAAAATAAAAGCAACAAAAATCAAAGGATGGACAGAAGACCTAAACAGACATTCCTTCAAAAGGCATACAGATAGCCAACAAATCACGAAAAGATGCTCAACATCACTGATCACTGAGAAATTCAAATTAAAAACGGCCACCATCAAAGCAAAAAGTCTGGAGAGCATGTGGAGAAAAGGAAATCCTTCTACACTGTTCGTGGGAATATAAATTGGTACAGCCACAATGAAAACCGGTATGGAGGTTTCTTAAAAAACTAAAAATAGAGTTACCACATGATCCAGCAATCTCACTCCTGGGCATAAATCCAAAAAGGATGAAAACTCTAATCTGAAAAGATAAATGCACCCAAATGTTCACAGCAACACTATTTATATTAACCAAGACATGGAAAGAACCCAAGTACCCATCAACAGATGATGGTTTTAAGAAGATACAATGGTTTAAGAAGTCACAAAAAAGAATGAAATACTGCCACTTGCAGCACCATGGATGGAGCTAGAGAATGCCATACTAAGTGAGGGAGTCAGACAAAGACAGACATTATATGAGATCACTTATATGTACAGTCTAAAAAATAATACAACTATATCTACACACAAAACAGAAATAGACTCACAGACACAGAAAACAAACTTACGGTTACCACAGATGACAGAGAAGGACAAATTAAAGGTATGGGATCAACAGATATAAATAATCCAAAAAATATGTATATGTTACTGAATCACTTTGCTGTAGAGCTAAAACTAACACAATAATGTAAATCAACTGTATTTTCAATTTAAAAGAAAGTATTCTTAGACACAGAAAACAAACTTATAGTTATTAAAGGGGAAATGGGAGGAGGGATAAATTAGGAGTATGGGATTAACAGATACATACACTTTGATATATATAAAATAAACAAGGATTTACTTTATAGTATGTGCATGTGTGCATGCTAAGTCGCTTCAGTCACATCCAACTCTTTGTGACCCTATGGAGCCCGCCAGGCTCCTCTGTCCGTGGGATTCTCTAAGCAACAACACTGAAGTGGGTTGCCATGCCCTCGAGATCTACCCAACCCAGGGATCAAACCCGCAGCTCTTTTGTCTCCTGCACTGGCAGGCAAGTTCTTTACCACTAGCACCACCTGGGAAGCCCTAGGGAATTTTATTCAATATCTTGTAATAACCTAAAATGGAAAAGAATTGGAAAAATACAATATAACTGAATCACTTTGCTGTATACCTGAAACTAACAATGTTAGGAATCAACTACATTTCAATTAAAAAAATGTTATATTCTGTAAATACACAGTGAAGTATTTAATATTTAAGCAAAAAATGATGATGTCTGGGATCTTTTCCAAAAATAAAATCAGAGGACAAAGTATATAGGGTACCTGCAGATTACTCTATTACTCTGTTTGCCTCTGTATATATTTGAAATTTTCCATAATAACAGGCTTAAAAACATATTATTGGCAGTGGAAAAGGTTCTCCTACCATTTCATCTCTTTCCCAGTCTTGTTTGAACTTCATCACTACTTACCGGTTGTCTCACTAGAGATCTGGTTCTAAACATTAAATGGAAAAGCTGAGATCGATTCATAAATGAATTACACATAAAGTTATATACTAAGCAAGTAGGGATCTAGCCCATATAATTTATTTCTAGCTTTCTCTTTTCATTTAACATTCAAGGGAGATTAATCACAGATCAAAAATCCCTCTTTCTAGAAGGGATGTTAGTTATCCCTTCCAACCTACATATATTCATTGCTATTATCTACTATTTATTTATCAGGGACTGTGGGGATATAAAAATGAATAAAACTGGAAAGAATCTTTGTCTTTCTGGAGCTTACAATTTAGTAGGGAGAACAGAAATAACCACATAAATAAATATAAAACTGCAAATGTGGTCTTCAAGGTGAGAAGAACAAGCGAGGACAGCCTGTAATGGGATGTGAACAGTTCAAGCCTCTTGAGAGAAATCACGCTAAAGTTCAGACACACACAAACTGCTGTTAACTGAGTGAAGTGGGATGAGAAGGCACAAGAGGGAACGGGCAGATGGTGTGCAGGCTGCAGCAGAGGAAGCCGTCAAGGGGAAGTCCTGAAGGGCCAGCGTGGCAGGCGTGCTGAGAGCAAAGGGTGACAGACCGCTGGCAAGTTTAGGCAGGAGCCAGGTTATACAGGTCGTAGTAAGGCTTGTCTTTTTCTGAGAATCAATGGATGCCAACAAAGGATTTTACCAAGAGGGTGATTTACTCGTGAAAGATCATTCTGGCAGAGTGGCTGTGGGCAGGAAACCAGGTGAGGTACAATGAACTTCCTTCCCCAAGGGCACTAGGGCAGGAGCTTGATGGATCATATTACTGTGATTCTGAGAAAGTCAAAGAGATTATTTTCAGTTTTGTTAGTGTCAACTGTTTTGTCTCTGGAGCAAATAACAAAAGAAATGAACAAACCCCAAGAGTCTGACAGGTAAAGGGATTTTGGCATAACTGGATCACAGTCTCACAGACACACCTCTTATCTACATTAAGATCTGGACGTAGCTGTAGCGTCATTAATGTGATTTTGGTTTTTGTCTTGTAAGTTTGTTATGATTTTATCGCACACTAAAGTCTTACATTTTTAAATGAAGCCTATGGTTCTTTTATGGTTTCCTACTCACTTCATGATTATAAAACCTCTATGCTCATTTCCTTAACTTTTAATATTTCTAACAGTTTTCATTTGGGGGACTTCCCTGGTGATTCAGTGATTAAGAATCTGCCTTCTAATGCAGGGGATGCGAGTTTGACCCCTGGTCTGGGAACTAAGATCCCACATACTGCAAGGCAACTAAGTCCGAGGGCCACGACTTCTGGGCCTGCACGGCGTAACAGAAGATCCCGCATGCCACGACTAAGACACAACATAGGTAAATAAGTAAACTGTTTTTTAAAGTTTTCATCTTTGACATTAAATCTAATATATTCAGAGTTAAATTCTGATATAAGAAATGAGATAAGAATTCAATTAAAAAAATAAATATTGAGCTTATTGGCTAGGTGAGGCTTTAAAGGATATAATAATTGAAATATGACCCCAAAGTATAAATAGTGGGTCTTAATCCTAAAGCAAAAAAAAAAAGATTTTTGTCAAGAAGACAGAACTTCTTTCTACATATGTGTAGGAACACATGATAATCCCAGAGAACTCCCTAAGTAGTAGACAAGGAACCCAAATGTACTATTGGAATATAATTTTTTTTGCCCTAATTCACCATCTGTAGAGTATTATCCAGTACAATGTGGACCAGTAATATTAAAATGAAGTATATTTTTGTTTAAATGTGGTAAATTTAAATATTTAAATTAAGTATGAGACATTTTAAGCTTTAAATTTTAATGAACTAATAGAACAAATAAATAGTATCATTAAAAGTAATCTATAGGCACTAAAGGAATATTTTATATCAACAGTAAGAAAATTTCCTTAAAATCAACTTAGTTGAAACTGTATTTTAAAAAATCATTCATTTAAAACATAAAATATTGCTTGAAAAAATGTGGAGAATACAGAACACTCCAAAGAAAAATACTCATTAGGATACATTCCAATCAAACTCTAATAGAAAACTGATGGCAGCACAACAAGATAATGTTCTACATTTTAAAAAATTGTCTTCCATAATTTTCCTAAAGATGATAATAGTAAATATGACTAG
The DNA here is from genome assembly GCF_963930625.1 of Muntiacus reevesi. Taxonomy (NCBI): domain Eukaryota; kingdom Metazoa; phylum Chordata; class Mammalia; order Artiodactyla; family Cervidae; genus Muntiacus; species Muntiacus reevesi. The sequence continues at coordinate 271,962,895 of NC_089251.1, read as the reverse complement.
GGTATTTATTTACTTTTATTTTAATGGGCATTAGAATTGTTTATTTAAATGCTAGGTTTCTATAATCCTGGAATACAACTGAAGATGAAAATATTAACTCTTTATGATTTTTTTAAAAAACACAAAAATATCTTAGAATGCCACAGAGAAAGAGCAAATCTATTCAATGCAAGCAGTAATAACTAGGTCAAATCACATATGACCAAAATGCAGCTTAGTATTTATTTTTCAAAGAAACTCTACTCACATTAATCATTTTAGGCTAAAACAGAGACACATACTTTAGAGCTATAAAATATACTTGGAAATTTGAAAGCTTCATAGTTAAATATAATAAAGAAAAATGACATAGCATTTTAGTACTGAATTCTTCTGGAGATATCCATTTAGGAAGGAAACAGGTCATGTGAGAATCATCTCACTCAGTATTTCTTTTAAAATATTTAAATAGTTAACTAGAAAAGAAATTAATAAAATAATCTATTTACCTGACTGCTACCCGCAGTTGCCATGTTGATTTCTGCCACTCCTTGACCTTCATTCTGCCGTTCGGCTTCATGTGAGCCAGCTTCATGCTTGCTCTGAGATGACCTCTGTTAATATGGAGTTAACATCAATACATACAAAAACGGTGCATGCTTTCTCAGCCCACAGCTTTCCTTCTTTCTTGCTCTAAAGCTCTGAAGGCCTCAATGACACAGGTTCACAAAAGCACGGAGCTGCACTCCATAGCCTCCAGCGGGCTGTCAGCTGCCTGTCTCGGTCACAGCAAAGTGAAGTGTGTCCCTCGAACACTAGGGCTGCACAAGACAAAGGGTTTTCTGAGACCCACAGAAACACCATCCTCCACCAGCTGTGCTCACATCACTATCGGGGACATAACCCAACTAGAGCAAATAACTGTCTTTTCCGCAAGGTCACATGGTTCTGGTATTTAATAGAGCTGCAAATATAGCAGTTACTATAGCTTATAAATACCTTCTATGTAAGTATATTTATACTTACACACACATCTACTTTTATATACATCTGCTAATAAAAGTAATATGAAACCAACAGATAAGCTCTTAGATTCTAATATGAATAAAACCAAAACCTTTTCTAATGTAACCACCATCTGTTAGGTAAAGTGAAAGGGCAAGATTATATCCAGTAAAAGCAGTAATTTCAAGACAGATTATATCTAGTACAAAGCAGTCACTTTGAAAACTATCACCACAGAATCAAAGAAAGAAAATAATCAAGTATCTTTTATAGAAACAATTACCAGTGTGCCTCCTCTAGGAACATTATAGGCAAAATTAAAAATTACACATTAAAAATTGTGACATAATAATGGAAAACTATGTTACAAAATGGCTTCCACTGGAATTTATTTAAACATAAAGCTTTCCTAGACCATTTAAAATGTGACTTTAAAATAATTTACATATACTATTTCCATCAATAAACAAGTGTAAGTTATACATAGGCAAAAGAGAAGTAGTCCCAATAATTCAGAAACAAGAAAAAACAGTACCTTGGGAAAGTGATACCATAAAATTCAACAAAATCATCTAAAGCAGAGAATACAAAGTCAGTGAAGAGAAAAAATGAATCAACGAGCACTAAATCTACAAAGATTTGACACTGACATCACTGAAGATGTCAATATAAAAGTAATTATTGAGTATGTGCTATGTCAGTTACTTGCAATAGGGCTGGAGAACACAGTACTGACAAACCCAGGCATCGTTCAACGCACTCTTCCAGATTTAGTCTAGTCAGGGATGCTATCAAATAATGAAAGAAACAACAGTAAAGTTAAACACTTCGACAAGCACTCTGAAAAAAGAGCACAAGTTGCTTATAAGGATATATAACAGAGGGACATCAGACATTGTGGGAGTCGGGGGAAGTGCTCTCTTAGGAAGTATTGTTTGGACTGAGATCTAAAATATAAACAGGAGTTCTAGGAAACGGGATATGGCAGAGGATGAAGGAAACAGAGACCACATGCAAAAATTTAGGGAAATAGAGACCATATGCAAAGGAGCTGTGATGGGAGAAACGTGGTTTGCTCTAGGATATCAAAGAATTACAGTGTGAAGAGTAGAACAGAGAGATGGTTAAAAAAAGGAACTTAATGATTTTGTTGAATTTTAGTGTGATTCTCAGATGGCACTCATGCCCCCACATAACCAATACTCTAAAGGAAAAAGGTGCATGTATTCTGATCGTTTAAACTCAAATTTTGAATGGTCTAAGAAGATGGGAAACACAAGAGATCAACTTGCAGACTAAATATTAAAGTAAGTGGGAGATGACAGTCCTTTACACCCAGGGAAGCACTGATGCTTGGAGACAGAGGTCAACCTGAAGGACTGCACGACAGACTGGATACAGTGAGTGGAAGAAGAGATCTGGGGTCACAAACTACTCTTCTGTTTCTTAGCTCACACAGCTGAATAATGGTGGTACCATTCATGGAGACAGATAATACTAAAGGAGAAGGAGGATTTGGAGGATGTGGGGGTCACAAGGAGGACTTAGGAGGAGACCATCATTAGTTGTGCTTTGGTTACGTTGGATTTAAAATGCCTTTAAGACAATTCACCCACTTTAAGTGTACAACTCAATGACATTGAATAAACTTACCAAGAATCACTATATTTCAGTTTTAGACCATTTTCATCATTCTAAAAAGATCCTTCATGCTCATTTACAGGTAATCCCCATTCCCACTCACAGCTCCAAGTAACTATGACTCTGCTCTGTAAACTCGTCTTTTCTGTACGTTTATTGTAAATGGAATATACGGACTTACATGTCTAGCTACTTTTACTCAGTATAATGTTCTTGAGGTTCACCTCAGTTATAGTGTGTGTCAACAATTTGTTCCTTTTAATTGCCGAGTAGTATTACATTGTAACGGTATACATTTTATTTATTGATTTACCAGTTGATACACTTTTGCATTTTTCTACTTTTGGGCTACTGTGAATAATACTTCCATGAATATTCAAATTAAAGTCTCTGTGTGGACATATGTGCTCATTTCTCTTAGATAGCTAGAAGTGGAATTGCTGGGTCATATGGTAACTATACCTTTAATACTTTAGATAACTGCCAAACTTTTCCAAGTGGCTGAACCATTTTACATTCCCATCAGCAACATATGACAGCTTCTATTTATCCACATCCGTACCAATGCTTATTGTTTTCCTCATGATTACAGCCATCCTAGTGAGTATAGAGTGATATAGCATTGTGGTTTTAACTTGACTTCCTTAACATCCAATGATGTCGAGCCTATTTTCATGTGCTTATTAGCCATTCCTATGAATTTTTCTGGTGAAATGTGTATTCAAATCTTTAGCCCATTTGTAAGTTGGGTTGTCTCTTTATTAATGAGTTATAAGAGTACTCTGCATGGGATTTTAAAAACTATTTCTCATTGGCTATTTTCTAGAGACTATTAAATCATGCCACAATTTTCCTTATAGCTCCCATCTTTTGGGGCCCCTCCCCCCCCAAATGGTATACAGTTGTCAGTAAATAACCTATAGAATACAAAAGAAAGTGGTAGGACTGGTTGCCTCATGTACCCTCTTGGAACTTCTGAGATTTGAATCAAGTGCAATAGTTATATCATCTGAGTTATATCCTGCATCTAGATCTTAAACCAGAATTGTTAGCAGGTAGGGCAAAGATAGTGTTATAAGATGCTTCATGGTGGAGAAATTATTTGGCAGACATCTTTTCTTCTCAGTACTGTATGTGAACTAATTTATGAGTATCTGATCCCCAGTTTTCTCCATTTTCTAGCTTCTCCTTCTGATAGTAATAAAGAAACAGCAAACAGTAAAATTAAAAACCTTTCTTTCTTAAATAAGACATGATACCTTCTTATAGTTTATATTCACTGAATAAATGTAACGACTTAAGGCTATGAAAAATATGGCCATTTTTATAACAAAAAGAAACAAGAATAGACTAGGTTATGGTGGTAGACAGTTGGTCCCAAATCCAATGATATAAATGAAATCTTGAACAGATAAAAAAACACAAACAAGCCCCCAACCTGCAATAAACTTATAATTGTACTGATAATGAGAACTATTATTAACAAATGACAATTTTTCTTAGGAATTTCTAGAGGCCAGAATGTTGGTAACGTTTGGAAATGTACTGACAGTGAGTATATTATACCAGGCAAATGATGACCAAAAGAAGCCCCGTGCAGCAATACTAACAGCAAAGAAGGCTATTTAACACACATGAAAGAGTCAATCAAGTAGAAAAAATAAGTGTAAATATTGATTTAGAAATTAAAAAAAAAAACAACCCTGTTGATGCAGCCAAACAGTAAAAATCATAATACAAGAAAGATGGTGAATAAAAGCTAACTATAACTAAAGAAGCTAGAAAAACAACAGCAAACACTCAAAGCAGAAAAAATATATATAAAAAGAAAATATAAATGCAGTGCTGCTCAATAAAAAACAAAAGTTGCCTCTCTAAAAACAGTTTTAAAAATAGAGTATAGTAATTTTGATCAAGGGGAAAAAAAAACAAAACACCACAGAAACCCTGGAAACCCAAAGGGGCCATAATAACCAGAATGCCACATACAGCAATGCCAATGACATTGAAAAAGGAGTAAAGAGATAGTTTTGTTTTATTTTGGAAAGAAAAAAACAGTACTGAAGAGTTAATATTGCAAAAAGGACACAGTCTGTATATTACAAATATTTGGTTCATACTGACTTAAAACATCCAGATTAAACTACTTTTAGCAATATGACTATTACACTGAACTTGACTACTTAGCAAGTACATGTTTCTACATATTTCAAATTCAAATGTACTGAAGCCAAAGCTTCTAAGAGATTTAAAAAGCAAGGCATGCATGACCAGAGTCTTAAAAGACACTGTTTTCAAAATTATACTTTTTGACATTAGAATTAGTTGTCTTCTCTGTGTGTAAATGGGCTTGCACTAAGTTTCTGCCTCCAAACAGAACTGTTCATTATCCGGTCAGATTCTCAGGGCTGGCAGTAAGTGCTGTTGCTGTGGTTTACTTGCCAAGTCATGTCCGACTCTTTTGCAACCCCATGGACAGTAGTCCACCAGGTGTCTCTTTCTACTGGATTTACTAGGGAAGACTACTGGGGTGGGTTGCCATTTCGTTCTCCAGGGAATCTTCCCGACCCAGTGATAGAACCTGCGTCTCCTGGGCTGGCAGGCGGATTCTTTACCATCGAGCTACTTGGGAAGCATGCTGGTGATGAAAGGACACGTCAGATTTGTTTCGCATACAAAAGTTTTCTCTCACTCTAAAAGCTGTGCAGCTACTATAAAAACATTACAAAACTGGCCAAACTAAGAAAACAAGGAGGTATTAGCAGTGGTTACCTGCCTTTTCATATTATTTCTGAAAGACTGTTTGTGCATATTAAAAAATGGGATCAAAGTGTACATACTATTTTGTATCTCATAAACATTTTAAAATATCAACAAGCACTTCATCATGTTTTTAGTAATTATAGTTAGAAAAAAGCACTAGGTTGATATTTCATTCTTTGCATTCTCTTCTTTTTTCCTGTATGATCTGGAATGTGAGTCTCAATCTGGCTGCATATTAGAAACTTTGCATTGGTATATCCCCAAATACTGAGCCAATTTTTCCTAGCAACAATTCTGTATTGTTCAATGAGGACTTTTATTCAACACTTTTTGCTCTTATTGCAGAGAGACAGGTCATCCTGTAGTTGACTTAAGAAGAAATACTTTATTTTCTCTGAGCCTCCCACATGCTATTTTTCCTTATTCAGCAATAGTTCATTTAAGTTCCATGTAGGTTTTCTTTCTATTTACCCATAAACAAAGTGACAAGTGCCCAAATTCAGGGGCTATAAACAGATAGCTGAAGGGATGGTTTTTTATACCCCATCCTTCTGTGTAGTGATCAAAACCAAATTTCAGCTGAAGAGCTGACAAATATGGTTTTAACCCCCTTTTTAATCCTCATTTCCAGAAGTACCTAGTGTAACCAACTCTGGAAACTTTCAGGACTCCACAGTGTAAAATGAGTTGCTTTGTGACCTCCTACTGCTCACTCTGGGGTCAGCTCTCTACCATAATCTAGAAGAATTATTTGTTTATCTGCTTTGCAGTTCTCCAAATTTTATTGTCACCTTCCCTGGTATTTGTGCTTTTTCATTTTACCCTTTTACTGTCATTTTAATGAAGTTTGTAAAGTAAGCACAGATAAATGTATATGATCAACTTTTACTATGGATTACACAAGGAGATAGCTTATTTACAAACTGTTAGTAGCCAAATTATATGTAAACAGATAACTGAAGTAAGGTATCTATTTATGGCTCTATAAGCTTTAATTGCATAAAAGTTATGAAGAAATCATACTAGTATAGATTTTTGAAATCTATACTTAATTTAATGAAAAAGCTTATCAAGTGTCTCAATTCTCTAGAGCATCTATTTCAATGACGCCATGCTAATTATACATATTTTCTTTTCTTAGAACAACCACCTATCATTATAACTACAAACAAAAGAGACAATTCACTAACCTTCGGTTGCTTGGGACTGTAAAAGCTGTCGTATACGAAGTATGTCCTTTTCTATTTGTTGAATTCTGGTTATTCTTCGCTAAAATAAAATAAGTAACCAAGTTAGATCTATTTTTATTAAAAAAAAACATTAGTTTTTAATATTAATTTAACATTAACCATTCTATGGTTACCATTTAAAAGTAGGATTATATCAAATCATTCTTTTTTCTATGCCAAGTCATTCTTATGTGAGAATTAGATACATATACATATACATATTCATATACTGAGGACATCAGTGCATCAGTTCAACTTTTTAACATATCTAACTTTATAAAACAGATCCCTAAATTTAGGAAAACTGCACAAATGCAAGTTATGTATCTACTTGGACCATAAAGAAAGGTGAGGGCTGAAGAACTGATGCTTCTGAACTGTGGTGTTGGAGAAGACTCTTGAGAGTCCAGTGGACCGCAAGGAGATCCAACCAGCCCATCCTAAAGTCCTGAATATTCACTGGAAGGACTAATGCTGAAACTGAAGCTCCAATACTGTGGCCACCTGATGCGAAGAGCCAACTCACTGGAAAAGATCTTGATGCTGAGAAACATTGAAGGCAGAAGGAGAAGGGGACAACAGAGGATAAGATGGTTAGATGGTATCATGGATTTCAATGGACATGAGTTTGAGCAAACTCAGGGAGACAGTGAAGGACAGGAAAGCCTGGCAATGCTGCAGTTCACAGAGTAGCAAAGACCTGGACATGACTGAGCAACTGAACAACACATGATACATAACAGTGTGAAACTGGTATATAAAAGCTGTTCTCAAAAACTTTCAAAAAGAAAATTACATCTGAATTTAAACTTTTATATTAATTCAGATGTCAGTACAGTATAATGAGTTTATGTAAAGTATGGCATCCTGTAAAGAGAAAGAGCATCTGATTTTTTTTTAAGAAGCACCAGTACGTAAACAATAAGAACAATCTTCCCTAAAGTTATTCCTATTACAGGTCAGCAGTACCTTTCAGAGTTAGCTTTCCCAAATACTTCAGCTAAACATTACTCCAAACACTAAAGATCACAATGATGGTAGGAGTTATTGCTTCCCCCATATACTGAGATCTTCAAGTGAACACAAAGCAGTAACTACAGATCAAACAATGTGGAAGTGAAAAATGTGGGAAATGTTTTAAAAATAAGTACTGCCAATATTTTATCATCAACTGCCAGAATTCCATAGTTGACACTGTAACATTGGTATAAGAAACTCTATTGTAAGAGTAATTGTTTCAATGAGGAAAAAGTGTCAGAAAATAGATGGAGTGATTTGCAAACTTTTTATGATTATGCACCCATCAATGAAAGATTTTTGAGCATGTATACTTCAATAGATAATTAAAGTATTATAACGAATAGCTTTAAGTATATACAGCTAAAAAGCTTACATACAAAACTTACCCTTGAATCATACATAGTTTTGTTTAAATACAATGTCCTTATGATTTTATTGCCATAGTAGGAATCATTATTGTTGCTGTTTTTTGGAAAAGTTCAAAACAGATGTGCTCACCAAAAAAGAAAACTTCCTCTCTCAGTCCCTCAGTTGTATCACTACAACTATGCTAATTCTCTATCACAATTCTGAAAATAGTGAACTTAAGGTAAATAATCACACTCCTCTCTCACGCTAGTAAAGTAATGCTCAAAATTCTCCAAGCCAGGCTTCAGTAATACATAAACTGTGAACTTCCAGATGTTCCAGCTGGTTTCAGAAAAGGCAGAGGAACCAGAGATCAACCTGCCAACATCCGCTGGAACATCGAGAAAGCAAGAGAGTTCCAGAAAAACATCTATTTCTGCTTTATTGACTATGCCAAAGCCTCTGACCGTGTGGATCACAAAAAACTGTGGAAAATTCTGAAACAGATGGTCACACCAGGCCACCTGACCCACCTCTTGAGAAACCTATATGTAGGTCAGGAAACAACAGTTAGAACTGAACATGGAACAACAGACTGGCTCCAAATAGGAAAAGGAGTACATCAAGGCTGTATATTGTCACTGTGCTTATTTAACTTATATGAAGAGTACATCATGAGAAATGCTGGGCTTGAAGAATCACAAGCGGGAATCCAGATTGCTGGGAGAAATATCAATAACCTCAGACACGGAGATGACACCACCCTTACGGCAGAAAGTGAAGAACTAAAGAGCCTCTTGATGAAAGTGGAAGAGGAGAGTGAAAAAGTTGGCTTAAAGCTCAACATTCAGAAAACTAAGATCATGGCATCTGGTCCCATTACTTCATGGCAAATAGATGGGGAAACAGTGAAAACAGTGGCTGACTTTATTTTCCTGGGCTCCAAAATCACTGCAGATGGTGATTGCAGCCATGAAATTAAAAGACGCTCACTCCTTGGAAGGAAAGTTATGACCAACCTAGATAGCATATTAAAAAGCAGAGACATTACTTTGTCAACAAAGGTCCGTCTAGTCAAGCTTATGGTTTTTCCAGTGGTCGTGTATGGATGTGAGAGTTGAACTGTGAAGAAAGCTGAGCACCGAAGAATTGATGCTTTTGAACTGTGGTACTGGAGCAGACTCGAGAGTCCCTTGGACTGCAAGGAGATCCAACCAGTCCATCCTAAAGGAGATCAGTCCTGAATATTCATTGAAGGACTGATGCTGAAGCTGAAACTCCAATACTTTTGCCACCTCATGCGAAGAGTTGACTCACTGGAAAAGACCCTGATGTTGGGAGGAATTGGGGGCAGGAGGAGAAGGGGATGACAGAGGATGAGATGGCTGGATGGCATCACCGACTCGCTGGACATGAATGTGGGTAAACTCCGGGAGCTGGTGATGGACAGGAAGGCCTGGTGATCTGTGATTCATGGGGTCGCAAAGAGTTGGACATGACTGAGCGACTGAACTGAACTGAAGGTAAATAATATTTTCTATTTAAGACATTTTACCATGTCCAATTTTCACCATGAAAACATGCTGAAGAAGAAATACTTTTAGTAGCTCTCTAAAGATTCTGCAGAGATGAGTGATTACTTCTACATCAGACACCAAATACATCCTGGCATTACAGAAACAACAAAACTATCTACACTTATTAGTTTCATAATATTTCATTGTTTTCCTCTCTCTATATAACCAGCTCCCCCTCACCAATAAAGTCCCAAGTCAAAATTTTTAATATTTAGAGGGTGAAAACAGGAAAATATACCTAACATTCCTCTTCACAGAACTGTATTTCTGTATTGCTATTAGGTCACTAGACCCTGTAATCAAGTCTGCACCTTGATGACTGCTTCCACAATAACATTTGTGCTTTCGTTACTCAACATAAAATGGAAGAAGTCAGTAGCACTTCTTTCCATTCTCTGTATGACAATCTTGAATATTTATGAAATTAAATAAAATGCAACATGCTTAATTGTTCAGGCATATAGACATGGTATGACTTTTGAAAAACTGATATAAAAATTATTTAGTAATATAGTTTGATATATATATTGAAATACCATGTAGAATCAAACCCCATACTCGCCAGAGACACTCAGAGGGCTCAAACAAACTTTATGTGCACCAGGACCCAGAGACTCCACAGAGACGGAGACAGAACTGTGTTTGGGTGTCTCCTGTGAACATGTGGGTCAGCAGTGGACTGCTGCAGAGGCAGGGGCTCTGAGTACAGTAGACCTGAGTATGGCATAAGCTGTCTCAGAGGAGGTCACCATTAACCCAACATAGAGCTGCCAGAACTCACACAGGACTGGGGAAACAGACTCTGGGAGGGCACAAATAGAACCTCGTGTGCACTAGGACCCAGGAGAAAGGAGCAGTGACCCCACAAGAGACTGACCCAGACTTGCCCATGAGTGTCCAGGAGTCTCTGGCAGAGGCAGGGGTCGGCGGTGGCCTGCTGCAGGGTCAGGGGCACTGGATGTAGCAGTGCAGGCATGTGACCTTTTGAGCGAGGTCGCCATTATCTTCACTACCTCCACCATACTTTGGCCTCAGATAAATAACAGGGAGGGAACATAGCCCTGCCCTTCAACAGAGGATTGGATTAAAGGTTCACAGAGCATGGCCCCGCCAAACAGAACAAGACCCAGTTTCCCCCTCAGTCAGTCTCTCCCATCAGGAAGCTTCATAAGCCTCTTATCCTGATCCATCAGAGGGCAAAAAGACTCAAAACCACAATCACAGAAAACTAACCAAACTGATCACATGGACCACAGCCTTGTCTAACTCAATCTAACTATGAGCATGCCTTGTAGGGTCAACCAAGATGGATGGGTCATGGTGGAGAGTTCTGACAAAACATGGCCCATTGGAGAAGGGAAAGGCAAACCACTTCACTATTCTTGCCTTGAGAACCCCAACAACAACATGAAAATGCAAAAAGACAGGGCACTGAAAGATGCACTCCCTGGGTTGGTAGGTGCCCACTACGCTCCTGGAAATAACTCCACAAAGACTGACGAGATGGAGCCAAGCAAAAACAACATTCAGTTGTGGATGTGATGGTGACGGAAGCAAAGTCCAATGCTGATAGAGCAATACTGCATAGGAATGCTAGGTCCATGAATCAAGGCAAACTGGAAGTGGTCAAACAGGAGATGGCAAGAGTGAACGTCAATATTTTAGGAATCAGCAAACTAAAATGGATTGGAATGGGTGAATTTCATTCAGATGACCATTATTACTACTGTGGGAAAGAATCCCTTAGAAGAAATGTCATAAGTCAACAAAAGCACTCGAAATGCTTGGGTGCAGTCTCAAAAATGACAGAATGATCTCTGTTCATTTCCAAGGCAAACCATTCAGTATCATGGTAATCCAAGCTTGTGCCCCGACCGGTAATGCTGAGGAAGCTGAAGTTGAATGGTTCTGTGAAGACCTACAAGACCTTCTAGAACTAACACCCAAAAAAAGATGTCCTTTTCATTACATGGGACTAGAATGCAAAGTAGGAAGTCAAGAAACACCTGGAGTAACAGGCAAACTTGGCCTTGGAGTACAGAATGAAGCAGGGCAAAGGCTAATAGAGTTTTGCCAAGAGAACACACTGGTCATAGCAAACACCCTCTTCCAGTAACACAAGAGAAGACTCTACACATGGTTTTCACCAGACGGTCCACACTGAAATCAGACTAATTATATTCTTTGCATCCAAAGATGGAGAAGCTCTATAGAGTCAGCAAAAACAAGACCGGAAGCTGACTGTGGCTTAGATCATGAACTCCTTATTGCCAAATTCAGACTTAAACTGAAGAAAGTAGGGAAAAACTACCAGACCAATCAGATATGACCTAAATCAAATCCCTTATGACGATGCAGTGGAAGTGAGAAATAGATTCAAGAGATTAGATCTGATAGACAAGACTGCCTGAGGAACTATGGACGGAGGTTCGTGACATTATACAGGAGACAGGGAGCAAGACCATCCCCAAGAAAAAGAAATGCAAAAAGGCAAAATGGTTGTCTGAGAAGGCCTTACAAATAGCTGTGAAGAGAAGTGAAAGGCAAAGGAGAAAAGGAAAGATACACTCATTTGAATGCAGAGTTCCAATGAATAGCAAGGAGAGATAAGAAAGCCTTCCTTAGTGACCAATGCAAAGAAATAGAGGAAAACAACAGAAAGGGAAAGATGAGATTTCGTCAAGAAAATTAGAGATACCAAGGGAATATTTCATGCAAAGATGGGCACAATAAAGGACAGAAATGGTATGGACCAACAGAGGCAGAATGTATTAAGAAGAGGTGGCAAGAATACACAGAAGAACTGTACAAAAAGATCTTCACAAACCAGATGATCAAAATGATATGATCACTCACCTAGAGCAGACATCCTGGAATGCGAAGTCAAGTGGGCCCTAGGAAGCATCATTACGAACAAAGCTAGTGGAGGTGATGGAATTCCAGTTAAGCTATTTCAAATCCTCAAAGACGATGCTATGCAAGTGTTGCACTCAATATGGTAGCAAATTTGGAAAACTCAGCAATGACTGCAGGACTGGAAAGGGTCAGTTTTCATTCCAATCCCAAAGAAAGGCAATGCTGAAGAATGCTCAAACTACCACACAATTGCACTCATCTCACATGCTAGCAAGGTAATGCTCAAAATTCTCCAAACCAGACTTCAACAGTATGTGAACCATGAACTTCCAGATGTTCAAACTGGATTTAGAAAAGGCAGAGGAACCAGAGATCAAATTGCCAACGCCTGCTGACTCATCAAAAAAGCAAGAGAGTTCCAGAAAAAAAACATTTATTTCTGCTTTATTGACTATGCCAAAGCCTTTGACTGTGTGGATCACAACAAACTGTGGAAAATTCTGAAAGAGACGGGAATACCAGACCACCTGATCTGCCTCTTGAGAAATCTGTATACAGGTCAGGAAGCAACAGTTAGAACTGGACATGGAACAACAGACTGGTTCCAAATAGGAAAAGGAGTACGTCAAGGCTGTATATTGTCACCCTGCTTATTTAACTAATGTGCAGTGTACATCATGAGAAATGCTGGGCTGGATGAAGCACAAGCTGGAATCAAGACTGCTGGGAGAAATATCAATAACCTCAGATATGCAGATGACACCACCCTTATGGCACAAAGTGAAGAAGAACTAAAAAGCCTGTTAATAAAAGTGAAAGAGGAGAGCGAGACAGTTGGCTTTAAACTCAACATCAAAATTAAGATCATGGCATCTGGTCCCATCACTTCATGGCAAATAGATGGGGGAAACAATGGAAACAGTGACAGACTTTATTTTTTGGGACTCCAAAATCACTGCAGATGGTGACTGCAGCCGTGAAAGGAAAGACGCTTGCTCCTTGGAAGAAAATTTATGACCCACCTAGACAGCACATTAAAAAGCAGAAACATCACTTTTCCAACAAAGGCCCGTCTAGTCAAAGCTATGGCTTTTCCAGTAGTCATGCATGGATATGAGAGTAGGACTTAAAGAAAGCTGAGTGCCGAAGCATAGATGCTTTTGAACTGTGGTGTTGGAGAAGACTCTTGAGAGTCCCTTGGACTGCAAGGAGATCCAACCAGTCCATCCTAAAGGAAATCAGTCCTGAATATTCATTGGAAGGACTGACGCTGAAGATTCAACTCCAAGACTTTGGCCACCTGATGCGAAGAACTGACTCATTTAAAGACCCTGATGCTGGAAAGACTGAAGGCGGGAGGAGAAGGGGACGGCAGAGGATGAGATGGTTGGATGGCAACACTGACTTAATGGACATGAGCTTGAGTAAACTCCGGGAGCTGGTGATGGACAGGGAGGCCTGGTGTGCTGCAGTCCATGGGGTTGCAGAGTCCGACATAACTGAGCCACTGAACAGAAGTGAACTGAATAGTTCAGTATGAATTCAGGACAGCTCTCAAGAAATTAGGAATAGAAGGTAAATTCCTTAACGTGATAAATGGTACCAAAAACCTTAAGTAAACAGCATACTTAATCGTGAAATTTCAGAATTCTCTTTAAAGCCAAGGTGAGATGAAGAAGACCAATTATCATTGCTTTATTCAAAGATGTATTACATTTCTTATATAATACAAAGAGGGAAAAAAGGACTGGAAAAGACAAAACTGTCATTACTTGGAGACAATTTAACATCTAAATAAAAAAATCCAAGAAAATCTTAAACTACTGAGACAATCTAACAAAAGAGTTCAGGAAGACTCCTGGATACATCAAATTTAGTAATGTAAACTAGAGAAAATTCCATTCACAATAGCAACAAAAACTAAGATATCTAGGAATAAATGAAAAAAAAAAGATGTGTAAGAGGATCATGAAGAATATGGACTACAGAGAATGAGATGTTTGGATAGCATCACAGACTCACTGGACATGAATTTGAGCAAACTGTGGGAGAAAGTGAAGGACAGGGAAGTCTGGTATGCTGTAGACCATGAGGCTGTAAAGAGTTGGACATGACTTAACAATTGAACAACAAGGGTTTTATGAAGAATGTTATAAAGCTTTTCTGAAGGGCATAGAATAAGACCCAAATGAATGAGATACAAAACGAGTAACAGTACCTAATATTTACTTGGAATTTGCTAAACTCCAAGGGTTTTATGCATATTAACTCATTTAATCCTTACATTTTTTACAGGGAATCATTTTCTACATTTTACCAATGAGAAAACTGAGGCAGAGTTTAAACAAGATCACTGTGCTGATAAGTGACACGGAATTAGAATCCAGAGACCAATCTTTCAACCAAGATCCAATCTTCATACTGTAAAGATATAAATTCTCCTGAAATTAATTTATAAATTCAATGTATAACTAATCAAAAGTCAATAAGGTTTTTCCTTGAAGAAAATAAGCTGATAACTAAATTTCAAATAAAAGAGTAATGAAACAGAATATAAACACATTTTTACAGACGTAAATAAGTAGGACTCATACTACAAGACTTAAGATTAATAAAATTATAGCAAATAAAACAAGTGTGGTATCCAGAGAAGCTAAAACAGACTAATGGAACAGAGTTCACAAATATTCAGCAAATACAACTTCTCAAATGCCAAAAACAGCATTACTAATCCATGGGGAAACAGAGATGCATCCAATAAATGTTAATGGAAAATTCTGTTAACAACATAAATATATATCTATCTGTGTGTATCTGTATGTCTGTATATATCACTAATTATATAATTATTGAATAGAAATTATACTGCATATAACATATACTATATACACACATTTAAAAATCATATGCATGAGTGTTTATATATATATATATACATAAAATTAGATTCCTACCTCTAAAACTAAAAGATGATGCTATGAAAGTGCTGCACTCAATATGTCAGCAAATCTGGAAAACTCAGCAGTGGCCATCGGACTGGAAAAGGTCAGTTTTCATTCCAATCCCAAAGAAAGGCAATGCCAAAGAATGCTCAAACTACCTCACAATTGCACTCATCTCAAACGTTGGTAAAGTAATGCTCAAAATTCTCCAAGCCAGGCTTCAACAATACATAAACTGTGAACTTCCAGATGTTCAAGCTGGTTTTAGAAAAGGCAGAGGAACCAGAGATCAAATCGCCAACATCCGCTGGAACATCGAGAAAGCAAGAGAGTTCCAGAAAATCATCTATTTCTGCTTTATTGACTATGCCAAAGCCTCTGACTGTGTAGATCACCACAAACTGAGGAAAATTCTGAAAGAGATGGGAATACCAGACCACCTGACCTGCCTCTTGAGAAACCTGTATACAGGTCAGGAAACAACAGTTAGAACTGAACATGGAACAACAGACTGGTTCCAAATAGGAAAAGGAGTACGTCAAGGCTGTATATTGTCACCCTACTTATTTAACTAAAGTGCAGTGCTCGCTTTGGCAGCACATATGCTAAAATTAACTAATGTGCAGAGTACATCATGAGAAACGCTGGGCTGGATGAAGCACAAGCTGGAATCAAGACTGCCAGGAGAAATATCAATAACCTCAGATATGCAGATGACAGCACCCTTATGGCAGAAAGTGAAGAACTAAAGAGCCTCTTGATGAAAGTGAAAGAGGGCAGTGAAAAAGTTGGCTTAAAGCTTAACATTCAGAAAACTTAAGATCATGGCAACTGGTCCCATCACTTCATGGAAAATAGTTGGGGAAACAGTGGCTGAGTTTATTTTTTTGGGCTCCAAAATCACTGCAGATGGTGATTGCAGCCATGAAATTAAAAGACACTTACTCCTTAGAAGGAAAGTTATGACCAACCTAGACAGCATATTAAAAAGCAGAGACATTCCTTTGCCAACAAACATCCGTCTAGTCAAGGCTATGGTTTTTCCAATGGTCATGTATGGATTGTTGGATTATAAAGAAAGTTGAGTGCCGAAGAATTGATGCTTTTGAACTGTGGTGTTCAAAAGAGAAGACTCTTTTTTTTTTTTTAATTCCCCATCCCGATCCCCTCTCCCACCTCCCTGGAGAAGACTCTTGAGAGTCCCTTGGACTGCAAGGAGATCCAACCAGTCCATCCTAAAGGAGAGCAGTCCTGTGTATTCATTGGAAGGACTGATATTGAAGCTGAAACTCCAATACTTTGGCCACCTGATGTGAAGAAATGAGTCATTTGAAATGACCCTGATGCTGGGAAAGATTGAGGGCGGGAGGAGAAGGGGATGACAGAGGATGAGATGGCTGGATGGCATCACCGACTCAATGGACATGGGTTTGGGTGGACTCCGGGAGTTGGTGATGGACAGGGAGGCCTGGCGTGCTGCGGTTCTTGGGGTCGCAAAGAGTCGGACATCACTGAGCAACTGAACTGACTTACTGACCTCTAAAACATATATAATAGCAAATCTGAGATGAATTAACGATCTAATTGAAAAATAAAACATTAGACTTACTAGAAAAAAATAGGGTATATTTAAAGATAGGAAAAGATGTAAAAATAGGTTGAAGAAAGCACAAATACGACAATATAACTAATTTAGCATTACAATAAAAAATAATTTTTTGTTATCATTAAGCAAAATTAGGTAACAGATTTGGCAGGGAACAGTTATGAAATACATCATGTATAACAGATGGGTATTAAGAGTATATTAAAATATCTCTCAAATATAAATGAATAAGACATCTAACAATATGAAAAAAACAGCAAAAAGAAAATCTTAAAAGTCTAATACATATATGAAAAGATATTCAACTTCAGTAGTACTCATGAAAGTATAAACTAAATGACAAGATAATGTTTCATATGCTCATTGATTGTTAATTATAAAGTTTGACTCACAATTTCTGAAGGAAAAAAAGAAAACAAGAGTCAAAGGAAACAGAATTCTCATATACTCCTGGGAGAAACGCAAACTGATAAAATCATTTTGAGGGCAATCTGGCCAACACTATTCAGAACACTCCTACCTTAGGACCAGCAATTATGCTTTCAGGTATGTGTACCAGAGCAGAGGTCAGCAAGTTAAGGCTTGCCAGTCATCTGTTTATGAATCATGTTTTACTGAAACACAGTCATGCTCATTTGCTCATATACTGTTGTCTATGGTTGCTTTCTTGCTACAAAGGCAGAGTTGAGTAGTTGCAACAGACCACATGGCTGACAAAGTCTAAGCTACTTACCATACAGCCCTCTAAGAAAAAGACTCTTGACCTAGAAAAACTTTTGTGCACGTTTATAGGATATGGATAAGTATGTTTATCAGAGTTGTTTCAACAGTGAGAAATTATAAATCACCTAAATATATGTCAAGCAGAAAACAGGTAAAGCTACACAGAACTATGTCATCCATGTATTTATAAAACATTACAGCAGCACAGAAGGATAAGTAACTTTCGTTCTACCAATCCCCAACTCCCAGAAAAAGCTCTTATGAATAAGCTGATGTACATTTATCCAACCTTTTCTTACACGCATAGAGGAGAGTAGGGAGCACCATACTATGAGCCCAAATTTGTGTTGAACAAATAAAGAAACAAATAAATAAATAACCAAACTGTTAATGGAGACAGGCAGAGACTAATTCAAATAGGCATGGGCAAGAGTGGATTTTGTTTCAATTTCCCCAAAACTGTTCCACAGTCATTTGTATGTGTTTTATTGGTCATCTGCATTTTCTTTTCAATAAACTGAATGATTACATCCTCTGCCCATATAAAAAGTTGTCTTTTTCTTCTTAGTTTGTAGAATTCTTACAGTACAGGGATATTAAACCTTTCCCCCTTGATGTGTCACAAATAGTTTCCGGTATTTTTTTTTTCCTGCAGGATGAATGCTTTAAAATTTTACAAAATAAATCCTGTCCCCTCCTATTGCTTTTGAGTTTCCATTCTTAATTAAGATCTCTCTTGTCCTATATTTTCTTCTATTAATTTTATTTTTTACATTTAGATATTTAACTCACCTGTAACTCTTCATGTACTAGATAGGGCTTCCTTGGTGGCTCAGTGGTAAAGAATCTGCCTGCCAATGAAGGAGATGTGGGTTCAATCCCTGGGTCAGGAAGATCCCCTGGAGAAGGAAATGGCGACCCATTCCAGTATTCTTGCCTGAGAAATCCCATGGACAGAGAAGGCTGACGGCCTACAGTTCACAGGGTCACGAAAGAATCGGACACGACTTAGTGACTAAAAAACAACCACCACCAGAAAGGTTCCCAGTTATCATCTATGTTCTCACTGAGTTATTTACCATTCCCCCTCCCCCAAACTTGCAACTTCTATCATTAAAAGATTCCAGATTTTCTTACATCTTTTTCTAGTCTCTATTCTGTTCTATTTGCCTATGTCTATTCCTGTGCTATTAATATCATACTGTGATTACTGCAACACCTTTACAGCAAATTTTACCAAATGGTAAGGTAAATCCTCACTCACTATAATTTTCTTAAATACTTTTGGAAATTCTTACTTTACAAACTTAAAAATCATTTTTCCGGGCTCTAAAAAAATTAAGATTATGACTAGAATCATATTATATTTCTATATCAACTTTTTAAAGAAAGACATTATTAGGATATTAAAATCTTCTCACCCAGGGATCTTATTTATTTTTAGCAACAGAGACATCAGTGGTTTAATGGAAGGGGGATCTTACACACCTGAAACAAAGTCCTGGAGTGATACCCTACCATGTGTGATGGATGGCAGGCAGGACACGCAGCAGGCTTCCCTCTTGGGTGGAAGGGGAGAGTGCCAGTTACACAGTGATGTCAGGCTGGCTCATCAGTTGCCAGGGAAAGCCACAGAGGGGGAATGCCCTTCACTGCCCCAGTGATCAGCACAGACAATAGCTGGGGCCAGGGGCAAGTGTGTGGGAAGGTCAGGCTTGTATGCAGGGTGCAGGGGAAGCAGGCATTCACAGGATGTACAGACAGCAAGAGTGGTCTGACTACTCACTTCACTCCTCCATACCCTGCAGGACCTTACAATCTTAGTTGGCCCCTCTTCTGTGATATCCCTGGCATCGCTGCAACCAGATAACACAAATACAATGCAGAGAGCCACACAGGCTTTTCTACTTCTAGGGCCCCATAGTGTGTCCTTTAGCAATTTTATATTTTTCTTCATGTGGTCTGTGTTTGGTATTTTAAAATTTCCTGTCATTATGAAGAGATCATTCTACCCAATTTCCATTTCCAAATGGTAGTCATTGCTAATAGAGAAACCCTAATGTATCTTAACTCCAGCCACCCTACTGAGTTCTCTCATTAGCTGAAAAACTTTTTGGCTCTTCACCATGGTTTTTCTAGGTAGACAACAATGTAGTTTACAAATGACAATTATTTGCTCTCTTCCCTTCTAGTTGGAAAATAGTGCAGTAGTTAAACAATTTGTTTTCTTTCTACCTGAATTAGTGGAACCTCCAAACAAAGTTAAGTAATAGTGATGAGAGCAAGCGGCAAACCATGTTAATGACTGCAAAGGTAATAATCTAATTATTTCTCTATTTTCTCAATCTAATATAATGTTGGCTTCTGTTTCTGGTACATAATTGTTTTTAAAAAAAACTTTCACTCTATTTTTATTTTACTTGGAATTTTTATCCATCTTTTCCTTGCAAAGGAGGTAACACATTTTTTTCTCATGGCCTCAGGCCTTCTTGGAATTCACTTTCATGTTCGTTAGCTGACCATTCTAGTCTTACGTGCTGAGTCACTCAAGCAGAGTTATGAGGGAGAGAATTACTATGGACAATTATTTTCATTATTCCCATTACCTAATTATTAGTGTTTGTAAGAGTTGCATACTACTAATGTAATAATTTAATAACTACCCAAATGGTGGACACTGCAATCGTCTCTCTCTCTCTGTCTTACAGTGTTGTGATGAATAGCATAAAATCCATACTTATATTCTTGCTGCTTTAACTCGACATTCCTGGAGGACATATTCTGAGAGTCTTACAGAATTACTATGTCAGAGGGTACAAACATTTTAACTTTGACAGGTAGTGCTACAGAGTCCTTCAGGACTGTACCAGTTTATTCTTACAACAGGCAGACAACGATGCTTCATATTACAATCTCTCAAAATCTCACCAGTATTACATGACACTAAACTTTAAAGCTTTTGCCAGCCTGATAGGCAGAAAATTAACCAACCAAACAAGAAACCACCACCACAAACAAAAAACAACATTATTGTATGTTACTTTTCCCTGATAACTAGTGACGTTTAAGTATATTTTAACAATGATTTATTAACCACTTGTACTTTTGTGATGGGACTACTCATACCTTCTGATTATTTTCCTCTTTGGTTGTCTTGTTTTCAATTGATTTGTCGGTGCTCCCTGTATATTAGGGATAGTAACTCCTCATATGTACTGCAAATACTTCCATTTTTGCTTTGTGTACAATATCTCTTTAGCCCTAAGCTTAATATATTTCCAGAATAAATGAATGTTTGCTGTATTTATAAAATATGGACTAAAAATTCCTTAGAATATTAACTAGCAAAAGAACACTATATTCCAGAACAAAATTAAAATGAATACATCTGCACATATCTGGACAAAATGGCCAAGAAAGAACTCAAGTTAACCTGTTCTAGAGTAAGCTGTCTGGAATATACTTATTTATATTTATACATTAATACAGACATTTTCATATCAACATCTCATTTCTTAAGAACCTCTAAAAGCAAACACATTAACAGATATAGAAAAACATGTATACAGTATTCCATAAATTCACATTCTAAAAACGCAAATTCATATAAACCAGAGTAAAATTTCTCATAGTTTTTCTATCAACAAACAAAATCTGCCTGGTATTTTAAAATAATTTCATGAAAACACCAACTGTTACAAATACTAAATCTGTATTAATTGTATCATATAATTTAAAGTATCTTTGGAAATTCATTATATATTCTTGATTCCATACCACTTATATGGTGATAAATACCTTCTCCCAATATGTAACTTATCTTTTCACCTTTTTATTTTCTTCTTTTGGCCGTGCCATTTTGGCTTGCGGGATCTTAGTTCTCTGACCACAGACTGAACTCAGGGCCTGGCAGTAACAGCACTGAGTCCAAACAAATGGACAGACAGGGAATTCCCAAACATGCTTTTTCCCCTTTTCATTTTCTTTAAGGTACCTAATATAAGATAAATTCTTAATTTTAAAATAGTAGAATTTTACCAGTCTTTATAATTAGTCTAATGTCTTAAGAAATCCTTTCTTATGCCAATATTCTTTCTTTACATAGTTGAGGGTAGAAACATGAGAATGTTCTCCATTCAATTTGTTTCTCTTCCCAAGGTTCTTTTTATATGTTTCTCTCCTCGAATGAGACTTTCCTTTTTTCATTACACAAACACAGAAGTAAAAATCTCAAAGGATAACTGAAGTTAGCTAGCAACTAATAAGATGACCAGAATTGAATTCTTCTTCCCTCTTATAATTCCAAGGCATAGCAGAACAGTATCCGAGAATTGAAATATGAAGGCAGAATTATGTGAGTACTGGTTATGCTTCCCAGCAGCCATAGTAAACTATTCTTATTTTGAACTAGTGCAAAGTAAAGATAGACTTTAAAAAATCTTTAAGAATAAAACTTAACCAAAGTTAACAGAGCTGTAATTCATTAGATTCTTCATAGAAATCTAGCTACTACTGTTTCATAGTTTAATAATAAATATGTTACCTGTGCTCGTTTTTCCATATCCTGGCAACTACCTAGTTGTTCTTCCATTGCAACTCTGATTTGCCTTGCCTCGTATTCCAACTGCCTTCTGGTCATATCTGTTTGTAAGGAAAACTAAAACCACAAGTAAAATGAAAATGTTAATATCTTGTGTTTATCAGTAAAAATAAAAAAGCATATAAGTATCCATAAAGAAAATGAATAAACAAATACATAAGTTATCATAAGAAAGTTATTTTTTACTCTAAGAAGTCCTAAAACTTGATGATCACTGCTAGGCTCAGCCTGGCTTTCTGATGTGAAGTGAAGAGTTGAAACACTTTTACTGCCCCACAGTCACAAATAGTTTTAATTAAATTGTACTAGCTCTTTAAAATATATATATTTATCCAGTTAAGGTAAGCCTATTTTCAGTTACCTTACAATTCTTCTGCCCTGAAGAAGCACTACTTTGAACTGTTAAAAATTAGAATATTAATGTGGACAAAATAGAAAAATCAAGGATCAGGTCCATCATCCTTAAGTTTATACCTCACTTCAGGATTCTTATGTACATGGAGACTAAATAGAGAGAACTTTCCCACATGTAAAGTAAAGAAGACAGAATAAAGAAAAGCTTTTATATAAAAATAAATTGCAAGATAGCACAAACTTTTTGGTAAAAATATAAATATGAACCAAAGTTGAAACAAACCAAAAAAAGTACTTCTTCATGGAGTGGGTGTTAGTGCATTCAAAACTTTATTAGCCCTCTTAACTACAATTCCAGATGTTGTGGTAACTGCTAGGTATAAAAAATGAAAAAAGGAGAAGGCAAAGAAACTTACAAAGACATGCTCCAAGGCTAAAAGAACAGCTGGACAAAATAATGAGTGACAGTTATAACAGACCACGAAGGGAATAAGGAAGTGCTGTAGATTCTTCATGCTCTGTAAGTCCAATAAAAAGCTGCATGTGGGCAATTCCCTGGAGGTCCAGGGGTTAGGACTCCACACACTCACTGTCAAGGGTGAAGGTCTGATCCCTGATCAGAAACTAAGATCCTACATACACACACACACACACACACACACACACACACAGACAGACAAAAGCTGCATGTGTATGTGTCTGACTCAGAATAGCATTCTGTAGGCCTAAGAATCCCAAAATGTGTTGTCAGGTTAAGTTAGAGAAGCTTTCACCCTTTCCCCTTGCAATATACAGACGACATATGCAGGATGCGTTCCTATAGGCATATCCACATTATGTGTTGCAACACAGTTGAAATAGTCTCCATGCTGTGAGTCATGTTATAACTACACTTATTTGTCCTCCACTTCCAAAAATCCCTTGCGCAAAAGGTTGAAGATGACACATTATATTACAATAACGTGGTTTATATTTGATGTTTTAAGCAATGCCTGGTAACCTGATAAGTATTTCTATATGAAAGCATTCTTAACCTGCCTTCCCAATATAAAATAAAAATTTTGTGAATTTAAAAATATTTATGAAATATAAGCAATTTACATTTGCTAATGTTGCCTAATGGTCTATAATGTCTTACATATCCTCTTAAATAAATGTGACTGGCTATATGGTAAATTAATATGGGAATGAGCTGACAACTGATCTTTGTTTCAGGTATTAACCAATTGCTCTTGAACTGTTTCATACACAACTGCATGCAGACAGCTAGACTCTAAATACTGTACATTTTAATTACCAAAGTGAATGTTAAGCAAAACAGTGCTTTAATATTAAGAGCAACGATCCCTCCAAACCCTACTGAGTTCCTAATCCTCATACGTCCACACTCTCTATGAACTGTTCTTTCACTTGTGGTGTCTCCTTAGCTCCCAAAATGATGTTAACGACATTGTCAGGAAGGGAGATTCTTTCCCTCTCACAACCTGGATAAGTTTGTGCTCAGGAGGCTGACCACTGAAGTTTCTAGTTCTAGCTCCCGCCAGACAATGCCCACCCACGCAGGAATGTGATTAACTGCGTGTTCTGGAAAAGGTTTTTCCTTCATTGTTACTTTTTCTTTTATAATGTCCTCTCAAAACTATTAGAAAATGAAAAATCTAAGCTAAGAGTTGAAGATTAATTTTAACTGGCCTATTTCTAAAAAATTGTTTTAAAATTTATGGGTAACAGTTAAAATAAAGTCTTATTTAAAATTATTAATGTATTTCAGAAATGTTCTTATACGTGTCACCCCATGAATAGAACAGTTGACTTGGAGAGCTTGGGTGGGGAGGGAGAGGCTGACAGAATTAAGTTATTTTTTACATAGTTATATTAGCAAAACAAACAACTTTTAGTGCTTGCAAAAAGCTCTAACATCTGTGCCAACAGCTACTGTCATTTACAATAACTAGAATAGGACTCAGGTTATCTCAAAGATACTTTCACTGCAAAAACCATCTGGCACAAGTCCTGTAATATAGTTCAAAAAACAGACAGATGGTAGTAAACATTTCTACAGAGTATCTTTGGTAATTCAACACGTCAAATAATAAAACACCTAGTTGAATCCTGAATCTTTTAGTTTTATCATCTCTACATACAAAATTCATTGACTATATATTTATGTTGAAGTTGGATAAAACATATTACAGTTTACAAATAACTATATAGTTATAAACTTATATACACTTTCAGATATAAAAATAAGTTATTTTGTCAAGTTACTTACATTTTCAGTTAAAGGAAGGCTATCTGTTCTTTTAGTGAGATTCTGAAGTTGAGCATAATACCAGTCTTTTTCCTTTTCTTCTTTGTCAAGGTCAGCAAGAAGCAATGATCTGTTTTTCAAAAAAAAGTTAAGTTTACACAATGCTAATATGGAGCACATAACAGCAACTCTCATAAGCTATAACTGTAATGTTTTCTATTTAAAGTAATATAATAAATAAGTGAGAATTTGACTAATTTTAGATTTCTGAAGGTGGGACTTAGATTACAGTCATTAAAATTTGAATATTAAAAGTTTTAAACTTTTTCAGCTAAATAAGATGGCAACCATTCTTACTAGAATATTTACATTTCAACCAAATGCTTTCTTCACATTTAGAGTCTACGAATTTGATGTTGGTATACAGTTAAAAGTATAGATTTAATAAAACTCAAATATAAGAATAAAAAGTATAATAAAGGAGCAAAGAAAAGCAGTAATTATGCAAAAAATAAATTTAGAGTATAGGGAACTATTGCACGTAGCTTTCAGCTTCTTATTAGTCAAAATAAGAAATATATTATCACTGTGTGGTAACAGGAGGTTGTTCTGAGGGAGAGAGACATTTTCTTAGGCTTGGAATCTGAAGATGAACTTGTTACATAATTTCTGACAACCCAATCGATGATGTCCTCAATAACAACCTATATCAATATTCTATATCAATACTCCGTATCTGATCAATATAAACATAAATGCAAAATAAAGGGTTAAGAGGAAAAAATCAGTAGGTACAAGAAGTATATGATCTATGTCCTTTTTTGTGACTCCTTCCCTAAGCGACCACTATTATTCTCTTATATTTATTTCCAGAGACATTCTATAAAAATGAAAGAATATATGTGTACATATGTACATGTACATTTTAAAACATAAATAATAGCATATTATTATCTGTGCTGTCTTATAACTTTTTACCACTTAAAAGTCTATCTTGGAGATCATTCTTGTACCAGAATATAAAAAGGTCCTATGTGGTTTTTTGCTAGCTGCAAAGATATTTATGAATCCATAAAAGAATAAATAATAACTGGTTCTATGTTAGAGGGCATTTAGGGTCTTTCTAATCTTTTGCTATTATAAACAGTGCTTCATTGAATATACTTATATATAACTTCATTGTACAAATATGCAAGCATGTGTAGATGACAAATTCCTAGGATATGTAAACTTTTAACTTACTGTCCTTACTAGATATTGTACCAATTTATGCTTCTGCCACCTTTGACAATATAAATGCTTCATCAAACCTTTTAGATTCTTTTACATTTCTAGGGTTTAAAAAATGGTATATCATTATGGACTTCCTTGTTTTCAGCCACACTGCACAGCTTGTGGGATCTTAGTTTCCAGACCATGGATGGAACCCCAGCTCATGGCATTAGAAGTGCGGAGTCCTAACCACTGGACCAAAAGGGAATTCCCTATCACTATGGGTTTGTTTGTTGTTGTTTTTTTTTTTCACTATGGTTTTAATTTGATTTCTTTTAGTATAGGTAAGTGTAAGCATTTTTCCAAGTTTAAAACCCATTTTTATTTCCTTTTCTGTGACTTTTTCTTATTTATAGGACCTCTTCTGTATTAAGAATGATAGTACTCTGTCAGTTATAAATATATTTTCTCAGTGACTCACTTGAATATGAGGATATTTTTTATTACAGCTTCTGGGCTTCACTCTTACCGAGTCATTCCCCACTCTGACTCTGTTATTAATACTTTAAAATTCTATTTGATTGTATTTTCTTGATGAATAAGTATGCATGTATGTGGAAGGTTCTACTCTTGCTAAACTTTCCATTCTTTACTGAGAAGCAACTTAAAAAATAAGAATAAGCCTTCACTTTTTGCTGCGGCAACCTCAGTAGTGGGGGAATTCATGGGAAGAAGCCAGCTCCTGGTTACGATGTGCCAACCTGGGGCAGAGGTGCTGACCAATGAGAAGCTGCCCTCTCCCTTCCATTTTTGACAACAGGAGCAGGAGAAAGCAGTGCAGAAATCCTGAACCCCTTCCACAGGCTGGGTATTACCACTAGCAAAAACATGAGATCTGATCCTATTTTTTTAATGATCCCTGGTGAGCACCTGCAGGACCCACCAGGACCAAGGCAAGGGAACAAGGGACAGAGGGAGATGCTATTTCTTCTGATTAATCTTCAATAAATTGGCCTATTTAATCAAGATCTGGTGCTAAAAGTGCTCAAATGAATAAGCTAATTTTAGTGATGGTACTGGAGTGAGAAAAACGTTAAGGAGAATAGGGCCAAGTTGTTGCTATCAAGTTTTAAGACTGAACTCTGGCAAAATACTCTTGGGAAGCCAAAGTCAAGAGCCAACATGGTAACAAGTGGCTAACTGATAGGAACTGATCTTATAACTCAAATCACTGTATTTAAGGCTCAAAACTGAAACAAGGCACAGACTCAGAAGCTGGTGGGTCTTTGTTGTTTAGCATATTGAAGGCGTATTTAGTGACTGTCAACAGTCTTCTTTAAAATGTAAATGTTAGCTAGGAAGTTAGACATAAACAAGGGGAGGCCTGGCTGAAAGGGATGCAAACTGATCTCTGACCTCCATCCCAGACACACCCATGAGAGCTCACAGATGCTACAAAATAACCACAGAGACTTTTCAACACATGGGCCCTGGGCACACAGTGGACAGAAAACCACACTTGGACTTCTCCAAGTAACTTTAGGCAGTTAGGGGACCATTAAGGGCTCATGAATATTCTACATCTAATTATAAGATGGCATTAGGCGAAGACACATGGGAAGGCATAAACAACACAGCCTGCTGTTATATAACTTGAAACTGTCAATCGGCCTTGAATGTTTGACCATTTGCATTCCTCTCATTGATTGGTGGCGGGTACAAGCCCTACTCTGCACCAGGCATGTCCAAAAGGAGGAGACTGGACACATCAAAGAGGACCAAGAGGGATCCACAGGGAAGATGAGGAGGGCTCCTTTGGGAGTATCTTACTAATAAAAGGTCTGTCCGCTTGAGCTGAACTGAGCTGTAACTTGCCTGATGTTCTATACCTTTTGGTCCATTGCTCCAAATTTTTGCTGCAATGAGACAAGAACCAAGGAAGATAAATAAACTCATCTGACATAAATTTCATGTCTTCTTAGTCCTCTAGCTAACTCAGGATCATCTAGAAGAACATGGCACATGTATCAGGCATTTAAATATTTGTTAAAAAGTATTACTGGCTAATGTGACAATAACTATTTGGGTGTATCAGACAAGAGTACTAAGGAGTTTTTAAAAAATATCTAATTTCATCCTCACAACATCTTTTAACTGGAAAACTGAGGTTCAAAAAGGTCATGGAGCTTCCCTGGCTGCAGAGCGGTTAAGAATCCTCCTGCCAGCGCAGGGACTCAGGTCTGACCCCTGGTCCTGGAAGATCCCACATGCCCAGAGGGTAACTAAGCCCACGCGTCACAACCACTGAAGCCTGTGCTCCCTAGAGCCCGTGTGGCAGAACAAGACCCCATTCTCTGCAACTAGAGAAAGCACCTGTGCAGCAAGGAATACCCAACACAGTCAAAAACAAAAATAAATTAAGAAAAAAAAAAAGGGTGTGCATCTGGGCTTGAGTTCTGGCTTGAGTGTTTTCTAACACTTACGTCACTTAAACTTACTGTATCTATAGGTAATACAGAGAACAAGGAAAAAAAGATACAGAGATAGTTCTCTGACTTAAGGGATGTCTAGAAAGAAAGAACAGAAAAACAGAGGGGGTAAAATCATCAAAGAAATAACAGAATTTTCAAAAGTTGAAGAAAATAAATTTCCAGATCAAAAGGGCACAGTGAGTAGTATCCAGTATGATGAATCAAGAAAACACATATCAAGGTACTCTAAAAACTTCAGAAAAATGACTTCCTGCAAAGGAACGTGAATTAAGACTGATATGCAATTTCTCATCAGTGACACTGATTATAAAGAAGGAAAATGAGTTTGAGCCTAGACCTAGCCAAACTATCATTCAAGTACAAGAGCAAAACACAGATTTTGTCCCATAAACAAGGGCTAAATCTACCTTCAAACAACAGTGGGAGCCAGGAGGACACAGGGTATTGACAACTACATACACACACACTCTTTGTGAATAAAATTAGGCCTTTATCACATAAAGCAAAGTAAGTTCTTAGGAAAACTGGCATGCTCACATGCCTCTTGACAGAGTTCAAAGGGGACAAAGCGATGGAAGAATGTACACTCCAATTAGCTTCTGGTTTTTCAGGACACTGTTTCCTAGACTCTCAGAAAGAGTCCTGGTTCAAGATATGAAACAGAGATTCACTGAAACTCAAGAGATTAAAGAAAGCTTAACACTATTTCTGGCCCATGATTATTGTTATTTTTAGAGATGTACACATCTAAAACCAGAGAGAAAGTAGTAAAAGGTCTTTTGACTCTCAATGAGATATGCTGGGTATTTTCCATATGTTAATATCCATTGTTCATAACTCCACAAGGTAGAACCATATTCCTATTTTACAGAAGGAAATGACACAAAAATTTAAAGACTTGACCAAGATCCCAGAGCATTTATGCAAATTAACATTTATACATTTGAGTATTTCTTGAAAGTCTAATAGAACTTTTAGGAATATCAATATAATATGGTATTAATCATGCAAAAGGAATTTATAATCTCATAGGACGTACAAAAATACTTGACCAAGTGCTTGGTAACTATATATTCTGATACTTGTAGTGTGATGATTTTAACTTCAAGAAGAAAAGAATTAACACACTAGCTCTTAGAAAGGAGAACTGATTCTCTATCAGGCAACATTTTTTTAAGAAACCAAAACTGATAAACTGCTTCATTTGTGACTCCTTGAAATAGGTCTTTAATAATGGAAACCAGTCACCTTATACTGAATCTGGTAGTCATTTAATTCATTTGAAAAGATAGCCAAAAAGTCAATCAAAACGCATTACATATTTTAGCCACTGTGATTATGCATACTATTCGTACATTATTCACTGTACAGAGCATCTGAGCACTGGAGTCCCAAGAAGCTGCCTCCTTCACGTTTTCAGGTGTAAGGTAAGGACGCCCAGTAATTCATCACTCTGAGACAATGAATGGAAAATGCTCTCTAAGTGCTGCTTGTGATCCTCCAACACACGCTTCATAACTCCTATTCTGTATTGCCACAAAACGACAAAATCTAGCAAAAATTGGAGCATAAAAGTTTACTACTTAATGAAGAAATGTTACCTCTCTTTTTCAAGTTCTTCTAAATAACCGGTATTTTCTCTGCTTCCATTTACAAACCCTCTTCATGGAAATGAACCCATAGGAACGGGACTGCACTCTCCTGAGCGACTAGATACAGATCCTTCTCGGCTTCCGTAAGAATGGAGGGACATTTTTGGACCGTAGTTTCACTCCAGGGAAATTACTGCTATCTAAGTTAAGTTCTAAATAAAATACAGACAAGTTTTTATAAAACAACTGCTTTAAGTGATCTAAAATATTGCTAATGTATTATATTATCTTTTAATAATGAAACCTTAGGTTCACATTTAGCCCTCAAATTTTAAACCATTTTATAATTGAAATACATTATATATATATCACATAAAGTATGCAGGAGTACTAAATTATTGCAGTTATTGAGCAGCAGATCTATACAGGGACAGAAGAAATCCTTATCTCAAATGCTGATGACCAGAAAAATTCACTGACTACTGGTTCTAAAACAGAAACGTCCTGGAAAAAAAAAAAAAAAAAAAAACACCAGGTCAAAGCACTTATAAAAGGGTACATTTGTGGTGGTGACCATCTTGCAATATACACAAATATTGGGTCATTAAAAAATAAAAAGTGTTCACCTTTTGGTTTAGAGGCCTGCAACTATAGATTTCTATCAGAGAAAGCCACAAATGTATATGAGTGAATGAACAATTATTTATGAACAGAATAGCTAAACTTTCCCTCCAAGATAGCTTGAGTCAGTCTGGTGGGGAAAAAGTATGTTAAAGAAAAATTAGACAGAATGTGCTTTCTTAGATTCCTACTAAGTAATAATATATTTGGGGATCCAAAAGTAATTTCTCTGCCCATCTTCAATTACAATTAAAACTTACTGATTTGACATTTGAATTTTTAAGTGATAAAACAAGAAAGACATTCTTTTAAAATTCTATTTAAAATGGCTTAAAATCAGTGTTGTGTGTATATAAGTGCAAAGATAAAGCACTTCTATTCTGAATGGAACAAAGAAGGGCACTGACTCCTTCAAATGAAGCAATGGGTCCAGTCTATAGCATAAAGCTTAATAAAGGCCTACTTAATGACTGGCAAAAGAGCAATGCGTTTTAGAAAGAGCTGAAAATTGTCAAGAAAGGTATCTAAAATAGTTTATTTAAAGGCAGTTAAATGTTATAACTGAAAAAATGACAAGCAAATAGACTTTTTACGTATTTGTACTTTAAAAATTACATCCTAATGCATGAGGCTAAGAAAATCCAACACCAACATTCTAATCAAGAGAAGCTGTATTTGGACACACACACCTAAAGCTGACAACTGGAGCTTAAAAAAATTACTTTAAAACACTTTTTAAAAATTTACCTTTAAGACGCTCTAATAAATCAATCTGTCCAGAAGAAGCCATAGCTTCATCTTCAATACTTCCTTGTAGTTGTTTAAGTACTTCCTGTAAAAAAGAACACAGTATCTCAATATGACGAAATTCTAAATGACTTTTTGAAGATATGATTCTAACTTTCTTGGCATTTAGGTCTGCTGGGGGAAAAAAGTTATTTCAGATCTATCTGAAAACATATAAAATGCAAAGTACTTTACATATATTACCTATTACTAATTATAAATAATAAATTACAGCCCAACAACAACAGTGATACTTTGTGGTGATGGTGATTACAAATAGTCTCCATACAGTATACACGGAATAGTTAAGATATTTGTAACTTCTGAAATAACATAACAAGGTGGATTACTCTCATTTTTCAGACAGACCAACTGAGACTCAAAAGATTTGCTGAAGACAGAAAAACTAAGCTTGTACCAACATGGCCATGAAAGACAGCAAATTAACACATTTAACACCCCAATAAATACCAAGCAGTTATATACTAAATTTATATACATTCTACTACATTGATTTATACTCAGCAGTTAAGTGACTGTATGCTGTCTCCTGACTTTTGGTCCATTGCTTCCTTTCCCATCTAAAGCCTTCTCTCAACAAATTTTTGTCAGAGGAGGTCAAAAACTTTCACTTTCTACTAGTTTTTCTGTATATTCCTTAACAATAATTTATACATATTTTTACATTTTACATATTCTGAGGCATCCCACTCTAGTTCACAGCAAAATCTTTGCTGGCCAAGTAGGATTCCAAATGCAAAACAATGTATTTGAACAGTTACAATCCTATAGCTATGGGCAGTGTTCCTCTATGTGAAAAAGGATCCATAAATAGATTGAAAAGAAAATCTGTCAAAAAGAGTAAATATAGTAAAGACTATGTCAGTGGTTTACCTTGATAGTGACATTAGAAGCATTAAGAAAAGAATTCCTATGTTAACAATAAGAAATAGCCTGTGACCTTAATGATCTGACCTTCAAATAAAGACCATGTTGGAAGTTAAAAGGCTTAGATAAGTAGATGTGGGAACGTGGAGGTGACTGTTATTTATAGTCAGAAATTGTGTCAGTGTATCACAACTGTGGGATAGGAAATAAATTTGCACAGGGATGTCTTTCTTGAATGAATGTAGATTACTATAAACATCAGGACACAATTCTCTTCCACAAAGTTTGAGAATTACCACTGAAAACTACCTGCAGTTTTCAGGATCCTGGGTCTCCTTCCATCCACTGCAGCTTGTAATTCAAAGATCTTTTAATCTTATCCTATTTCTTACAATTCGCAGGCTCACAATTCAACAGCTACCTTTCTCAAGGAACTATCAGTGGTATGCATTCTAGGCTTAATATCTCTTATTAGCCATCTCTTCTCTATTTTTATGTCATTATCCTGACTATTGACCCCACCAAAACTACTAAAATAATCTCCTAAATGGTCCTACCTTGCATAGAACTAACAGATTAATAAGACTTTTAAAGCACAGCTCTGATCAGGTCTTTCTTTATAGATGATCCTTCTCTACAGCCTATCATCAAGGTGTTAACAGTGAGTATTCTATAGAAGTTGGGATTACAAGCAATTTTTGGTTTTGGTTTCCTCATTTTAAAACAACAGATATTATCAAAACAAATACTGTTTTCAGAAAAAGTACAAGCATTTAAGAATTCAAAAGCAACAATTAAAAGAAATCCCTGTATATGTCATAGGACATATACTTAATTTTTGAAAATTATATGTCATAGTATATATGTCATAGGACATATACTTAATTTTTGAAAATTAATGGCACATTATTGGTTTTTAAAAAACATATTAAAAAGAAGGAAAAATTAAAATAACACCAACAACAGAAATGAAAAGGCGATGTACAACAATAAAGGATTAAATAAATTTATGGCATTAGCCGAACAACGGCATATTATACATCTGTGAAAATACTATAAAATACTTAATGACATGAAATGATAGCTATATTAAATTAAAAAGCATGCTGCAAAATATGATCCCATTGAATGCATGCTTGCATAAAATGCAGAGAGAAAAATATACACATTATCAAAGGTTACCAACATTAAAAAAATGTTTTTAAATGGGTGAGCTTGATCTCTTTCTGTCTGTATTTCCTAAATTTTAAAGAGAGTGAATATACATAACTTGTAAGTTTTAAGTTTCTGTGCATATGGCTAGAAGTCTATTGATAAAAGCAATAACCATAAAGTAAATAAAATTATGGAAATTTATAAAGTTTAGAAAATTAAAATTTCAAAGCATCTATCTTGGAAAAGCTACTTATTCCAATGTGTTCTCTTAAATTATTCTTGTAAATTCTGAGTTATGAATCTCAAAAATACGCAGTTAATTTATAGATCCAGTTACTTTGTCTCAAGATGACACCACCCAGCATGACTACATTACTATTTTCTTGTGAACAGTTTGTGTCTATTCCATAATAAAAATTAAGCTCATTTCTTTTCTGTTTTACTGAGACAGAACATACATGTGAAAAGCACGCCAATCTTAAATTTCTTATATAATCCAAGTATCCATGTAAGTGCCACCCAGGGAAGACACAAAACATTTCCAGTATCACAGAAGGTTCCCTTTTGCCCCTTATCAATCAGTATTCATTCTCCAGAAGTAATCAGTACTCTGATTTTTGTTATCAGTTAGTTGGCCTCCTTGTGAATTGCATATAAATGAAATTATACAGTATACAGCCTTTTGTGTCTCGTGGTTTTTGCTCATCAAAATCTCTATGACACTCATCCATGCTGTTGTATGTATCAGTTATTTAATACTGTGTAGTTGTCCACTGTATGAATAGATCTCCACTGATACATCCCTTATCCTTTTGATGGGCATTTGGGTTGTTGCCAGTTTGGAGGCTATTGTGAAGAATGCTACTATGTACGTTCTTGCACTTATCTCCAGGTGGACACACGTACTCACTTCTCTTGAATATATATCTGGAGGTTTAAACCCTGAGTCACAGTGATTAAAAGAAACTGCTGAGTGGTTTTTCAAAGTGTTTGTGCCATTTTATACTCCTACCAGCAAGGTTTAAGTTTGAGTCTTCTTAATTATAGGTTCCAATTCTCTGTTGAGATTTTCTGACTCTTTATCCACTTAATCCATCATTTTTATCAAAACATTTAAAATAATTATGTTAAAATCCTTGACTGTTACTTGCTTACAACATGTGGATCATCTTGGGATTTGCTTCTATTAACTATTTGTTCTGTTGGTTATCAGTCATTTTCCTATTTCTTTGTATTTCTTGTAACTTTTAACCGTATGCCAGTCATTATACATACAAGAGCAGGAAAGACTTGAGATTAGAGTTTCCCTTACAGAGTTTGCCCTTTCCACCACTGGGGTCTGATTTCCTTCAACCAATAACTGAAAATGGGTTGCAGATGCAGTTTAAGTGAAATTCATATGAGATTCCCTAATAGCTCAGTTGGTGAAGAATCTGCCTGCAATGTGGGAGACCTGGGTTCGATCCCTGGGTTGGGAAGATCCCCTGGAGAAGGGAAAGGTTACCCACTCCAGTATTCTGGCCTGGAGAATTCCATGGACTGGATAGTCCATGGGGTTGCAAAGGGTTGGACATGACTGAACGACTTTCGCTTTCACATCTGATTTGGTTTGCTGAGTTCTCTGAATGTATCTCTTCTCTTACACTGAGGCTGAGACCTGCTTTAGCAGGACACTGCCTCTTAATGATCTGCTTCCTAGCCCTCCCGGGCATCTTCCCCCCAACAAGACTCAGCTAACACCCCATGCATTTGGAGAGAATGTGAGACACTAGTCATACACTTGGAGCCCTGCTAAATGTCAATGCTTTGCACATGTCCACGTCTTTGCCCAACGGTTTCCTTCCTCCAGTGGAGTCTCAATGCCTGTGCCAATGATTAATTATCGGTGTGTTACAGAATCAGTAAATACCCCTGGGGAAGAAAATTACTGGTGATCTCAGCTCATCTAGAAAGGACTCTTTCCTCTTAGGAATTTTAGTTAGTATAGTTCTTGATGATTTCACAGTTCTCCAATGTCCTTAAAAGAATGGTTTTTGTTTTTATCCAGTGTTTTCTAATTGCTGCGGTAGGACTGATCAATTGCTTGGGGTTGCATACTTAATACAGCCTAAAAAGAAGTCCTTAATTTCAAAGAGGTTTTTAAAAGATGCAGCACAACTACAAAGCAATTCCAAACAAACAAAATATTTCAAAAAATGTTTTGAGAAATGACAGTTTTTAAAATAAATATGTAATTTTAAAGGAGAGAATATTCTTTTGTATTTATAAATTCTGGAAGTTTGGTTTTAAAAAATTAATCATATAATCAAACTTTATTTTTAAAAAGTTAAGATTTTAGAAACATGAGAGAATTAATTATTACAGACAAATATACTGTGGTCATATAAGTGAATAGAAAATATGAATGAGTAACTGTGTCATTTCAAGGGAGTTTTCAACTTGATCCACTTCTGTTTTCCTCACTATGTCACAGTTACTGATATTTTTTATTACTAGATAAAAGTATACTTGGTAATTAAATCTTCAAAATAAATTATGAACTGTGCCAATTTGAATTTTTACTTCTCATTTTTTTCTTACACTCTGAAAATACAAGATACTCTCCATATACATGGTTTTATAGTTAAAACAATTTATAAATACTTCATTTTGCTAAAATACAAGAGATATAAATGGTTGGTTAATATTTTACCTAGATATATTTTTCTACACCATGCCATCTTTCAATTTAAATGCTTCATACTTCACCATATTTTGGAGAAGAAAATGGCAACCAATCCAGTCCTCCTGCCTGAAGAATTCCATGGACAGAGGAGCGGGACAGGTGCAGTCCATGGAGTCACAGAGAGTCGGATACGACCGTGCAACTAACTTAATTTTTCACCATATTTATCATGCTGCGATGCTCAGCATTTTAAAGTAAATCACATTGACTTCCTGCCCTGGAGTAAGAAGTATACTATATAATTTCCCTTAAGTTTAGCTATAATTGCTGCATTCTTATTCTAAATCCCACAAAATCTGCAGTTTATTTTAATCACAGAAGCATCAAGTATATCCATAAATGTAGAGAATAATGTAATGAACTCCTATGTATCCTCATGTTAGTTCAAACATTATCAACTCATGGGCTTCTTTCATCTATGCTTATAACCACTTCGTCCATTCCCCCTCAACCCAAATTTATTTGAAAAACAAATCTCAGTCATCATACTGTTTCTTCTCTAAAAAAATTCTACATGTATATTTAAAAAGGGATTCTTCCTAAACACAACCACAATGCCATCATTAGAACTACAAAATAAACATTTTCTTAATATTCTCAAATACAGTCAATGCTCACATTTCCTTAACTGCTGTACACATATTTCCCTGACTGTCACACACACACAGAATATTTTTATACTATCAATGACATGTAATCAATAACAAAGCAGTATTCTCTTTTGCCACTAGATGGCACTACTGTATAAATTTCAGAAATCCTGAAATAATGTAGTTGAAAGAGACACACCTTGCCATCCACAGGGTGGACACATTACACAGGAACGATCAGCAAACATAATACAAGATCATATGATGTATTACAAAGTCTAAAAAGTTATTTTTTTGAAAAATAACCATTGTTTCGGATTAACTTTAATCCAATGTAGTAAGTTCCAATGTTTCCAAGTGTCTTCATTCACACATCAGTATTTTAAGACAAAATAAACAGAGCATGGTTTCCTGTTAGTACTATAAAGCTGCTGCTGCTTCTTTTTTTTCAAAAAGCTTCTTGAAAGGAGATACATAAATAACTTCAGTATAAGGGCATAACTGCTATGATACCATACACTAAATCCTGAGGAAATATGTGGATGGCTTTGCAAGGATGTCTGTAAAAACACTCACTGAGCAGTAATCAATTCATGGTTGAATTCAGACATATCTTAAATACTAATATTCATGATGTATATTCATGACCTCATTCCTAAGAGGCCAACCTGGTATTCCATTGCAGAAATTTAAGGATCTGCCTTATAGTGTTACTCTGAGAGACATTCCACATTTCAGCATTTCCATCCATGGAGATAGATCTAAAGGTATGTTAAAATGTTTCACCAAAATGAAGTTTCAATTTGCTCAAGTAGTTTATAAAAATAAAAAACTTGAAAAAGGGACTCAGAATTCTGCACAAGAGACATTCAGATAGGTATGCTAGGAAGAATTCTCTACAAAATATACTTCTGAAGCAGATAAACCATTAGTCTTGCTGGGGAATTTAAATTTTGTATCTTTAAACTTTTAAAACCACGTGTCATGAACAATAATTTTAGATACATTATGCTGATCAGTGTTAAAATATCAAGCTACGCTTTTTTAACCTAGTAGGTAATTGATTCACAGCTGTTTTCATGGTTTGCAGTGAGAAAAAAAAAAATGCTTCTTTATAGTCTATAGAAAAAAATATTTCTTTATGAAGGATCTGAGATCAGTATCTTGGAGATCTGTCACTGCTACTGCCACAGAAATAGGCAACACAGTAGAAAAGATTTATGCATAGAAGAGAAAGAGAGAGAGAAAAAGAAAGAAAGGTTCAAATGAGTAAAAGGCTAAACTGCTTTGATAGTGAATAAAAAGGCAAAAGAGGAGCAGCTCAATAGTTCAGTAATACACAGAAGCTTGAAGAATAAGAGAGACCTCAAAATGCATGGAAAAAGAAATAGAAGAGAATAATAAATGAATAAGGAATAAGAGTAGTAAGCAGACAGGAAGAAGAGGGTCAGAAACCCAGATGGTAAAATGGCCAAGGCGCAGAAAAAACACGTAGCAAGAAGGATTTTTTTAAAAGAGAAGGAGGTAACAGTTTTGTTGATGACCTCCAGTTCTATTAAATTCAGTGAGAGGAAAATCTGCCTAACTGGAAATTAAAACAGTTAAAGTTTTGACTGCAATTATTTTGAAATAAGAACATATTTTCCCAGTGAACACTGAATATTTTATAACTTTTCATGGAGGTTATCACAGCTTTGCAATGCTATACAGCAAACCAATTTCAGGGCTTGAGTGTCGTGGACATCTTCTGTTAGTGCAATGACTACTTTTTCAAATAAAGCAATTTAATTCCAGAAGGGCACCCGACAGTCTGTAGCTCAGCTTATGGCAAAACCAGAAATAGAATCAGGTACTAATCTTCACTTCGGGACTCTTCTCATTAGGTCACCCCAAATTTCTTGACGATCTATCACTGCAGCACTTAAGTGATGACAAGATCTGAGGGGGTTGGGGATGATGACTATGCTTTGTTTTAATCCTTAAGATAAATTTGGCAGCTGTGAGGCTAGTTTCTGTGAATTACATAGAATGCTCAGCCTCACTATAGTGATGGTAAAGTTGGTCTCTCATTTTTAAGCTTAAAAATAACTAAGGACTAACTACTTAGTCACTGTGGTTTTATAATCATTTTCTTTATATGATTTGCTGGATGAATTAAAAACATCTGGACTGAAAATATCAATGTTAACTTTTGCGAGAAAGAGTTTACAGATTACTGCTTAACTTAAAAAATGCACTTCTAAGTAAGTGAAGTGTCTAACCCAAAGTTTACAGGAAGAAACATGGAATAAAAATGGATAAACTACAATTTAAAGTCACAGTCTTGATACCTTCATATTAGATGCCTCAGTTTCCAGTTTTGTAAGATGATTGAAATTATCTTCTAGCTCTTGTCAAAGATTTGAGTTCTCCATCTTCAGGGCCTCAACTTGCTTTAACAACTGATCATAGGAAGCTGCAGCCATCCTTGGCTACCCCTGGACCTGTAAGGTTAAAAAGGATTTTGAAATTCACTACTGAAAAAATAGAGTGGCTGCTTGTTACAAAGAAAGGGATAAAGAAATAAAACCTCAGAGACATTTAACAAGAACTGTGTTAATGTAGCAGTTTCAGTACCAAAACAACACTGTGTGAGTGGCAGGGCCTTTCTGAGAAGCCGAAATACCGGGGTTTAATGAAAGACAAATAAGAGTTAACATAGAAGAGAACGTCAGTAGTGTTTGAAAAACACCTGCCTTTTCACAGGTGGGTAAGATTTCTATCAGGTTAGAATTTTTTTGAGGTTTCAGAGATATTTTAAATGGTCTTACAGACAAGATTTGGGAAATGCAGTTATTGATAAGAAATATATTTATATTGGTCATATTAATTTATTTCTGGATTTTGCCCAACAGTCACATAATTTTATAGCCCAAATGGATTAATGAGATTAGGTATTGCAGTCTACCACTTTTCATTTGATAAAAGGCTAGTCTTAAACATTATCCATGGGGAAATATGAAGTTCCAAAAAGGCCTCATTAAAAAGGCGGTCATTAAACAAAACAGACACAAGGGAGAGGATTGGATTGAGACTTCAACTCTTTTGGAAAGAAAGATGATAAAAACTGCTAATATAAATTATATTACATTTATCCAAAAGGATGAATACAATAGGCCATGTTATGGCATACGTATCACAGGACCCACTGTGCTCACATTGAGGCTGAAAGACACTTGAAGAAAACAGATGATTTTAGGAGTAGAGACTGTCAAAGAGAAGCGAAGCACAGCCTTGCTATTAATTACATTACCATGAAAGAAAAGGGGAGAAAAGAAAGATACAGATGATAGTCAGGTAATAAGAGGTCCTTGGCCTGAAGAATTAGAGAATGTTAGAAATTATGTTCAGACTACCGAAGTTCCAAAGACCCAGATCCTCTTTGTAGTTTAATTTCTATGGAATAAAATTCTACCTATCTCTTAAGAGTTAAAAAGTATAAGAGTCTGTACTCAAGCAATACTTAATAGATCTGGACATAAAAAAAGTGTTTCTGCAGTAAAAATCCACTATACGAAATAAGGCAGACAAATTACAACACTGGCTAGTCATGACAATATTGTAGTTCAGCAACTGGAAGGGATACCCTAACAAGGGAAATCAAGTGACACAGGTCTCCGTCTGTTCTCCAACAGCTAGGGACAATAAATCTGGAAGGAAACAAGAGTCCTGGGTGGTGGGGATCACCCTCAAAAACCTTCATGACTGAAAAGAGTGAGCGCTAGACTAGTATTTGGGGATCCGGGTCTCAGTTTCAGTCTTGGTCGTGCCTTCACCTTTGCCCCTGAATTTTAACTCATTTCACCATTCGTAAAATGGACATTTACTACCTTTTCTAATATAATTTGCAGGGATATTGTTAGAATTGAGAAACAAAAGGATGGTCTAAAAATAAAAGTCCTGTGTAAGTTATATCATGAAAATACACTTACTATGTAACTTCCTTAGTAAGACCTAAAGTTAATCTACTGTTAAAAGCCTTAGTCCTCTGACCAATCGACAAGAGGTGAAGAAGTAATTCACTCTTTTGAAAAAGGACTGAGAAGGTACATGAGAAACAAAGGAGAAATTCATAGGTGGGATCACTTATCTGTTTTGTGTGCATGCATGCTCAGTTGGGTTTGACTCTTTGCAACTCCATGGACTGCAGCCGATCAGGCTCCTCTGTCCATGGGATGATCCAGGCAAAAATACTGGTGTGGGTTGTCATTTCCTCCTCCAGGGCATCTTCCTGACCCAGGGATTGAACCCCAGTCTCCTGTGCTGGCAAGCGGTTTCTCTACTACTGAGCCACCTGGGAAGCCCTATCTATTTTATACCATACCACTAAGAAGCAGCTCTACCTACAAAGAGGCAGTACATTAAAAATCATGTGACAAAGGTGGGAATCTGACAGCATTTAGTAACATAAGACCTAAAATTCCTCACTCCAAACAAAATCCTAACAGGCAATTTTCCACTAAAATAGTATAAATAAGAGGAAAAGTAATAATACAGGGAAAGAGAAAATTACTGGAATTATGTTTAGACACAGAGGCTATAACCACATACAATCACAAAAAGAGCCAGATGGACAAAATGAGCAAGAGACTACTAAAAGTGCTTTTTACTGGAACAAAAAAGAATTCAACCCTTTAGGTGGACAATTAAAACATACCATTATTTTTTTTCTCTCTCCCTCCAGAATCAAAACATTTAAGTCATTTCTGCTTTAGAAAACAGGATGTTCTCATATAATTTTATGAGAAAAATACGATGTTTCGAGGTAATACTTTGCCTTATGTCCTTTTAATATGTTGCCGCCATACCTAAGTCAAAATTGCTTAATGCAAAATTTAAAAAATCATAAATTTGTTTTAGAAAGCCTTTTAAACAATCACAAGAATTTCATACCAAATATATCGTAAATGCAACTCACCCAGCATCATTTAAAAAAAAAAAAAAACCTCAAAATTTATCTGATGAAATGGGAAAAATCTTTGAATCTTTAAAACATGCTTCTCAGTAAGCGAAAGGGTTAGCTGCTCAGTCCTGTCCAACTCTTTGAGCGCCATGGATTGGAGCACGCCAGGCTCCTCTGTCGACGGAATTCTCTAGGCAAGCATACTGGAGAAGGGAGTCAATCTCTTTTTCAATGGATGTTCCTGATCCAGGGACAGAACTCAGGTCTCCAGCATTGGATTCTTTCTGAGTCACCAGGGAGACAGGGTGTGCACTAAAAGGATTCTCACCCCTTAAGAGCAGGGTAGGGGAGAAGAGAGTTTTATAAAAGGACTGTTATCTAGACTTTTATCCAAATGGTCACTAGAAACAAATCTACAAGGACCCTAAGATATTAACGCAAGGAGGCAGAAAAGTTTAGGTAGGTAAGGGATACACAATTAGAATTAAATCTGAAAGATTCTTTATTATAAATTAAGAAGTTTGGGATTTTAAAAAAATTAGTTAAACTGCTTTTATTCATTTGGTTTAATGAATTTTAAAAAAGATGTATTTGTCAGTACTATCAGATGGTAATGAAAAAAAAAAAAAAAAGAAAATATCAATGCAAAAAGAAACCAAAAGAATCATAGAAGACTACTTTGCTCAAGTCTATGTAAGCAAACTTGAAAACCAAATGAAATAGATAATTTACTAGAAAGTGTACTTTTGATACAAACTACTTTGATAAAAACTAACCGCAAGAGATGGAAAATCTAAAATTTACAACAAAAGTCACTGTTGTAAAACTGATATCACCCAACACATTAATAGAGCTACATAGAAGAAAAATATTATCATGCCGAAGGTGATGAAAAGACGCCTTAAAAACTCAATGCCCATTCTTATTGAAAATACTGGATATAAAAGCACACTTTTTAAACACAATATATTTCAGACCCACAATAAGCCAGCACCACCCGATGAGGAAATACTAGATATACTATATTACTAAAGTCAGGGAAAGCCCCATTTTTACCACTGTTACTCATTTTTATCAGTCAACACAGAGAATGAAATTAGAAAGGAATACTACTGGTAGGGGTACAATTAAATAACTAGAATATCCAAAAGAACCAACTAAATATTACTACAACAAGATAATCTAGTAGTTTAGTCAAGTACAAAACATAAAGAAATCTTTCCTTTATATGTACAAAGAGAAACCAGATAAACGATAAAATGAAAGAAAAGATCTTATCTATAATTTTAAAAAAACAGGCATAAACTGAATAAAGAGTTCAAAACATGTATGAGAAAAACTATGGAACACTTCTGAGAGACACAAAGGTAGATTTCAACAAATGGAAAGACATATCTTGTTTCTGTACTAAAGATTCAGTAGCATAATGATGTCCTTTCTCCCTGAGTTAATTTTACATGGTCCCCAAATAAATACTATATAAATTTTTTTTTTATTTTGTTTGCTACAGCTAGACAACTGGAAAGAAAAAACAAGCAAAAAAAAGGGAAAATATGAAGGGAAGAGCAAGAGTATTCCTATGACATATTAAATAATTGCTGCAAAGCCATTATAAGTAAAAGAGTACGAAGT
Source organism: Muntiacus reevesi (assembly GCF_963930625.1). Taxonomy (NCBI): domain Eukaryota; kingdom Metazoa; phylum Chordata; class Mammalia; order Artiodactyla; family Cervidae; genus Muntiacus; species Muntiacus reevesi. Next base: position 271,919,366 of record NC_089251.1, on the reverse strand, counting down.
CAAATGTACTGTATCAGTAAGCTAATTTCTTAGCTCTTATCATTATACTATGGATATATAAGATGTTAACATTAGGAGAAACTAACTGAAGGGTACATAGGAACTCTCTTATTTTTCTCTTTTATAAGTACAAAGTCATTTAAAAATAAAAAGACTTTAAAAAGCTAGGATACTGGCAGATCAACCAAGGGAACACATTTTTTTAAATTCCAGAAGTATATGAAAAGTTAGTCATAGTAAAGGTAGCATCTCAAAGACATGTAAGAAGATGAACTTGAAATAAGCGGCAAGCATATGACCCAGCAATCCCACTTCTGGGCATACACACCGAGGAAACCAGATCTGAAAGAGACACGTGCACCCCAATGTTCATCGCAGCACTGTTTATAATAGCCAGGACATGGAAGCAACCTAGATGCCCATCAGCAGACGAACGGATAAGGAAGCTGTGGTCCATATACACCATGGAATATTACTCAGCCATTAAAAAGAATTCATTTGAATCAGTTCTAATGAGATGGATGAAATTGGAGCCCATTATACAGAATGAAGTAAGACAGAGAGATAAAGAACATTGCAGCATACTAACACATATATATGGAATTTAGAAAGATGGTAATGATAACCCTATACGCAAAACAGAAAAAGAGACACAGATGTACAGAACAGACTTTTGGACTCTGTGGGAGAAGGCGAGGGTGGGATGTTTCGAGAGAACAGCATCGACACATGTATATTATCTATGGTGAAAGAGATCACCAGCCCAGGTTGCATGCATGAGACAAGTGCTCGGGGCTGGTGCACTGGGAAGACCCAGAGGGATCGGGTGGAGAGGGAGGTGGGAGGGGGGATCGAGATGGGGAACACATGTGTATCCATGGCTGATTCATGTCAATGTATGACAAAACCCACTACAATACTGTAAAGTAATTAGCCTCCAACTAATAAAAATAAATGAAAAATAAATAAATAAATAAGTGGCAAGGGCAGCAGGGCAGCCATGAGGAAGCATAAGACGGCACCTATCTCTCAAACTGCACATTAGGGTAAGTTATAGAAGAAACAGGGGTTCAAGTGCTAACAACATCACATGGCATTTAAATTACAGAAGAGAGTTGTGTTTGTAATTAAAAATACTTAAATGGAACATACCCTCTTCCAAGGAGGCTATTATAGAGCAACGAACATTTTAATTTCAACTTATTTGTGAAAGGGTAAGGCACATGGAAGGCTTGTTGGACCTCTGAAATGATTATGTCTATTACTACAATAGGGTTAATAAATCAAGTTCTTAGGTTATATCAAACAAATGGGACAGGTTTTTACTGGGAAAAAAGCATAACTACTTTTAATTAAACAGGATACATCCATGAAGTGGAATATTACACTGGCATTAAAAATGAGGTTGATGTACAAACAAACAAAAAGAAGAGAGAAAACAAGAGAGTATAGATCACTACGTCTCATACTGTTCATCCTGTTTTAGTAAAAAATAAAAGGGTTGTAAAAAGATAAAAATGTCATTGAGAAAAAGTACACTGACTGCCTCTGGAAAGGTCTCAGCTCTGCTGAGAAGATGCCTTCCTTTTCATTGTGTACGTTTTTGTAAAGTTTGAAGATCAGAGCAAAAGGTTAGTTTCTTTAAAAGATTGAATATTAGAGACAGACAAGATCCCAAATATATAAAGTGAACACAGTTTAAAGGTGGGGGGAATTGACTCAAGAAAGAAATAGATAATCTTAATAGTTCTACAACTACTGAAAGCTAGAGGAGTTTAAATGTTTCCCCTTTCCTCTGTCCAACACACACAAAAATACCAGATTCAAATGGCTTTATAAACACCTTCTACCAAACATTTGAGAAATGCATCATTCCAACCTTAACAAAATTAAATTATGTCATAGAAGATAATTAGATACAATTGTATTATGTAATTCATGTGGCATTAAGTGAAAATGCAGAATTATCAAATTATTAATACACAAATATTTATAACTAGATAACATATATTATAAATATTTTGTTAAATTATGATAGTTGTATAATTTATATAATCTAATAATTATATAAATTTATTAAATTACAGTGATCATAATAATTATGAATTAAAGTTAAATACATACTGTATTTGTAATATGATACTATCTAGCCAACTAGCCTTGTCTTTTTTTAAATGAACTATGTATGTGCACAGAGAAGACTGAAAGATCACTAAAATGTCAAGGGTCTTCCCTGGGTGTAGAAATGATAAAAATCGTGATTTTTCTAAATTTTATAACACTTCTACCAACTAACACACATTATTTCTGTATTTTTTCCTCCAAAAGTTAAGTACCTCTAGTTTGGACACAATTTGAAATCATCACATTTGAAGGAGAAGAAAAGTAAGGGAGCCAAAGGCAGATTCAGGTACATATATAAATTGTGGGGGAGCCTTTCTTAATACAAATTAATTCAAAATTGCTAGTGCTACTGCAAAAGGGCACAGGAACTCCAATTAAAGATTACTATTCACATACATAGAAAACTGAGGCTCAGAGAAATTTCAAGGTTAATTCAGGTCCACCCACAGTGAAGTGGCAAGCCAGTGTTGGTCAAATCCTCATGAGCAGATCATGCTAGACCACCTACCTAGATATACGTACAGTAGGTGCTCTGTATCCTTGGGTTCTCCATTCAACCACTGTGGATTCAACCAGCCACGGGTCAAAAATATACAGAAAAGATCTGGGGAAAGTTCCAAAAGACAAAACTTGCATTTGCCAAGCAGCCTGGCAACTACTTACATAGCACTTACAAGGTTATTATAACAAACCTAGAGACGACTTAAAGTATAATGGGAGGGATATATGTAGACTATATGTAAATACTATACTGTTTTATATTAATAAAAGGGACTTGAGCATCTCTGGGTTTTGATATCCTCCAAGGTCTCAGAACCAACCACTCACAGTTACTAAACGATGACTGTGTTATCTCCCAGAGCAGCTTGTTTCTCCTTCAGAGTCTCATGATTCCTAAAAAGTTACGTGTTCAGTTTGCATTCCCACCAACAGTGTAAGAGGGTTCCCTTTCCTCCACACTCTCTCCAGCACTTATTGCCTGCAGACTCTTGGATAGCACCCATTCTGACTAGCGTGACATGGTACCTCATTGTGGTTTTGATTTGCATTTCTCTGATAATGAGTGATGTTGAGCATCTTTTCATGTGTCTGTTAGCCATCTGTATGTCTTCTTTGGAGAAATGTCTGTTTAGTTCTTTGGCCCATTTATTGATTGGGTCTTTTATTGTTCTGGAACTGAGCTGCAGGAGTTGCTTGTATGTTTTTGAGATTAATTCTTTGCGAGTTGCTTTGTTTGCTATTATTTTCTCTCATTCTGAAGGCTGTCTTTTCACTGTTGGTGGGAATGCAAACTAGTACAGCCACCGTGGAGAACAGTGTGGAGATTCCTTAAAAAACTGGAAATAGAACTGCCATACGACCGAGCAATCCCACTGCTAGGCATACACACCAAGGAAACCAGAATTGAAGGAGACATATGTACTCCAATGTTCATCGCAGCACTGTTTACAATAGCCAGGACATGGAAGCAACCTAGATGTCCATCGGCAGACGAACGGATAAGAAAGCTGTGGTACATATATACAGTGGAATGTTACTCAGCCATTAAAAAGAATGCATTTGAATCAGTTCTAATGAGGTGGATGAAACTGGAGCCTATTTATACAGAGTGAAGATAGAAAAACACCAATACAGTGTACTAACGCATATACATGGAATTTAGAAAGACGGTAACGATGACCCTATCTATATGCGAGACAGCCAAAGAGACACATGTGTGAAGAACAGACTTTTGGACTCTGGGGGAGAAGGCGAGGGTGGGATGATTTGAGAGAATAGCATTGAAACATGTATATTATCATATGTGAAACAGATCACCCGGACAGGCTTGATGCATGAGGCACGGTGCTCAGGGCTGGTGCACTGGGATGACCCAGAGGGATGGGATGGGGAGGGAGGTGGGAGGGGGGTTCAGGATGGGGGACACATGTACACCCATGACTGATTCATGTCAATGTGCTGCAAAACCCACTACAACACTGTAAAGTAATTAGCTTCCAATTGAAATAAATTAATTAATTACCAAAAGAAGTTACGTGTTCAGTTATTATCATCCTAGCACCTAGCGCTGCTCAATAAGCATTTATTGAGTGAATCCATTTCTTAAATAATCAGAATAAGTGAAAACAAAAAATCTCAAACAGCTTAGACAGTATCAATAAATTCTCTTGACCCACAACTTTTTATCAATGAGTAACCACAGCTTTCTCTGGAAGATATCTAGAACAAAATCTCTTTAAATGCAAGAGGCATTTCCACATTTTTATGTTCAGTTAGTTAAATAACTAAAACTAAAGATAAACAGTTTCGGGTTGTCTTATGGAGTATGGCTAATCTATCAGGCGTCACTATCAAGGTAATCCTTGAAGGTAGGCATATAAGTAAAGGTAAAAGAAATTTAAAAACTGGAATGACTCAAAAATTAACTCTGTCAGAGTTAATTCTGCTTCACTGCTCTTATATGATATTAAAGACGTCAAACATGTATGCCCTGGTGTTACCATAGTGAATACGCTATATTACATGGTAAGAAGGACTTGGCAGATGTAACTAAAGTTATTAATTAGCAGACTTTAAAAAAAAGGAGACAAGATTCACTGTCACTCGTTTGGCACTTTCTCTGCATGCCATATGGTAGCTGCAACCCTAAAGAAGGAACACACTCTAAAGAATGAGCTTACATGGGGAAGATGAGCCCCAGAGCACTGTGACCCTTGCCCTAAAGCTCAGAACAATGGCAAAGTTTGTTTTGGCTCTGTTTGGCTGACATTTATCCAATGCTGGCATTGAAAATATCTGCTTTAGTTAAGACCAGTATGGATGCAATAAAGAACCATGTAGTGACATGAGAAAAAAGATCTTCATAACCCACATAATCACGATGGTGTGATCACTCACCTAGAGCCAGACATCCTGGAGTCCGAAGTCAAATGGGCCTGAGGAAGTCTCACTATGAACAAAGCTAGTGGAGGTGATGGAATTCCAGTTGAGCTGTTCCAAATCCTAAGAGATGATGCTTGCTGTCAAAGTGCAGCACTCAGTATGCCAGCAAATTTGGAAAACTCAGCAGTGGCCACAGGACTGGAAAAGGTCAGTTTTCATTCCAACCCCAAAGAAAGGCAATGCCAAAGAATGCTCAAACGACCACACAATTGCACTCATCTCACACGCTAGTAAAGTAATGCTCAAAATTCTCCAAGCCAGGCTTCAGCAATACGTGAACCGTGAACTTCCAGATGTTCAAGCTGGTTTTAGAAAAGGCAGAGGAACCAGAGATCAAATTGCCAACATCTGCTGGATCACCGAAAAAGCAAGAGAGCCCCAGAAAAACATCTATTTCTGCTTTGTTGACTTGCCAAAGCCTTTGACTGTGTGGATCACAACAAACAGGAAAATTCTGAAAGAGACGGGAATACCAGACCACCTGACCTGCCTGTTGAGAAACCTGTATGCAGGTCAGGAAGCAACAGTTAGAACTGGACATGGAAAAAACCAAAAAACAACAAACAAACAAAAAATGAACTGGACATGGAACAACAGACTGGTTCCAAATAGGAAAAGGAGTATGTCAAAGCTGTACATTGTCACCCTGCTTATTTAACTTATGTGCAGAGTACATCATGAGAAATGCTGGGCTGGAGGAAGCACAAGCTGGAATCAAGACTGCCGGGAGAAATATCAATAACCTCAGATATGCAGATGATACCACCCTTATGACAGAAAGTGAAGAAGAACTAAAGAGTCTCTTGATGAAAGTGAAATAGAGGAGAGTGAAAAGGCTGGCTTAAAGCTCAACATTCAGAAAACGAAGATCATGGCATCCGGTCCCATCACATCATGACAAACAGATGAGGAAACAGTGGCTGACTTTATTTTTCTGGGCTCCAAAGTCACTGCAGATGGTGATGGCAGCCATGAAATTGAAAGACGCTCACTCCTTGGGAGGAAAGTTATGACCAACCTATACAGCATATTAAAAAGCAGAGACATTACTTTGTCAACAAAGGTCCGTCTAGTCAAGGCTATGGTTTTTCCAGTGGTCATGTACGGATGTGAGAGTTGGACTATAAAGCAAGCTGGGCACCGAAGAATTGATGCTTTTGAACTGTGGTACTGGAGGAGACTCGAGAGTCCCTTGGACTGCAAGGAGATCCAACCAGTCCATCCTAAAGGAGATCAGTCCTGGGTGTTCATTGGAAGGACTGATGCTGAAGCTGAAACTCCAATACTTTGGCCACCTGATGTGAAGAGCTGACTCATTTGAAAAGACCCTGATGTTGGGAAAGACTGAGGGCAGGAGGAGAAGGGGACGATGGAGGATGAGATGGTTGGATGGCATCACCAACTCGATGGACATGGGTTTGGATGGACTCTGGGATTTGGGGATGGACAGGAAGGCCTGGTGTGCTGCAGTTCATGGGGTCGCACAGAGTCAGACACGACCGAGTGACTGAACTGAGCTGAACTGAGAGACATGAGAAAGTTACCTTGTAACTTGTAAGGAATAACTCTTACAACCACAGTCAAACTCCTATGATTCAAGTAGGCCAATTCCAGAGCACTATGGTCCTGGACATTTTGACATGGACTTTCCTTGAGAATGGAGGTCACTTCCGTCTTGTTTGTATGTGGCTTTTGGATTAAAATCTTTGCTTGCTCAGCAATACACATCAGTGCCTAGTACTGTGCTGGTTGTATAGTACACTCTCAATAAAGGAGGGGGAGGGTGGCCCTGAGTGGGCCCAATGTAATCACATGAACCCGTAAATGCGGGGCTTCCCTGGTGGCTCAGTAGTAAAGAACTCGCCTGCCAATGTAGGAGATGCAGGTTTGATCCCTGTGTGGGGAAGATGCCCTGGAGAAGGAAATGGCAAGCCACTTCAGTAGCCTTGCCTGGGAAATCCCACAGACAGAGGAGCCTGATGGGCTACAGTCTATGGGGTTGCAAAGTCAAACACAACTTATCGACTAAACAACAATTCTCAGGCTTCGAAATTAAATTAGAATAAATTTCAAATCCCTTACCTCTGCTTACAAGACTGTATAACCTACCTCCTGCTTCCATTCCCACCCTCTTCCCCCACCTCCCCCGTTCTTTCCTCTCTCTAATGCCTTTGCACTGTCTGTCTTTCAGTTCGAGAACTCTGCTCCCAAATCTTCAAATGACTGCTCCACTGTTATCGTTCAGCTTTGGCATAAATGTCACATCTTCAAAGAGATCTTCCATCGCCATCAAATCAACACTGGTACTCTCCTTAAACCTTCTATCATATACACTGTTTTCTCCTCAAAACATTTAACATCTAAAAGGCTCTAGGCATCTATCTGTTTATTTAATTTTGTCTCCCTCATTATCATTCCCAAACTAGAACATAAATTTCATGAGGATAGGGACCTGGATTCTCATGCACTGCTGTTGCCTTCACACCTACAACAGTGTTTGGGGCACAGCAGACATCCAATAACACTGCTGAATGTATGAATGTAGATGATACAAAGAGGAGTAAGATATCAACTTACAAATGTGCACAAGAAAAGTTTTAATACGAGGTAACATCTGTACCAAAGGATGAGAGATTTGATAATTTCTGGCTAGGCAATCAAGAATGAGTTCAGAGAGAAAGTAGCAAGAGAAGTAGCCTTTAAAGATATTTAGGAATTTTAGGGCAGTTTTACATTTTGTCTGGTAGGCTAAAAACTTTAGACATCTTCTTATAGGCAATGAAAAATACAGACATTTCAAATAAGGAAGGATACATGATTATGGCAAGATTTACAAAAGTTAATAGAACTAGTTGATATTTCTTACTTTAGAGAAGAAATAACCAAGCATTATATGCACATACTACTAATTTATAGTTAAAACTAATGACCAAAGACTTTTTCAATTGAAAAACATAACAACAGGAAAAAAAAAACACAAAATTTTACACTCTATAATAAACTTAATTGTTTTAATTAGTCTTATTTTGACAATTTTGACAGCATACTTACTAATTTATATTTTTAATAAGACAAAGAACTAAAAAATCACCTCTGACAATTATTTTACCAAATTAAAAAATATTCAAACATCTCCTCGTTAGTAAAGGAAACGTTTTTTCTAAATTCTTAATGTGCTCTAATCTGATAAAATTCCACTTTCTGGTCATCCAATGTTTTAAGCAATCTTTCGTCTGGGGAAAAAAAAAATCAAATTCTGATTAATTTTTTTTAATAAATGTTTAAAGCAGAATTTTATGTCTCCCCATGTGTCTTTTTAAAATCATGTCTTGTTGTCTTGTTTAATGTTTTCAGCTTTGATCTTTACTAAAAACCTAAAACAGCTATAACACTGCTCCCAAAGGTACAATTTACAATACAAACTTAGAAACCCTCCTCCATAAAGATGAGATGTCAACACTAAAGAGTTCAGGGACTTAAATTACCAAAACAGCACCAAATGTTTATGGTATCACTGTGAATTCAAGAAAAAGGAGCACACAGAATGAGTTTTTAAAAAATAGCCTTTTTTCCAAAACACAATTAAAACTACCATCACCTTAACATTTAAAATACTTAGATCACTTGGCCAATCATTTTATCAGTTTATAGCACACAAAAGAGCCCTGGAAATACATTTGATTTGATAAGAAAAAGTCCAATTTTTAAGTTGACATTAAAGACAAAATCTACTGTATATGCAAGAATAAATTTATGGCGTAACAATGATGTTTATTTATTAGAACCTCAAACCAAATACTTGGGTCAAGACTTTTATTCTTACACGGTATCCTCAAGTTCTTACCTTGGATGAGAAAACAATGACCTTTTCAATACCCGATATACTGAAGATAGCATTGCCTAATTCTATACTACCATTTCCTGCTTTTTTTAATGTCGTCCCTCCCTCCTGCTTTATGCTGAATTTTAGCATGTAAGGCAATGTATAGCCTATAAAATTATTTCATTTCTGAGTATCTGAAGATAAATGTTTTCTATTACAGGGTAAACAATCCAAATTTATTCTTAAGTAAAATGACAAAACCAAATCTACCTGGCATTACTGGATTGTGTCAATCAAATCAGAAACCTCTGGGTCACTTGCACTACTCAGAGTAGATCTAATACACAGATTCATTTTAGGGATTGAGAGAATGAATCACAGTAAGAGTTCAACACGAACACTTAACACTATAAAAGTGAAAGAGAGAAAGGAAAATCAAGGCAAACTAACAAATTTAATTCCTTCTTTCAATATAGATAAATATTTTTAAAACTGAAACTTATATTTACTTCATAAATCTTTAAAAAAACTTTCTTTGCCAAGTCCCGTAAGATCGGTAGAATTGTAGTGCTTCTACACTGCTTCTCTTCTATTAAAATAGAAAAAGCAGCACTGCTTCTATCAAAGATCAATACCCTAACGTGGGCATGGAGTCCAACTACTCCTGTCTTTGCAAGAAAACCACTGACTAACCTCTCTCTCTCCCGTATAGTCAGTTTCTCCTCTTCTACTGAACCACTATCATGAACAAATGTGCTCTATTATTACACATCTTAAGAAATTCCTCAGGACTTCCCGATAGCTCAGATGGTAAAGAATCTGACTGCAATGCAGGAGACCTGGTTTCGATCTCTGGGCCAGGAAATTCCTCTCCTGACCTCAGCTCCCCTTCACCTCCCCCGCCCCACCAATTAGATATGACCATTTCTTTGTTCTACTCACAGCAAAACTTCTTCATCTAGTGGCCTTCATTTCCTATCTCTATTTTCTCACCTTTAATTTACTCTTTAACCCACCCTAATCCTAAACAATCTCCTGAAACTCAATTGTCAAGGTCACTAATGACTACCCAGTGGCCTAATTCCATTGCCTCATCTTAGTACAGTAACCTCTTCAGGAACATTAGACCAAGCAGACCACTCTCTTCTACCTGAAGTAGATGTCTTCTCTTGTCCTCTACTTGTTCTTCTGGCTTTCCTCCTCCCTCTGATTTCCTCTATTGGTTTGTTTTGTCTCTTCAGGCGTCTTCTAAAACATGAGTGCCTGAGGACTTGTACCAGGACTGCTTTCTCTCCTGTTTTCTCACCTACTCCCAAGGCTTTAACGTCAATAACCTCAGACATGCAGATGACACCACCCTTATGGCAGAAAGTGAGGAAGAACTAAAGAGCCTCTTGATGAAAGTGAAAAAGTTGGCTTAAAGCTCAACATTCAGAAAACTAAGATCATGGCATCTGGTCCCATCACTTCATGGCAAATAGATGGGGGAGCAGTGGAAACAGTGGCTGACTTTATTTTTGGGGGCTCCAAAATCACTGCAGATGGTGATTGCAGCCATGAAATTAAAAGACGCTTGCGCCTTGGAAGGAAAGTTATGGCCAACCTAGACAGCCTATTAAAAAGAAGACATTATTTTGCCAACAAAGGTCCGCGTAGTCAAGGCTATGGTTTCTCCAGTGGTCATGTATGGATGTGAGAGTCGGACTATAAAGCAAGCTGAGCGCCGAAAAATTGATGCTTTTGAACTGTGGTGTTGGAGAAGACTCCTGAAGAGCCCCTTGGACTGCAAGGAGATCCAACCAGGTCATCCTAAAGGAGATCAGCCCTGGCTGTTCATTGGCAGGACTGATGCTGAAGCTGAAACTCCAGTACTTTGGCCACCTCATGCAAAGAGTTGACTCATTGGAAAAGGCCCTGATGCTGGGAGGGATTGGGGGCAGGGGGAGAAGGGGAAGACAGAGGATGGGATGGTTGGATGGCATCACTGACTCGATGGACATGGGTTTGGGTGGACTCCAGGAGTTGGCGATGGACAGGGAGGCCTGGCGTGCTGCAGTTCATGGGGTCGCAAAGAGTCGGACACGACTGAGTGACTGAACTGAACTGAATGATGTTATTAAATCTCGAATTTAAATCCTAACCCTCTTCTGTGAATATCCAACTATCTATCTGATATTTCACTTGGATACATTTAAAATAAACAGATACCTGATTCACAAATTTCCTGGCCCTCTCCCTATGAGACTTAAATCTTCAAATACCTACTCCTCTGAAGATTTCTGTCACAAAGAATACAGGGACAATTTTTTTTTCTTCTCTTACAGGGGCAGCCTTGCTCTTCCACACTATTACAGCAGCCTGAGTATGTATGTGCTAAGTCACTTCAGTCGCGTCTGACTCTTTCGACCCTATGGACAGTAACCCACCAGGCTCCTCTGTCCATTGGATTCTCCAGGCAAGAATGCTGGAGTGGGTTGCCATGTCCTCCTCCAGGGGATCTTCCCAACCCAGGGATTGAACCTACGTATCTTACATATCCTGCCCTGGCAGGTGGGTTCTTTACCACTCACACCACCTTATTTTGTGAAGAGTATAGTCAGAATTCATTATTTTCTGAATAAAAACGCCCTATATACAGTGAGGGTTCTGAATGACACCTGGATCCAATGGCTAGATTAAAGCAGTAACATCAATAGATAAGGCAGGCAAGATCTCAGCACCATATTAAAGCTCGAGGATGTATTCTACAATTTCTAAGAGGAAGCCAGAATACTAATTCTTTAGATATTCCCAGATTACGTGAATGTTGTTCTTATCAGGCATCAAATACAACAAAAAATAAATCACTGTGAAAACGTTGGCAATCAAACAGGCATTTTCCTGAGCAATGCATAATAGAAAAGTATGCAGCACCCGAAAAGCATTACTTTTTTGAATAAATTCACCTTGAGATTACCAAAAACACCAGCTGTAAGATCGCTGATCCAATGCTTATTTAAATGGGGAGTGGCACCAGAGCCACTTTCAAAGACTATCCTTAAAAATCTTTAAATTCTGATATGCAAGCTTTAGCACAGTGTTCACCTATGCTGAACAGAGCTGACCTGAGTGACCAGTGGCTTCCCAGTGGCTCAGCGGTGAAGAATCCACCTGCCAATGCAGGAGACGCAGGAGACTCGAATTCGGTCCCTGGGTCAGAAGATCCCCTGGAAGAGGACATGGCAACCCACTCCAGTATTCTTGCCAAGAGCAAAGGAGCCTGCTGGGCTACTGTTCACAGGGTCACAAAGAATTGAACATGACTAAGCACACATGAGTGACCAATAAAACATTGCAGAAGCGTGTGACTTCTGAGGCTACGTCACTGTAAGACACTGTGGCTTCTACCCTGGTCCCTTGGATTGCTTACTGTGGAGCCAGCCTCTGGGTTATCAGGCCACTCAGGTAACCTTATGGAAAGGTCAACATTTGGGTCCCAGGATGGCCTTTCCATAAGGTTACCTGAGTGTCCTTACAATGACTACCAACTTGCCAGCCAGATGAGTGAGTGAATGACCCCGGAAGCCGATCCTCTAGCCCTACTCAGCACTTCTTGCTCATGTAGACAGAGAATAAGCAAAATACACAGATTCTTTCACCTTACTGTAATCCATAACAGAAATTCCTCCTAACCACCCCCTTGAATAACTAGCAAATGAGCCATCCTTGTCAGAATTTCCCCAATTATCTTAACCACGGGACCACTTCTGTTAAAGCCCAAACCAGTAGGATTTCGATACTGAAGGACTGGCTAATCAGACTGAAGCAGAAAGCTGTTTATCCTCTTCCAGTATCTGCTTTGTAACTTTTGAAGTAAAAAAAACTGTTCTGGAGCTTGAATGAGAGTTATCATTATGATTTAAAATGCATGTTCTAGAATGCTACCTTGTGATGAAGACACAAATTAGAGTTTACCACAGTAGTGTATATATTTGCCCACCTAACAAGCTGAATTTGCAAAACTTGGGTTTCTGTAGACTACAGTGTGAAAAGCTAATCAAGAAACTGGTCACAGTGATTACACTGTTACCTGTGTTAATCACACAGTGATTGCTTCTGTGGAGGGGACATGTGTAACTAAGAGACAGGGATGAAAAGTCAAAGTGTGAGTCATTCAGTTGTGTCTGATTCTGTGACCCCCATGGACTATAGCCCACCAGACTCCTCTGTGCAGGAAATTCTCCAGACAAGAATACTGGAGTGGGTTGCCATTCCTTTTCCAGGGTGTCTTCCCAACCCAGGAACTGAAGCAGGGTCTCCTGCATTGCAGGCAGGTTCTTTTCCGTCTAAGCCACCAGGGAAGAGACAGGGACAGCATATTTATTTTCATTTCGTTTTTTCTTGCAGGTTTTGATATGTATACTGCACGCCAGTAATATCTGCTCAAGAATATAAATCTTTAAGTCTCTTCCTGACAAAAGTACATTTTTTAACGTTTAAAATAAGAGAAACCTAAAACAACTTCAGTACTTATTCAAAATCATGCTCATTACTTTTTAAATTCAACCAAGTAAGACATTATCTCAGTATCTTATTAGTGCCTACATTTGAAGCAAGTTACATGTTACAATGCTAGAAACACCCAAGATGATACGACAAGAAACAATCAGGCTTTGATAACATAAAAGCAGAATATGATTTTTTAAAACCACGTATGTAGATCAGCCTTAGAAAACAATAAAAAGAAAACTGGTGTTGTTATATCAATCCCAGACAAACTAGACCTTCATGCAAAAAGCACTTTCAGAATAAAAGTGGAATACTTCGTAACACTAAGTCACTAAGCAGATATAACTATTACACATTTCTATCCAAATACTAGGCTTCCCTGATGGCTCAGCAGGGGAAGAATCTGCTGGCAACGCATGAGACACAGGAGATGTGGGTTCAATCCCTGGGTCGAGAAGATCCCCTGGAGAAGGAAATGGCAACCCACTCCAGTATTCTTGCCTAAAAAATCCCAAGGACAGGGGAGTTCGGAGGGCTACAGTCTAAAGGGTTGCAAAGCGTCAGACATGACTGAGCAACCAAGCACAGTGTATATATATATGTTCATCTACTAGCAATGTCTCAAATAAATAAAGCAAAAGCTGAGAGAATACAAGGGGAAATATCTACAGTGGTAAACGGGATATTTTAATACACTCTTGTCTGTGTAATTGATACAAGCAAACAAAAGGTCACTTATGACCCTGAAGATTTGAAATACGGGATTAACCAGCAAGATCCAATGTAAATATATTAGAACACCACATTCAATAGCTATAGGGAAAAAATAATATACTGGGGCCACAGTGCAGATCTCAAATGTTAAAGGTCTGAAATCACAGACCTTTGAAACACTGAGATTGTTCTCTGATGACATTGCTATGTTGTTAAGAGTTCTCTGATGACATATCTTATGTTGTTAGAAATAAAAGACATTTGAAAACAACTAGAAAATCTCCATGTGTTCAGAAATCGAGAAATATAATACATTCAACTTATCCAAGTGTTAAAGTAGATACCAGTGAAAATTAGAAACCATTTTAAAGTGAATTATAAAAGTACTATATATTAAAATTTGAGTAATGTTGCTAGCTGAAACAGTACTTAGAGGGAAATGCTCAGCCTTAAATGCATATATTTAAAAGGGAGAAATGCTGAAAAGTAGTGATCTACAAGAAGTTAGCAAAAGAACAAAAAAGTAAATCCCAAACAGTAGAAGGAAGGAAATAAAGAGCGGAAATCAATGCAATAGAGAACAAATATGTAATAAAAAGAAAAGGAATCAGCAAGATTCAAAATTTGGTTCCTTTGAATGACTACTAAATTCCCAGGGAGACTGAATGAGGAAAAACAGAAGGTAGTTTTAGCCTATAACAGATACAATAAGATAATTCTTTACTGCAACCATTAAACGGATACTAATATTTATTATAAATAATTTTATGCTAGTAAATTTAAAAAGTTTAGATGAAAAGGACAACTTCTTAGGGGGAAAACTACCAAAATAATCAACAGAAAATCTGAGAAGGTTAAAAATTAAAAATCAAAGGAGTAATTAAAAATCTTTCTACAAAGAAAATTACCAGCCCAGATGGCTTCTCGGCCAGATTCTCACAGACATTTAATGGAACAATTCAGTCCTACTTAAACTTTTTCAGAATAGAAAATGAGGGTCAGCTCATTTTATAAGGCTAGTATGAGATAACCGCTGATTTCAAATCCTGACAAGGACAATATAGGCCACCTCACTGATACAAAACTATTAACAGAATATCAAACTGAATCCAGAAATACATAAAAAGAGTAATACTGTAAAACCAAATTAGGTTTACCTCAGAAATCAGGTTAGGTTTAAGATTTTAAATAATATGTAATTCAATATATTAACATAGTGAAGGAGAAAAGTCATACAGTAATGAAAAGCTGCAACAACAACAAAAAAAGCATTAAATTCAAACAAACAGAACAAAACACAAAATTCTTAGTAAACCGGTACAGAAGGGAACTTCTTTAAACATGATGAAGGGTTTCACAGAAACAAAACAAAACGAACTTGAGCAAACAGGCCTGGAGGGAAATGCTGAAAGCTTCCTCTTGGAGACCGGGAACCAGAAGGGCAGGAGCTCTGGGGTGGCGGCAGCGCTGTGCGTCTTGACCTGAGCAATAAGTTCATGTGTGTTTGTGTGTTTGCAGTAACATGTAAAGTTCTCCATGGTGCTTTTATATACACCTTGAAATATATATTAAAGATAAAAAAGAAAGAAATATTTGGAAATAAAAGGCTAACCTAGCCTATCACTCAAGCTTGGCAACTCCGTAGGTCCTCACCTCCCCACCACCACCCAGCTACCGTTACTTTCAAACCAGTTAACATTTATTGGGCTTACAAGACATGGTACAATGTGGCAACATGTATCATGAACCTTAACAATGTCTAAGATGAAACCTTATTCCATTACATTACTCCAGTGCCAATCATTCCATTCTAAGGAAAAAGACAAAGAGAAAAAAATCCATGTGTTAAGACATTCACTGCCCACATGATGATAAAATAGAAAACCTAAACTAAATAACCAACTCCAGGAAACAATTAAGAAAAATAATTTTTACAATGGGATTATACAGTCAATAAAAATAAGATTTATCAAATATTCCAAGAAATGAATATAACCTAATTTTTAAAAAATTAGACATATACACCTGTTTACACTGTAACAGGGGGAACAAGTCATAGGCACAAAGAAGAAAGTGAAAGACAGAGGGAAGAAGAGAGGGACAGAGGGTACTGAAAGCGGGAGGGAAGGGTTGGGAGAGACGAAAACTCAACTGGTTTTCTTCATATGTTGAGCTTATGAATGTCATCTGTACTTCTGTATTTCCTGAATTTTCTTTAATGACTACAGAAAACTTTAGTCATGGGGTACATAAGAGCTGAAGAAAATAATCACAAACCTAAGTAAAGTATCCTAAATATTTTAAAAAGTTCCTTCAAAGGGTAACTTTAAAATTTCAACTTTTATCTCAGTACCATTTTATTCAGATAAATTATTTAACATTTAAATTGTGTTAAGTCTATCATATGCTAGTTACTTAGCACAGAGAGAACTTCTAATCATAATTAGTACTTAAAATAATATAACTTAAAAATAATAATTAGATTTCCAAAGATATATCATCTCCAATTTTCTAGCTAGAAAGTGAAAAGTGAAAGTGAAGCCCCTCAGCTGTGTCCAGCTCTTTGCGACCCCATGGACTGTAGCCTACGAGGCTCCTCCATCCACGGAATTTTCCAGGCACGAGTACTGGAGAGAGTTGCTGTTTCTTTCTCCAGAGGATCTTCCCCACCCAGGGATCAAAGCCGGGTCTCCTGCATTGCAAGAAGATGCTTTTACCATCTGAGCCACCAGGGAAGTTCCCTTGAGGCTTCCCTGTGGCTCAGCTGATAAAGAATCCGCCTGCAATGTGGGAGACCTGGTACAGTCCATGGGGTCACAAAGGTCAGACACGACTGAGTGACTTTCTAGCTAGCTGCTGCTGCTGCTAAGTCGCTTCAGTCGTGTCCAACTCTGTGCAACCCCATAGACGGCAGCCCACCAGGCTCCCCCATTCCTGGGATTCTCCAGGCAAGAACACTGGAGTGGGTTACCATTTCCTTCTCCAAAGCACAAAAGTGAAAAGTGAAAGAGCAGTCGCTCAGTCGTGTCTGACTCTTCACGACCCCATGGACTGCAGCCCACCAGGCTCCTCCATCCATGGGATCTTCCAGGCAAGAGTAATGGAGTGGGGTGCCATTGCCTTCTCCAGACTTTCTAGCTAATAAAATCAAGTCTTTAAATGACCTTCAGAACTGCCCTTGGTCTACCCTGCCCACACCTACCCTCTGACCTGCCCTGCCACACACCCCCCACCCCCGCTTCAGCCACGGCCTCCCACATGCTGCTCTTCCAACATGCCAAGGACATTTCCACGTTAGAAGCTGCTGCTTGCTCTACCCGAACATTTCCTTCCAGATAGTTCCATGGCTTAATCCACTTCACTCAGAAAAGGGCTTCTCAAAAAGCCTTTTCTCACCAAACTACCTGAAGTGTTACAGTATCCTGTTACTTTTTAATCCCCTGAATCTATCTTATTCTGCTTCAAACCCTGTGAGCTACCTGACGTGTGTGTGCGACTGAGTGTGCACACATGAATAATGTCTATGCCCCTCGCTGATATTTAAGCTCAGGAAGCACAGCTCTACTTTGTTTACCATTGTGTCACATGACCTGCCAATAGCAGGCTTTCAAAAATACTTGTTGAAAGAACAAAAGATGGTAACTGGTTTTAGTTTTGCTGAGAAAATAATGATGGAACACTACTAGAATTCAGTAAAGCTTTCAAATGAATTCATTCTCAATCACAAGAGCATTACACACATACTTTGGTGGTAGGAGTACAACGTTCACAATTCAGGGTTGAGTAACAGGAAGGAATGGGGACTTCTTATGTTTCCCTGCCCCTTTCCATATCCTTCCTTCCTCTCATTCATCCATAAATGGTTACTGTGTACCACTAAGTCAGAGAGTATTCTACACATTAAGAACACACAGACAATTAAGGCAAGTTAATGCATGAGACATATGAGCATAATAACCATAGAACATGGCATGCAACAGAGTTCTGTGAAGTTGTAACATAACAGAGGAAGTAATCCACTTTTAGGGGCAGGTGTTCAGGGAAGTTTCAACAGTGATGACATTCAACAAACACTTGCAAAACCAAATAACAAAAGATATGCTTCATTTTACTTTACATATGAAATGAGAGTATTAAGTCTGAAAGTGCTACAGTAATTTGCTACCATGAGATAAGCTCGCTTGAGAGCGAAACCAAAACAAGAGGAATGCCAGAGCAGGACCAGAGAAACTAAGCCAAGTCCTTGATGATTTCAGACTGGATGAAGCCCCAGATGAAGTTCAAGGACAAGACCTAATCATGCCCTTTACTGTGTAGCCAGTCTGAATTTGGTTTTCTGTCACTTGCAATATAAGTATACAGAGGAATCTCAGCGAATTCTTTGAAAAAAACCAAAGCATTTGTTTTTTCAGTGTACAGGGGCACTATTGGTATTCTAGAAGGGACAATTCTTGTTTTGCGGGCAAACATCACAGGACACTTGGTATATCTCGTCTCTACCAGACCCACAGATTTCCAAACACCACTCATCTTCAAGAAGAACCACAGGTCTATTCCCTGTTAGTTGCTACCTGTATCCATTCCTCACAGTGCACGCGTAAATGTTCTTAACAACAACCTTAAAAGAACTGGGATATACCACTCAAATATACTAATTTTATATAGTAATCCATTTTAATTAGTCATTCATGACTATCTAAATGACTGATTCAGTCCTAAGCACAGCTTATACCTGCTCTTGAGATAAGCAGTGCTTTAAGAATGCCACTACTATCTGAAAATTCTCATTCATTTAAGCTTACTTCTCCATACAATATTATCAATATATGTCACTGACAATGTTGGTTATCTTCCCTGTAGCCATTCATCTAATTTCTTCCTAGACTGAAATGCTAGATATTGGTTTTTCTAGTCCCCTTGCAACTAGGGCATAAGTAATAAGGCCAAAATGAAATCTGATACAGGCTTTCTGTAAAAGGTTTACTTGCTTCATCAAGAGATGAGAGGGCAAACTTCCTCCCGTCTTTGGTGGTTGTGTCAGAATGTGATGCCTGGAGCAGAAAGAGAAACATGCAACTATGAAAGGATAAACCTGAGCACAAAGGTCGCCACACTACAGATAAAGATGGAAAGCACTTGGATTCAATCTAGAGGGGAAGCCAGTCTGAGCAGGAACCCAAATGGGAGGGCAGTTTAGAGGAAACGGAAACACAGAACCTCTGTGCTGACTGAGGACTGAGGACTGAGCAAAGCCAAGCTTATGCACAAACTGCCCTTTAAACTAATCCTACCTATGCCTTTGCCAATTACCTGAGCTAATACACTTCTTCTGTTTTTAAATCCTATTTGCATCCTAACTGATACAGGAAACAGCTATGTTTAGGGGAAAGAGCAAAATCGAGACACTGCAGGGAATGTAAAGAAACTTTCAGACATAAGAGAATCAGGAACTATAAAGCCAAGAAACAAGAAATCAGATCCTTTCATTCCTATGGAGTATATTTCAGAAGCGGTCTAAGAAAACCTGGATGATTGAGATAAGGCCGTTAGCTTTGGTAATTAGATCATCAAGATGACTTTTTAAAAACCAATTTCGGTGCTGCGATGGTAAGGGAAGTCAGAGTGCAGAGAAAAGAATAATTTACACTTTTAAGAACTCCATAATGCACCAAACCCTTGGAAGGACATGTAACTTGTGTTAAACTCCGTCGATTACAACTCTGTGAGGTAAGTATAACATTCTGTGGTGTCCTTAGTCACTCAGTCTTGTCCGACTCTTTGTGACCCCATGGACTATAGCCCACCAAGCTCCTCTGTCCATGCTGACTCTCCAACAAGAATACTGCATTGGGTTGCCATGTCTTCCTCGTATAACATTCTACTTTACAGACAAAGAACACAGCCTGAGTAGTAAGTTGCCCACAGCCACACAGACAGTAACTGGTTTCAGTAGACTTCAAAATCAGATCTTTGAAGCTTAAAAGTAAATGTCCTTCCTACTATACCCCTTCATGGATCACAGACTCGTCGTGGTGAAGGGGCTTGTGTAACTCAGTGAAGCCATGGGCCATGCCGTGCAGGGCCAGCCAAGACAGACGGGTCCTGGTGAAGAGTTCCGACAAAACGTGGCCCACTGGAGGAGGGAACGGCAAACCACTCCAGCAGTCCTGCTGCGAGAACCCCACGAACAGCATGAGGCAGAAAAATAAGACACCGAAGATGAGCACCACAATCAAAAGGTGTCCAATATGCTCCTGGGGAAGAGTGGAGGGCAGTCGTTAGTTCCAGAAAGAATGAAGTGGCTGGACCAAAGCGGATATGACGCTCAGTTGTGTGGATGTGTCTGATGGTTAAAGTCAAGTCCGACGCTGTAAAGAGCTATTGCTCTTTTTTTGCATGGGAACCTGGAACGGCAGGTCCGTGAATCAAGGCAAATCGGATGTGGTGAAGCAGATGGCAAGAATGAACATCTTAGGAATCACTGAACTAATATGGATGAGAATGGGCGAATTTAATTCAGATGACTGTTATATCTACTACTGTGGGCTAGAATCCCTTAGGAGAAAGGAAGTAGCCCTTAATAGTCAACAAGAGTTCTAAATGCAGTACTTGGGTGCAACCTCAGGAAAAAAAAAATAATCTAAGTTCATTTCCAAGGCAAACTGTTCAATATCAGTGTTACCTTAAGTCTCTGCCCCAACCACTAATGCCAAAGAAGCTGAAGCTGAACAGTTCTATGAAGTAGAACTGCTGTAGTTCTCGAACTACACCTTCTAGAACAAACACCAAAAAAAAAAAAAAAAAAAGTGTCCTTTTCATCACAGGGGATTGGAATACAAAATAGGAAGCCAAGAGACACCCAGAATAATAGGCAAGTTTTGCCTTGGAGGGCAAAAGCAGGGCAAAGGCTAACAGAGTTTTGTCAAAAGAACACGCTGGTCATAGCAAACACCCTTTTCCAACAACCAAGAGACAGCTATACACACGGACATCACCAGATGGTCAATACCAAAATCAGATTATGTTCTTTGCAGCTGAAGATGGAAAAGCTCTACACAGACAGCAAAAAGAAGACCCAGAGCTGTCTGTGGCTCAGGTCGTGAGCTCCTAATAGCAAAATTCAGGTTTAAAGTGAAGAACGTAGGGAAAACGACTAGGTCATTTAGATACGACCTAAATTAAATCCCGTATGATTATACAGTGGAGGTGACAAATGGATTCGAGATGAGATCTGGTAGAGAAAGTGTCTACCAGATTCGTAAAACTGAAAGAGGTTCATATATGAGTTTATTGAAAGAGATTCATATGTTTTATATGAGTTTATATACGAGGTTCATCACTGGAAAGAGGTTCGTAACATTGTATAGGAGGCAGTGACCAAACTAGTCCAAGAAAAAGAAATGCAAGAAGCTTAAGTGATTGTCTGAGGAGACATTAGAAAGAGCTGAGGAAAGGAGAGAAGTGAAAGGCAAGGGAGAAAGGGAAAGATATACTCAACTGAGTGCAGAGATCCAGAGAATACCAAGAAGAGATAAGAAACCCTTCTTAAGTGAACAATGCAAAGAAAACAACACAATGGGAAAGACTAGAGATCTCTTCAAGAAAACTGGAGGCATCAAGGGAACATTTCATGCAAGGATGGACACCATAAAGGACAGAAATGGTATGCACCTAATAGAAGGAGAAGATATCAAGAAGAGGTGGCACGAATACACAGAGAACAGTACACCAGTCACTGTGGTCACTCACCCAGAGCCAGACATCCTGGAGCGTGAAGTCAAGGGGGCCTTAGGGAACATTACTACCAACAAAGCTAGTGGAGGTGACGGAATCCCAGTTGAGCTATTTGAAATTCTAAAGGATGATGCTGTTAAAGTGTTGCACTCAATATGTCAACAAATTTGGAAAACTCAGTAGTGGCTACAAGACTGAAAAAGGTCACAGTTTTCATTCCAATCCCAAAGAAAGGTAATGTCAAAGAATGTTCAAACTACCATACAACGGCACTCATTTCACATGCTAACAAGGTTACGCTCAAAATCCTTCAAGCTAGGCTTCAAAAGAATGTGAACCTAGAACTTTCAGATGTACAAGCTAGGTTTTGAAAATGCAGAGGAACCAGGGAGCAAACTGCCAACATTTGTTCGATTATAGAGAAAGCAACAGAATTCCAGAAAAACGTCTGCTTCTGCTTCATTGACTGCGCTAAAGCCTTTGAATGTGTGGATCGTAACAAACTGTGGAAAATTCTTAAAGAAACACCAGTACCAGACCACCTTACCTGCCTCCTGAGAAACCTGTATGCAGGTCAAGAAGCAAGTTAGAATCGGACATTGAACAACTGACTGGGAAAGAGTTATAATAAAGCTGTATCTTGTCACCCTGCTTATTTAACTTCTATGCAGAGTACATCATGAGAAACACTGGGTTGGATGAAGCACAAGCTGGAATCAAGACTGCTGGGAGAAATATCAATAACCTCAGATATGAAGATGATATCACTCTAAGGGCAGAAAGTGAAGAGAAACTAACGAGCCTTTTGATAAGGGTTAAAGAAGAGCATGACAAAGTTGGCTTGAAACTCAACATTCAGAAAACTAAGATCATGGCATCTGGTCCCATCACTTCATGGGAAATAGATGGGGAAACAGTGGAAACAGTGTCAGGCCTTTATTTTTGGGGGCTCCAAAATCACTGTGGATGGTGACTGCAGCCATGGAATTAAAAGATGCTTGCTCCTTGGAAGAAATGCTATGACAAACCTCAACAACATACTAAAAAGCAGAGACATCACTTTGCCGACAAAGGTCCGTCGAGTCGAGGCTATGGTTTTTCCAGTGGTCATGTATGGATGTGAGAGTTGGACCATAAAGACTGAGTGTCAAAGAATTGAGAATTGTGGTGCTGGGGAAGGCTCTTAAGCGTCCTGGGACTGCAAGAAGATCAACCAATCCTAAAGGGAATC
Organism: Muntiacus reevesi; assembly: GCF_963930625.1. Taxonomy (NCBI): domain Eukaryota; kingdom Metazoa; phylum Chordata; class Mammalia; order Artiodactyla; family Cervidae; genus Muntiacus; species Muntiacus reevesi. The sequence continues at coordinate 271,896,309 of NC_089251.1, read as the reverse complement.
AACCCTGAATATTCACTGGAAGCACTGATGCTGAAGCTGAAGCGCCAATACTTTGGCCACCTGATGCGAAAAGCCAACTCACTGGAAAAGACCCTGATGCTAGGAAAGACTGAAGGCAAAAGGAGAAGGAGGTGGTAGAGGATGAGATGGCTAGGTAGTGTCACCGACTCAATGAACATAAATTTGAGCAAACCCCAGGAGGTAATGGAGGACAGAGGAGCCTGCCATGCTGCAGTTCTTGGTGTTGCAAAGAGTTGGACACAACTGAGCGACTGAACAACAACTACACCAGGCTCCTAGGATTAAACAATAAAAATACAGTGGCACAGCAGGCTCAAAATTCAGACTGGCTTCTGTGAGCTGCACGGCACACAGCACGGTGTTTGGCAGCCCTGGCAAAGGTATATTTAAGCATGCATGGAGGCTAGAGAGGGCAAAACTTAAAAAGGAGTGATCATGGATAATTACTGAGAAAGAAAGATAAAGAGGGATGATCATGGACACATCTGGAGAAGGTTGCTCTTGAAGAAAAGGAAGGACAATTCCTTCTTTTCAGAGAAGAGTAAATAAAGAAATGATATCAGGATAGAAAAGATTATACCTCAGATGCTTGAGATTTTTCTCAGGAAAGGAAAAGATCAAGTTATTTGCTATAAACACTTTCATGAAGTAAGACAAAAAAAACCCCTCACAATCGACATTATAGATCTGGAGGATAACAGAACACTAACTGGTATGAAAACAATCCAAAATCCTCACACAACTGTCTCTTGTATCCTTCAGGGATCAAGAAGTGATTAGGCCTGTTCAGAACTGGGCACTAGAAAGATAAATTGACATAAAGTTAAGTATTCTAAGGTATCAATGATGGGCTGGTAAAAACTGATGACCATGGGATCCTGGTGACTAGGGGAGGCAAATGAAAAGAGCAGTAGGCTAAAGAATTGAATGAATAGACACAAAGACGGGAGGGTTCCTAAAGACAGGAAGAGGGGAAGAAAGAGAGAGAGAAAACGGGTTCCATAAGTGTGGAAGAGTGCTTGTTTGTGGTCAGACAGGTCTTGACACAATGCCTCAGGCAATGAGCTACTACCTAGGGCTGAGCACTACCCCGTCAGCTAAAAGCACAGAATTGAGAGACAAGTGCCTGTAAAAACACGCAGTCCTCGGGTGCAGGAAACAAACAGGCTTACCTGGTGGCGCTAATGGTAAAGAACCCACCTGCCAACGCAGGAGACAGAAGAGATGTGGCTCTGATCCCTAGGTCGGGAAGGTCCTGTGGAGGAGGAAATGGCAATCTGCTCCAATATTCGTGCCTGGAGAAGTCCCATGGACAGAGGAGTCTGGCTGTCCTGTGGAGACTGCAAGGAGATGGACGTGACTGAAGCGACTTAGCATAGCACAGCAACAAACAAGTGAATGAATCTGCCCGTACAGGAATCAAACACTTAAAATATCTCCTCTCCTTTTAAAATGAACAATTCTATCTCCAAATTTAAGAAATTCATCAAGAGGCTAAAAGTCTACAATAAAGGTTAAGGCAGATGTGTGTCAGGAGGTAGAACAAAAAGTTAAATCTGTCAGGCCAATTGTAACCCACCTGTTAAAAGACTTTTAGCATAAATTTCCAATAAGGCAACAACAGTTTGTGCTTTAGAAACTCTGGAGAGCACCTAGCATGGCTTCAAAAAAAGGATATCACTCAATTTAATTTTAAAAGCTCCACCCATTGCAATCTCAGTGGACACACTACCATTTATACTCATAGCTTCATTTTTCACCATTCTGCTGCTCTTGACACATTATCCAATTACAGGAAAAAATTGGGAAAAATCAGACATGGCAACCTCCACTACCACATCCCTCCTTCAGTTTGCACTTTTTACACCATTAATTCTGACTACTCTTGCCCTAGTAATAAATGAAGAAGAAATGACACTGGCACAATCTAAATTTTGCAGAAAATATCAAGTACAAGAAAGATTGCCAAGTAGTACTAATAACAATTGAGAACCCAAGAAATTTGAGAAGTTTCAAGTTTAAAAAGCGTTTTCTCCATTTCAGTCCTTTCCAAATAAAACAAAGGGCTTGGACATCACAGGATTGTGAAGCTTCAACGGACGATTTAGCCTAACAGTGAATAAAAGAATCACTAAAATCGCTTATCCTTTCTTGGGCTATTACATTTCTTACCCTCACAAAGCCTTCTTTTAAAACCAGGACCACTTCTCAATTCTTTCCCTGGATCTAGTATACATATGTCCCTCCGTCCGCCCCCTCCCCTCCAAAAAAAGTTTAGAGACCGAAGACTCGCTGTAGTCAGAAAAGGATTAATTTAGATAAAGAATCACTTGCCGTCACTGGCACCATTCCTCAAAACCATCAAAGTCTCCTGGGGGCTGGATCCCCCCGACAAGATGAACAAAATCCACTGGCGTCTGGATAGCAAGCTTTTCTTTGTAAGTCTATAAGCCTGGGAAAGCTTTCCAGACAGTTAAAAAGACTTCTCAAGGAAGCAAAAGGTCGAGACCAGGAACATGGGGAGGTGACTTGCCCCAAGAGGAGACACCGAAGCTTGCAGCTTCACCCACCTGCCAGACGCTCGCCCCGCGGACAGAAGCACGGACGCAGCCCGGGCGCTTCCTCTCCTGCCGGACACAGCCCCTGCCGCCGCCGGAGCTCCGGACCCGACAGCACAGGGCGGTAGCGAAGTAGGCAAAGCGGCGACCGCACTCGAGCAGATGGGGGTGTACGTAGGGGGCGCCGGGGGGCTCGGGAAGGCAGCTCTGTGCTTGACCTTCCTCACCGGTGGCCAACGGCGCTCCCTGGGAACAGCATCCCGCCTCGGCCCGCTGCAGCGGCCGGCCTTCCTGCGGCCACAACCCGCCCCCGCGCTACTCGGCCGCCGCCATCTTGTCGGAGGCGGGAAAGACCGCACTGCGCAGGCGCGCGCCGACGCTGCCGGCTCCCCGCCATAACGCGCAGGCGCGGGGGGCGCTTCCCACCCCACCCCCCACCCCCACCCGCCGAGGCCGTCTTCCGCAAAGCCGTCTGCTCCCTCGCACGGGTGCTGCCAGGCTTAGTGGCCAGCCACAAACTGCACCGCAGCCGAGTTAATAGACCCTTCTGCGCACCTCACAGTCAGTCATTGTGTAAAACCCTATCTGTGTGCCAGGTCCCGGGACAGGCGCTGGTGAAAGATTAGTAAAACGCGGCTTCAGCGCTAACTGCCACTGCTGCTAAATCGCTTCAGTAGTGTCCGACTCTGTGCCACCCCATAGATGGCAGGTCACCAGGCTCCCCGGTCCCTGGGATTCTCCAGGCAAGAACACTGGAGTGGGTTGCCATTTCCTTCTCCAATGCATGAAACTGAAAGTGAACTCGCTCAGCCCTGTCCGACTCTTAGCAACCCCATGCAATGCAGCCCACCAGGTTCCTCCGTCCATGGGATTTTCCAGATGAGAGTATTGGAGTGGGGTGCCATCACCTTCTCCGTCCAGTGCTAAAGGTGTTCCTAATCTAGTGAAAAAGGACGGGGATGAACGAGTGATTTCCACAATTCTTGCTTGTTACCTGCACGCCACCTTCGCTCTCTTGCCCCTTTGATTTTAATAACTGAAAACATACCTCTTCCAGGAAGTCCTTACTCTCACACAATTTGGTTAGTTCTTTTCTAATACCTCGCCTTACCTCTTTAAGCTTTATTTCATTCATTGTAAATTCAACAAGTAATATTTGAGTTTCATTTATATTCTAGATATGGTTCTAGGTTATAGCAATAAGAAATATAAACTCATTGGACTTCTATTTTAGGGGAGAGTATAAAACACACAAACAAAAAAAACAAACTTCAAACAATCAACGAAATAACATTTGATAGTGGTGAGGGATGGGAAGAGGAAAATACCACCAAAGTTAATGTTGGGTGAGGGGTGGTAATTAGCAATCTCTCTCCAGAGATGACACTTGATCTGAGGCCTGACTGACCACGGGGGCCAGAAGCTATGAGAATCATCCAGGCAGAGCGTTCTAGACAGAAGAACAGCAAATGCAGCACACCTCTCATTCTTGAGGTGGGAGTGAGACCAGCACATAAAGGACAGAAAGACTAGGTGATGTGGACACCTGGGGAGGATATGTGGGGGGGGCGGGGGGAGGACAGGGGCAGTTTAGGTGGGACATTGAGGCCATGGTAACAAACTGGATTTTTACCTCATGGCAGCCCCTCCATCTTGCTGACACTGCCAGAACTCCTCCTCAAACACTTCTAGCTCCTGACTGCCTCGCTGGACATGCTGATTCCACTGTCTTGAAGACACTTGCTCTTGTTCTTTACACATCTAGCTTCTCATCTTTCAGGTTTCAGTTTAAATGTCACCTCAGAAAGGCCATCCTTCCTAAACTAAGTATCCCACCTGCCCTTTCATTAGTCTCCATCATTGCACCTGATCATTTCTTTATGGGCACCGAACATATTTTTCAATTATATATTCATTGCTTCTTCACCATTCAGTTCACTAAACTGAACTCCACCAGGGAGGGAAGATGTTTCACTTACTAGTGAATACTCCATGCCTAGCACCATGCCTGGCATGAATGATCACTCAATATGTGTTTGCTGTTCTTAGGAATGTCGAGTTTGTCAGCACTTAAGTAGCCAGGGGTATACTACATTGTTTTACACTGGTTTTTAAAAATAAATGCAAGTCATTTCCTGTTTATATACCCTCTGCTAGACTATAAATAAGAACTTTGGCAGAGAGAGAGAGGAAGAGAATGAGATGAAGAGTAGGTGAGGGGTAGTGGGCAAAGATTGTATTTTGCATATATTTGCAGGGCTGGGAGGTGGAAGGCTTCGATTTAGTGAAGCACCTGTTACATGTGTCCTGCGTTTGGCTTAATGGTCACTACAGCCTTGCTAGGTAGTTATCCTTAGTTTCATACATAGCAAACTTGAGAGAGATTAAGTAACTTGCCTAAGGTCCTACATTAAGAGACAGTGCCAACCATAAAGTTCATGCCCTTCCCTTCGAGAGAAACTGGATTTTGAGATGGGTTTGTTTGGTGATTTGATTCTGTGTCATTAGCAGGCTTTTATTAGCCATTTCAGCCACTGTCGTTTAAGAATCCCAATCATCCTGCTGTTCTTGTATAGGATCTCAGCAGAGGGCCTGATGTGAAATTGCTGTGATTTTTTTTTTCTCTTTTGCACTATGGCAGGGTTCATTTTACCATTCCCTCTTCATGTCTTTTTAAAATTTGTATTTCTTTTCATGAATAATGTGTACACATTTGATCAAAGGAAAAGAGGAGATACAGAAAAATGGGTGCATTTCCTAAATGCTAGCTACATACCCTTGGTTAGGCTTGTTATTTTATGACTCTTTCATCTAGGTCCCAAGTAAACCTTTAGACATCAAAGACAGTTCTCTGGCAAAGAGTGACAGCCTCATCACAACAATCACTTATCCCATTTGCTCATCAAAATTATACACCAACATTTCCCTCCAAACGGGATAGCAGGGGGAAACTATGAGAAAGGATAGGGCCGCTATCCTGTATCCAGGGCCATTCAGCCTTTATATGAAGGCATTCAGTTTCTTTAATATCATTAACTCATGATAGCATACACCGGTCAATCAAAGCCAGTTAGTCCATAAGCAAACCAAATAGTAGTTGGATAAACACACTTAAAAAGTTTCTTTGTTCTTCTACCCCCACTGTAGTAGGCCTCCATCTTGGAATAAATTCTGGAATCAAGGCAATGTCTTTGGTTTCTGTGGGATGCTCTCCTCATGGTTACCATTTGTTGTTGGTTGAATATTCTCCCACTCCTCAAAAGATATGTTGAATTCCTAACCTCAAGTACTCAACAATATGAACTTATTTGGGAATAGGATCATTGCCGATGTAATTAAGTTCAAATGAGGCCATACTGGAGTAGGTGGACCCCTAATCCAATAACTAGTGTCCTTCTAAGAAGTCAGCCAAATGGAGGAAGAGACACACGGGGAGAAGGCTGTTTGATGGCAAAGGCAAAGATTGGTGTCGTGCACCTGCAGCCAAGGAACACCAAAGACTGCTGGCCAGCCACCAATACTGAGGAAGAGGCAAGTGAGGATTTCTCTACAGATTTCAGGGGAAACACAGTCGTGTCAACAACTTGATATCAAATGTAGAGGCTCCAAAACTGTGAGACAGTAAATATCCATTGTTTTAAGCTACCCAGTTCATGGCAATATGTTATAGGGGCCTTAAAATCTAATACACCCCACTTTCTCTTTGTGTGTGTGTGTGTGTGTGTGTGTGTGTGTGTGTGTGTGTGTGTGTGTGTGTGTGGACGTGAAGTAAAGGAAAGAGACTGTCAGGGCTTGAAGCAGAGGAAAGAGATGGGGATGGGCTTCCCACTCCTGTATTCTTTCTGGCAAAACCCTATGGGCAAGGGAGCGTGATGGGCAATAGCCCATGGGGTACCAAAGAGTCTCAGATGTCTGCTAAGTGATGATTTAGCAGGCACACATGCATGCAAAATATCATTTAAGCCTGTGGCGCTGAAATGCAGCTAGTGATGCATTACTGGAGTTTGTTACCATGCCCTCCTCCAAGGGATCTTCCAACCCAGAAATCAAACCCAGGTCTCTTGGCGGATTCTTTACCATCTGAGCCACCAAGGAAGCACTCAGTTCAGTTCAATTCAGTTGCTCAGTCATGACCGAATCTTTGCTACACCATGGACTGCAGCCCACCAGGTTTCTCCGTCCATGGGATTTTCCAGATGAGAGTATTGAAGTGGGGTGCCATCGCCTTCTCCATCCAGTGCTAAAGCTGTTCCTAATCTAGTGAAAAAGGACGGGGATGAACGAGTGATTTCCACAATTCTTGTTTGTTACCTGCACGCCACCTTTGGTCTCTTGCCCCTTTGATTTTAATAACTGAAAACATACCTCTTCCAGGAAGTCCTTACTCTCACACAATTTGGTTAGTTCTTTTCTAATACCTCGCCTTACCTCTTTAAGCTTTATTTCATTCATTGTAAATTCAACAAGTACTATTTGAGTTTCATTTATAGTCTAGATATGGTTCTAGGTTATAGCAATAAGAAATATAAACTCATGGGACTTCTATTTTAGGGGAGAGTATAAAACAAACAAACAAAAAAAACAAACTTCAAAAAATCATTGAAATAACGTTTGATAGTGGTGAGGGATGGGAAGAGGAAAAAACCACCAAAAGTTTTTGCTGGGTGAGGGGTGGTAATTAGCGATCTCTCTCCAGAGATGACACTTGATCTGAGGCCTGACTAACCACGGGGGCCAGAAGCTATGAGAGTCATCCAGGCAGAGCGTTCTAGACAGAAGAACAGCAAATGCAGCAAACCTCTCATTCTTGAGGTGGGAGTGAGACCAGCACATAAAGGACAGAAAGACTAGGTGATGTGGACACCTGGGGAGGATATGTGAGGGGGTGCGGGGGGGGGACAGGGGCAGTTTAGGTGGGACATTGAGGCCATGGTAACAAACTGGATTTTGACCTCATGGCAGCCCCTCCATCTTGCTGACACTGCCAGAACTCCTCCTCAAACACTTCTAGCTCCTGACTGCCTCGCTGGACATGCTGATTCCACTGTCTTGAAGACACTTGCTCTTGTTCTTTACACATCTAGCTTCTCATCTTTCAGGTTTCATTTTAAATGTCACCTCAGAAAGGCCATCCTTCCTAAACTAAGTATCCCACCTGCCCTTTCATTAGTCTCCATCATTGCACCTGATCATTTCTTTATGGGCTCTGAACATATTTTTCAATTATATATTCATTGCTTCTTCACCATTCAGTTCACTAAACTGAACTCCACCAGGGAGGGAAGATGTTTCACTTACTAGTGAATACTCCATGCCTAGCACCATGCCTGGCATGAATGATCACTCAATATGTGTTTGCTGTTTTTAGGAATGTCGAGTTTGTCAGCACTTAAGTAGCCAGGGGTATACTACATTGTTTTACACTGGTTTTTAAAAATAAATGCAAATCATTTCCTGTTTATATACCCTCTGCTAGATTATAAATAAGAACTTTGGCAGAGAGAGAGAGAGAGGAAGAGAATGAGATGAAGAGTAGGTGAGGGGTAGTGGGCAAAGATTGTATTTTGCATATATTTGCAGGGCTGGGAGGTGGAAGGCTTCGATTTAGTGAAGCACCTGTTACATGTGTCCTGCGTTTGGCTTAATGGTCACTACAGCCTTGCTAGTTAGTTATCCTTAGTTTTATACATAGCAAACTTGAGAGAGATTAAGTAACTTGCCTAAGGTCCTACATTAAGAGACAGTGCCAACCATAAAGTTCATGCCCTTCCCTTCAAGAGAAACTGGATTTTGAGATGGGTTTGTTTGGTGATTTGATTCTGTGTCATTAGCAGGCTTTTATTAGCCATTTCAGCCACTGCCATTTAAGAATCCCAATCATACTGCTGTTCTTGTATAGGATCTCAACAAACGGCCTGATGTGAAATTGCTGTCATTTTTTTTTTTTCTTTTGGACTCTGGCAGGGTTCATTTGACCATTCCCTCTTCATGTCTTTTTAAAATTTGTATTTCTTTTTATTAATAATGTGTACACATTTGATCAAAGGAAAAGAGGAGATATAGAAAAATGGGTGCATTTCCTAAATGCTAGCTGCATCCCCTTGGTTAGGCTTGTTATTTTATGACTCTTTCATCTAGGTCCCAAGTAATACTTTAGACATCAAAGACAGTTCTCTGGCAAAGAGTGACAGCCTCATCACAACAATCACTTCTCCCATTTGCTCATCAAAATTATACACCATCATTTCCCTCCAAACAGGATAGCTGTGGGAAACTATGAGAAAGAATAGGGCTGCTATCCTGTATCCAGGGCCATTCAGCCTTTATATGAAGGCATTCAGTTTCTTTAATATCATTAACTCATGATAGCATACACCGGTCAATCAAAGCCAGTTAGTCCATAAGCAAACCAAATAGTAGTTGGATAAACACACTTAAAAAGTTTCTTTGTTCTTCTACCCCCACTGTAGTAGGACTCCATCTTGGAATAAATACTGGAATCAAGGCAATGTCTTTGGTTTCTGTGGGATGCTCTCCTCATGGTTACCATTTGTTGTTGGTTGAATATTCTCCCACTCCTCAAAAGATATGTTGAATTCCTAACCTCAAGTACTCAACAATATGAACTTATTTGGGAATAGGACCATTGCCGATGTAATTAAGTTCAAATGAGGCCATACTGGAGTAGGTGGACCCCTAATCCAATAACTAGTGTCCTTCTAAGAAGTCAGCCAAATGGAGGAAGAGACACACGGGGAGAAGGCTGTTTGATGGCAAAGGCAAAGATTGGTGTCGTGCACCTGCAGCCAAGGAACACCAAAGACTGCTGGCCAGCCACCAATACTGAGGAAGAGGCAAGTGAGGATTTCTCTACAGATTTCAGGAGAAACACAGTCGTGTCAACAACTTGATATCAAATGTAGAGGCTCCAAAACTGTGAGACAGTAAATATCCATTGTTTTAAGCTACCCAGTTCATGGCAATATGTTATAGGGGCCTTAAAATCTAATACACCCCACTTTCTCTTTGTGTGTGTGTGTGTGTGTGTGTGTGTGTGTGTGTGTGTGTGTACGTGAAGTAAAGGAAAGAGACTGTCAGGGCTTGAAGCAGATGAAAGAGATGGGGATGGGCTTCCCACTCCTGTATTCTTTCTGGCAAAACCCTATGGGCAAGGGAGCGTGATGGGCAATAGCCCATGGGGTACCAAAGAGTCTCAGATGTCTGCTAAGTGATGATTTAGCAGGCACACATGCATGCAAAATATCATTTAAGCCTGTGGCGCTGAAATGCAGCTAGTGATGCATTACTGGAGTTTGTTGCCATGCCCTCCTCCAAGGGATCTTCCAACCCAGAAATCAAACCCAGGTCTCTTGCATTACAGGCGGATTCTTTACCATCTGAGCCACCAAGGAAGCACTCAGTTCAGTTCAATTCAGTTGCTCAGTCATGACCGAATCTTTGCTACACCATGGACTGTAGCCCACCAGGTTTCTCCGTCCATGGGATTTTCCAGATGAGAGTATTGAAGTGGGGTGCCATCGCCTTCTCCGTCCAGTGCTAAAGGTGTTCCTAATCTAGTGAAAAAGGACGGGGATGAACGAGTGATTTCCACAATTCTTGTTTGTTACCTGCACGCCACCTTTGCTCTCTTGCCCCTTTGATTTTAATAACTGAAAACATACCTCTTCCAGGAAGTCCTTACTCTCACACAATTTGGTTAGTTCTTTTCTAATACCTCGCCTTACCTCTTTAAGCTTTATTTCATTCATTGTAAATTCAACAAGTACTATTTGAGTTTCATTTATAGTCTAGATATGGTTCTAGGTTATAGCAATAAGAAATATAAACTCAAGGGACTTCTATTTTAGGGGAGAGTATAAAACAAACAAACAAAAAAAACAAACTTCAAAAAAATCATCGAAATAACGTTTGATAGTGGTGAGGGATGGGAAGAGGAAAAAACCACCAAAAGTTTTTGCTGGGTGAGGGGTGGTAATTAGCGATCTCTCTCCAGAGATGACACTTGATCTGAGACCTGACTAACCACGGGGGCCAGAAGCTATGAGAGTCATCCAGGCAGAGCGTTCTAGACAGAAGAACAGCAAATGCAGCAAACCTCTCATTCTTGAGGTGGGAGTGAGACCAGCACATAAAGGACAGAAAGACTAGGTGATGTGGACACCTGGGGAGGATATGTGAGGGGGTGCGGGGGGGGGACAGGGGCAGTTTAGGTGGGACATTGAGGCCATGGTAACAAACTGGATTTTGACCTCATGGCAGCCCCTCCATCTTGCTGACACTGCCAGAACTCCTCCTCAAACACTTCTAGCTCCTGACTGCCTCGCTGGACATGCTGATTCCACTGTCTTGAAGACACTTGCTCTTGTTCTTTACACATCTAGTTTCTCATCTTTCAGGTTTCAGTTTAAATGTCACCTCAGAAAGGCCATCCTTCCTAAACTAAGTATCCCACCTGCCCTTTCATTAGTCTCCATCATTGCACCTGATCATTTCTTTATGGGCACTGAACATATTTTTCAATTATATATTCATTGCTTCTTCACCATTCAGTTCACTAAACTGAACTCCACCAGGGAGGGAAGATGTTTCACTTACTAGTGAATACTCCATGCCTAGCACCATGCCTGGCATGAATGATCACTCAATATGTGTTTGCTGTTTTTAGGAATGTCGAGTTTGTCAGCACTTAAGTAGCCAGGGGTATACTACATTGTTTTACACTGGTTTTTAAAAATAAATGCAAATCATTTCCTGTTTATATACCCTCTGCTAGATTATAAATAAGAACTTTGGCAGAGAGAGAGAGAGAGGAAGAGAATGAGATGAAGAGTAGGTGAGGGGTAGTGGGCAAAGATTGTATTTTGCATATATTTGAAGGACTGGGAGGTGGAAGGCTTCGATTTAGTGAAGCACCTATTACATGTGTCCTGCGTTTGGCTTAATGGTCACTACAGCCTTGCTAGGTAGTTATCCTTAGTTTTATACATAGCAAACTTGAGAGAGATTAAGTAACTTGCCTAAGGTCCTACATTAAGAGACAGTGCCAACCATAAAGTTCATGCCCTTCCCTTCAAGAGAAACTGGATTTTGAGATGGGTTTGTTTGGTGATTTGATTCTGTGTCATTAGCAGGCTTTTATTAGCCATTTCAGCCACTGCCATTTAAGAATCCCAATCATACTGCTGTTCTTGTATAGGATCTCAACAAACGGCCTGATGTGAAATTGCTGTCATTTTTTTTTTTTCTTTTGGACTCTGGCAGGGTTCATTTGACCATTCCCTCTTCATGTCTTTTTAAAATTTGTATTTCTTTTTATTAATAATGTGTACACATTTGATCAAAGGAAAAGAGGAGATATAGAAAAATGGATGCATTTCCTAAATGCTAGCTGCATCCCCTTGGTTAGGCTTGTTATTTTATGACTCTTTCATCTAGGTCCCAAGTAATCCTTTAGACATCAAAGACAGTTCTCTGGCAAAGAGTGACAGCCTCATCACAACAATCACTTCTCCCATTTGCTCATCAAAATTATACACCATCATTTCCCTCCAAACAGTATAGCTGGGGGAAACTATGAGAAAGGATACGGCCGCTATCCTGTATCCAGGGCCATTCAGGCTTTATATGAAGGCATTCAGTTTTTTAATATCATTAACTCATGATAGCATACACCTGTCAATCAAAGCCAGTTAGTCCATAAGCAAACCAAATAGTAGGTGTGAATACATACTTCAAAAGATTCTTTGATCTTCTATCCCCACTGTAGTAGGACTCCTTCTTGGAATAAATTCTGGAATCAAGGCAATGTCTTTGGTTTCTGTGGGATGCTCTCCTCATGGTTACCATCTGTTGTTGGTTGAATATTCTCGCACTCCTCAAAAGATATGTTGAATTCCTAACCTCAAGTACTCAACAATATGAACTTATTTGGGAATAGGATCATTGCCGATGTAATTAAGTTCAAATGAGGCCATACAGGAGTAGGTGGACCCCTAATCCAATAACTAGTGTCCTTCTAAGAAGTCAGCCAAATGGAGGAAGAGACACACGGGGAGAAGGCTGTTTGATGACAAAGGCAAAGACTGGTGTCGTGCACCTGCAAGCCAAGGAATACCAAAGACTGCTGGCCAGCCACCAAAACTGAGGAAGAGGCAAGTGAGGATGTCTCTACAGATTTCAGGGGAAACACAGTCGTGTCGACAACTAGATATCAGATTTAGAGGCTCCAAAACTGTGAGACAATAAATATCCATTGTTTTAAGCTACCCAGTTCATGGCAATTTGTTATAGCGGCCTTAAAGTCTAAAACACCCCACTCTCTCTTCGTGTGTGTGTGTGTGTGTGTGTGTGTGTGTGTGTGTGTGTGTGTGTGTACGTGAAGTAAAGGAATATGACTGTCAGGGCTTGAAGCAGAGGAAAGAGATGGGGATGGGCTGCCCACTCCAGTATTCTTTCTGGCAAAACCCCATGGGCAAAGGAGCGTGATGGGCAATAGCCCATGGGGTACCAAAGAGTCTGAGATGTCTGCTAAGTGATGACTTAGCAGGCACACATACATCCAAATTATCATTTAAGCCTGTGGCGCTGAAATGCAGCTAGTGATGCATTACTGGAGTGGGTTGCCATGCCCTCCTCCAAGGGATCTTCCAACCCAGGGATCAAACCCAGGTCTCTTGCATTACAGGTGGATTCTTTACCATTTGAGCCACCAAGGAAGCACTCAGTTCAGTTCAATTCAGTTGCTCAGTCATGTCCGAATCTTTGCTACCCCATGGACTGCAGCATGCTTGTCCATCAACAAGTGCTGGAGTTTTCTCAAACTCATGACCACTGAGTCCGTGATGCCATCCAACCATCTCATCCTCTGTTATCCCCTTCTCTTCCTGCCTTCAACCTTTGCCAGCACCAGGGTCTTTTCATATTAGTCAGCTCTTCAGATCAGGTGGCCAAAGTATTGGAGTTTGAGCTTCAAAATCAGCTCTTCCAATGAATATTCAGGACTGATTTCCTTTAGGATGGACTGGTTGGATCTCCTTGCCATCCAAGTGACTCTCAAGAGTCTTCTCCAACATCACAGTTCCAAAGCATCAATTCTTTGGTGCTAAACTTTCTTTATAGTCCAACTCTCACATCCATACATGACTACTGGGAAAACCATAGCCTTGACTAGACAGACCTTTGCTGGCAAAGTAATGTCTCTGTTTTTTAATATGCTGTCTAGCTTGGTCATAATTTTCATCCAAGGAGTAAGCATCTTTTAATTTCTTGGCTGTAGTCACCATCTGCAGTGATTTTGGAGCCCAGAAAGATAAAGTCTACCACTGATTCCACTGTTTCCCCATCTATTTGCCATGAAATCATGGGACCGGATTCCATGAACTTTGTTTTCGGAATGTTGAGCATTAAGCCACCTTTTTCACTCTCCTCTTTCACTTTCATCAAGAGGCTCTTTAGTTCTTCTTCACTTTCTGCCACAAGGAGGGTGTCATCTGCATATCTGATGTTATTGATATTTCTCCCAGGAATCTGGATTCCAGCTTATGCTTCATCCAGCCCAGGGTTTCTCATGATGTACTCTGCATATAAGTTAAATAAGGAGGGTGACAAGATACACCCTTGACGTACTCCTATTCCTATTTGGAACCAGTCTGTTGTTCCATGTCCAGTTCTAACTGTTGCTTCCTGACCTGCATACAGGTTTCTCAACAGGCAAGTCAAGTGGTCTGGCATTCCCGTCTCTTTCAGAATTTTCCAGTTTGTTGTGGTCCACACTGTCAGAGGCTTTGGCATAGTCAGTAGAGCAGAAATAGATGTTTTTCTGGAACCCTCTTGCTTTTGTGACGATCCAGCAGATGTTGGCAATTTGATCTCTGGTTCCTCTGCCGTTTCTAAAACCAGCTTGAACATCTGGAAGTTCATGGTTCACATATTGTTGAAGCCTGGCTTGGAGAATTTTGAGCATTACTTTACTAGTGTGTGAGATGAGTGCAATTGTGCAGTACTTTGAGCATTCTTTGGCATTGCCTTTCTTAAGGATTGGAATGAAAACTGACCTTCTTCAGTCCTGTGGCCACTCAATTTGCTGGCCTACTGAGTGCAACACTTTGACAGCATCATCTTTTCGGATTTGAAGTAGCTCAGCTGGAATTCCATCACCTCCACTAGCTCTGTTCATAGTGATGCTTCCTAAGGCCCACTTGACTTCACATTCCAGGATGTCTGGCTCTAGGTGAGTGAGCACACCAAGGTGGTTATCTGTGTTGTGAAGATCTTTTTTTGTACAATTCTTCTGTGTATTCTCGCCACCTCTTCTTAACATCTTCTGCTTCTGTTAGGTCCATACCATTTCTGTCCTTTATTGAGCCCATCTTTGCAAGAAATATTCCCTTGGTATCTCTGATTTTCTTGAAGTCATCTCTAGTCTTTCCCATTCTATTGTTTCCCTCTGTTTCTGTGCACTGATCATTGAGGAAGACTGCCTTATCTCTCTTTGCTATTCTTTGGAACTCTGCATTCAAATTGGTGTATCTTTCCTTTTCTTGTTTGCTTGTGGCTTCTCTTCTTTTCTCAGCTATTTGTAAGGCCTCCTCAGACAGCTATTTTGCCTTTTTGCATTTCTTTTTCTTGGGGATGGTCTTGATCCCTGTCTTCTGTACAATGTCATGAACTTCCGTCCATAGTTCATGAGGCACTCTGTCTGTCAGATCTAGCTCCTTAAATCTATTTCTCACTTCCACTCTATAGTCATAAGCGATTTGATTTAGGTCATACCTGAATGGTCTAATGATTTTCCCTACTTCCTTCAACTTAAGTCTGAATTTGGCAATAAGGAGATCATGATCTGTGCCACAGTCAGCTCCCAGTCTTGTTTTTGCTAACTGTATAGAGCTTCTCCATGTTTGGTTGCCAAGAATATAATCAATCTGATTTCGGTGTTGACTATCTGGTGATGTCCATGTGTAGAGTCTCCTCTTGTGTTGTTGGAAGAGGGTGTTTGCTATGACCAGTGCTTTCTCTTGGCAGATCTCTATTAACCTTTGCCCTGCTTCATTCTGTACTCCAAGGTCAAATTTGCCTGTTACTCCAGGTGTAACTTGGAGTAACTTGTTCCTTTTGCATTCCAGTCCCCTATAATGAAATGGACATCTTTTTTGGGTGTTAGTTCTAGAAGGTCTTGTAGGTCTTCATAGAGCCGTTCACCTTCAGCTTCTTCAGCATTCCTGGTTGGGGTATAGACTTGGATTACTGTGATGTTGAATGGTTTGCCTTGGAAATGAACAGAGATCATTCTGTCATTTTTGAGACTGCGCCCAAACATTTCGGGTGCTTTTGTTGACTATGACATTTCTTCTAAGGGATTCCTGCCCACAGTAGTAGATATCATGGGCATCTGAGTTAAATTCACCCATTCCAGTCCATTTTAGTTTGCTGATTCTTAAAATGTCGATGTTCAGTTTTGCCATCTCCTGTTTGACTACTTCCAATTTGCCTTGATTCATGGACCTAAGATTCCAGGTTCCTATGCAATATTGCTCTTTACAGCATCGGACCTTGCTTCCATCACCAGTCACATCCATAACAGGGAGTTGTTTTTGTTTTAGCTCCGTCTCTTCATTCTTTCTGAAGTTGTTTCTCCACTGATCTCCAGGAGCATATTGGGCACCTACCAACTCAGTGACTTCATCTTTCAGTGTCCTATCTTTTTGCCTTTTCACACTGTTCATGGGGTTCTCGAGGCAGGAATACTGAAATGGTTTGTCATTCCTTTCTCCAGTGGACCACGTTTTGTCAGAACTCTCCATCATGAATGGTCCTGCATGGCTCATAGTTTCATTGAGTTAGACAAGGCTGTGGTCCATGTGATTAAATTAGTTAGTTTTCTGTGATTGTGGTTTTCAGTCTCTGCCCTCTGATGGAGAAGGATAAGAGGCTTATGAACACTTCCTGATGGGATAGACTGACTGAGAGGGTGCTAGGTCTTGTTCTGATGGCCAGGGCCATGCTCAATAGATCTTTAATCCAATTTTCTGTTGATGGGTGGAGCTGTGTTCCCTCCCTGCTATTTACCTGGGGCCAAACTATGGTGGAGGTAATGAAGATAATGGTGACCTCCCTCAAAAAACCTCATGCATGCACTGCTGCAGTCCATGCCCCTAGCCCTGCAGCAGGCCACCGCCAACCCATGCCTCTGTCAGAGACTCCGGGACACCCAGAGGAGAGTCTCCTGTGGGGTTACTGTTCCCTCCTCCTGGTTTCTAGTGCACAAGGCTCTATTTTGCCCGCCAAGAGTCTGTTTCCCAGTCCTGTGTGAGTTCTGACAGCTCTGTGGTGGAGTCAATGCTGACCTCCTCCAAGAGGGCTTACACCACACCCACACCCAGAGCCCCTGTCCCTGCGGCAGACCACTGCCGACCCGTACCTCCACAGGAGACGCCCAAACACAGTTCTGGCTCAGTCTCTGTGGGATCCCTGTATCCTGGTGTGCACAAGGTTTGTTTGAGCCCTCTGAGCATCTCTGGCAGGAACGGGGTTTGATTCTAAACGTGAATTTGCCCCTCCTACTGTCTTGCTAGGGCTTCTCCTTTGCCCTTCGACGTGAGGTATCTCCTCATAGCCGCTCCAGCGCCTACTGTCTTATGGGGGTTTCTCTGACCCTGGACGTGGTGTATCTCCTTGCAGCCACTCCTGTGACCTAAATCAAATCTCTTACGATTATACAGTGGAAGCGAGAAATAGATTCTAGGCATTAGATCTAATAGAGTGCCTGAAGAACTATGGACACAGGTTCATGACATTGTACAGGAGGCAGGGAGCAAGACCATTCCCAAGAAAAAGAAATGCAAAAAGGCAAAATGGTTGTCCAAGGAGGCCTTACAAATACCTGTGACTAGAACAGAAGCTAAAGGCAAAGAAGAAGAAGAAAGAGATACCCATTTGAATGCAGAGTTCCAAAGAATAGCAAGGAGAGATAAGAAAGCCTTCTTCAGTGACCAGTGCAAAGAAATAGAGGAAAACAAAAGAATGGGAAAGACGAGAAATGTGTTCAAGAAAATCAGAGATACCAAGGGAACATTTCTTGCAAAGATGGGCACAATAAAGGAAAAATTGTATGGACCTAACAGAAGCAGAAGATATTAAGAAGAGGTGGCAAGAATACACAGAAGGAAAAAAAAAAGAATACACAGAAGAACTGTACAAAAAAGATTTTCACAACCCAGATAATCAGGATGGTATGCTTACTCACCTAGAGCCAGACATCCTGGAATGTGAAGTCAAGAGGGCCTTAGGAAGCATCACTACAAACAAAGCTAGTGGAGGTGATGGAATTCCAGTTGAGCTATTTCAAATCCTAAGAGATGATGCTGTCAAAGTGCTGCCCTCAGTATACCAGCAAATTTGGAAAACTCAGCATTGGCCACAGGACTGGAAAAGGTCAGTTTTCATTCCAATCCCTAAGAAAGGCAATGCCAAAGAATGCTCAAAGTACTGCACAATTGCACTCATCTCACACGTTAGTAAAGTAATGCTCAAAATTCTCCAAGCCAGGCTTCAACAATATGTGAACTGTGAACTTCCAGATGTTCAAGCTGGTTTTAAGAAATGGCAGAGGAACCAGAGATCAAATTGCCAACATCCACTGGATCATCGAAAAAGCAAGAGAATACCAGAAAATTGTCTACTTCTGCTTTATTAACTATGACAAAGCGTTTCACTCTGTGGATCACAACAAACTGTGGAAAATTCTGAAAGAGACCGGAATACCAGACCACCTGACCTGCCTGTTGAGAAATCTGTATGCAGGTCAGGAAGCAACAGTTAGAACTGGACATGGAACAACAGACTGATTCCAAATAGTGAAACGAATACATCAAGGCTATACATTGTCACTGCACTTATTTAACTTATATGCACAGTACATCATGAGAAACACTGGGCTGGATGAAGCACAAGCTGGAATCAAGATTGCTGGGAGAAATATCAATAACATCAGACATGCAGTTGACACTACCCTTATGGCAGAAAGCAAAGAAGAACTTAAGAGCCTCTTGATGAAAGTGAAAGGGAAGTTCTACATCTGAATAAATTTGAGTATTAAAGATTTAGGTAAATAGCAAAGAGATTGAACTTTTTCTCCAAAGCTGAGAGGAAGATTCTAGAGTGAAAACCAGAATATGTATTTCAGATATTTCAATTCTGTTTCAGCTTGGTACTTGTTTGCTAAGTAGCTTATTTCCTCCTCAAATCCATTACTGGTCATTCCTGGTTGAGGGTGTTCTCTCCTTCCCAGATCTGAGGTCTCCCGTGGGCAGTGACAGGGTTTGCTGGACTCATGCCACATCTTCCTCATCAGATACATACATGAGGGCAGAGCCTGTGACTCATTCTTCTTTGTATCTATCCCCTAAAAATTTCTGGAACTGGACACACCCAAGTAAACAAGATCAGCAAAATCTGATCATTTTAGAACTTGATGTAAACCATGAATATCTGTTATACCATTCTCACTGCTTTGGTGTATAATTGGAAATTTTCATAATAAAAAGTGTTATAAAGGACATCCAAGAAACTTCTGCTTCAAGATAGCCAACTAAGTACAAGTGTTTACATCCTTCTCTATGCATCCCAGTAAAATGTCAGCAGCAGGGCTTAATTTTCAATGAAACTAATGAGGGTTAAGCTTCAAAGCCCCCCATTTACACATGCCCTTTCCAAGGCCCTGGAAGGTGCCTTAGTAATATGTTCATGTGTTTGTATTGTTCTCCTTTATCACAGTTCTCCTTGTGTCTGATAGTATTAGAGTGGTTGGAGTAATTTTGAGGTTCCAGTTAAAGGGAAGTTTAGTTTGAAATACAAGTTGTTAGAATTGAGTAGGAGGATATTTATATGATTCACAGTCACTTATGTAAGTAGCATTTTATTGTTAACCATTGCTGTAGAAGAATAGCTTCCAGCTATCTGCCTCCAGCCCACTGTCTGCTCTCCCAGGATTGTAACACCAAGGTGCAGGGCCAGAGGTTCTGTGGCAATACGAACACAGCCTATGTTATCTGTACCAGAAGTATGTATAGAGCCAGAAGCTATTTGTGGGAAATTATTCCAAATTTTATAATTCCTATAAATGAAACCTAATAGAAGCATCCCCAAATGTGACTACAATCTTAAAAAAAAATTACAAGTTGTCAAGCTGGGGGGGAAAATGAAAACTATCAGCAATAAAAATTTTTTTGATCAACCATAGTTGAAGAAAAACTGAATGATCTGTTCAGTTGATACAAATACGATAAAATAACTGTCACATGCAAAGAAAAGAAAAGAGCATCTAGACAAAAAGTGTAAGAAAAAAGTATTATAGAAATTGTATCAGGTAGTAAAATAATAAACCTATTATGTTCTTTCTTGGGTTTTGTGATGTTTGTTGATTTTCTGTTAGCATTCCAAGATGTGTAATTTGTTGTGGTTCTTTCCTCATTCTAAAGAAATACTTAACTTTCATACTTAAATTTGTATTCACATTTTATATTTTTTCTCTTAATAGGGACAGAAAAATTCATCTCCCATAAGGCATGGACCCCTGAAATTATAACTGGGGACTTCAAAATCCCTCTCTCAGCAACTGATAGAACTAAAAATCATAAAATGAGCAAAGATATAGAAGACCTAAGCAGTACAATCAAACAGTAGGATCTAAAGGACATTTATAGAACACTCTACCCACAACAGCAGAATGCACATGTTTTTTCTTCAAGCACCAATAATAGACCAAATGCTAGGTCAGAAAACAAATGTTAACACATTTAAGAATTGACATAAGTATGTTCTCTGACCCTTATGGAATTGAATTAAAAATCAATGAAAGGCAACTGGAAATTTTCCAAATACTTGGAAATTAAACACCACACTTTAAAATCATACCTTGTTTGAATTTCCTGGCAGTCTCTTGGTTAGGACTCCACTTTCACTGCCAAGGGCCTAGGTGCAATCCTTGGTTGGGGAATTAAGATCCCACAAACCACACCGAAACACACACACACACACACACACACACACACACATACCTTGTCAAAGAAGACCGAAAGAAAATTTTTAAAAATAAACAAAAAATAAAAACCCACAGAACTGAATGAAAACAAAAATACAACATATCAAAATTTCTGGGTTATTGCTAAAGTAGTACTAAGAAGGTAATTTACACATTAAATATTGCTCAGAAAAATGTGACATATTACATTAGGAAAGTCTCATATCAATAACCTCAAGAAGTTAGGAAAAAAGAGCAGAAATCAATGACATTAGAAAACAAAATAAAACAAACAAATGCAATAAAACACTAGTTAATAGACTTCTAGCAAGACTGCAAAATAGAAAATAAAAAGACATAAATCATCAATATCAGTAATGAAATGCCTTATCATTATAATTTCTGCAATCTTTAATAAGGGAATATCATAAACTTATAATTCAACAACTTAGAATAGACCAATTCTACAAACTACCAAAGCTCAAACAAGATGAAATAGAGTAGCCCTATAACCATTGAAGAAATTGAACTTGTCACTGTAATTCCCTGGGAAAAGAAAGGGAGAAGACTTCTTTGGTGGTCCAGTAGTTAAGAATCTGCCTGCCAATGCAGAGGACACAGGTTCGATCCCTGGTCCAGGAAGATCCCACATGTATGGAGCAACTAAGCCTGCGTGCCAGAACTACTGAAGCCTGTGACCCCTAGAGCCTGTGCTCTGCAAAGAGAGAAACCATCGTGAAGAGGAGCCCCTGCTCACTGCAACTAGATAAAGCCTGGGGCCAATAAGTGTTCATAAAAGGGAGTACATCCATGAATGTTAAGAATGGGAGAGTGTTCCATCAGTTTGTGAGAGATGTTGACAGATACCTGTAAGACAAGAAGTGAGAGAAGAACAAGGTGGAGCAAACACTCCAGCCCAGAACAGAAAGACAGGAAGACTGCGGTGAAGGATCACAGCAGAGGTAGTTGCTAGTGCTTCCTGGAGAAGTCTAGCAAAGATACAGGTTTGCTAGTCATAGTTACAAGAAATGGGAGATGCAGCACTGTCAACACTAGTGTTTCCCAACCATTTTTTTTTCCCCAACCATTTTTATGTCATGGCACATGTGGGAAATAATAGTATATGTAAGGCATGGTTTTAAGAAACTGATTCTCAGATCACCAAATTTCATGACTTTCTCTCTAAAACTGATTTACCTGAGAAGGCATCCTGACTTATACATACTGGTTCTTGGTCAACTTTATTTTCACAATAGCTCTCTCACCACTTTACCAAAGAGGAACAAGCATTTCTCAGAGATTCATTGCCCTGAATGCCAAGCAAAAGAATAATTTAACATTTATTAATGCTCTATTAATGTCCCCAGTCTGTCTCATTTCAACATTGATTTCTAACAAATGTGACTTTTTGTGCTAGTAATTTTTCTTTAATCAATAAGAATAATTTTAAAACATTACCTTATGCTTATGAAAATAAAAGTATGAGACATTAACTTTGTTTCTAGCGGAGAACTATGATAGAATTATCCGTGATTTTCAGACGCTTCCACTTCTGGATAAGATGAAGTAGCAAGTAGCAGGCACACCCTCCAGCTTTAAACAGCCCCGAGCTGGGGAAGTGTGTGAAGCGATGGTTTTGGCCTTTCGCTTGTTTTGAGGTGCTGGACACCTGGCGGTGGAGGACAATGAGCCTGAAAGGTAGGAAGCAAGTGCCTTAGACGTTTCTCTGGCTTGTTTGCTCCAAGGAGGCCAGCTGCCACGCTGCGAGAGGCTCTATGCAGGGGTCTGTATAGCGAAGAACAGAGGAGGCTCCTGGCCAAAGCCAGCAAAGAACTGAGGCTCTTAGTGCAACAGGTCACAGGGAATGTAATCCCTCCAGCAATCATGTGAGTGAGCCTGGAAATGGATCTTCTCCCATCAAGCCTTCAGATGCTACCACAGCCCTGGCCTTCACAGAAAGACCCTGAATAATAGTGAAAGTAAAGTCGTTCAGTCGTGTCTGACTATTTGGGACCCTATAGACTATACAGTCCATGGAATTTTCCAGGCCAGAATACTGGAGTGGGTAGCCTTTTCCTTCTCCAGGGGATTTTCCCAACCCAGGGATCGAACCTGGTCTCCTGCATTGCAGGCAGATTCTTCACCAGCTGAGCCACAAGGGAAGCCCCCTGAGTCATAGGCAGCCAACTAATTCATAAACCATGCTCAACTTCCCAACCTATCAGTTCCATTCAGTTCAGTTTGGTCACTCAGTCATGTCCAACTCTTTGCAACCACATGAATCGCAGCATGCCAGGCCTCCCTGTCCATCACCAACACCCGGAGTCTACCCAAACCTATGTCCATCGAGTTGGTGATGCCATCCAGCCATCTCATCCTCTGTCATCCCCTTCTCCTCCTGCCCCCAATCCCTCCCAGCATCAGGGTCCTTTCCAATGAACCAACTCTTTGCATGAGGTGGCTAAAGTACTGGAGTTTCAGCTTCAGCATCAGTCCTTCCAATGAACATCCAGGACTGATCTCCTTTAGGATGGACTGGTTGGATCTCCTTGCAGTCCAAGGGACTCTCAAGAGTCTTCTCCAACACCACAGTTCAAAAGCATCAGTTCTTCAGCGCTCAGCTTTCTTCACTGTCCAACTCTCACATCTGTACATGACCACTGGAGTAACCATAGCATTGACTAGACGGACCTTTGTTGGCAAAGTAATGTCTCTGCTTTTAAATATGCTATCTAGGTTGGTCATAATTTTCCTGACCTACAGAAGTTGTGAAATAGTCGCTATTGTTTTTAGCTGATAAGTCTTAGAGTAATTTGTTACACAGCAATAGATTAATTCAGGAAGACCAACCCCAAAAGAGATGGGATCAATTTCATTTCTAACACTGCTGGAATTGGCCAAAGAACAAGCTTAAAATTCTTTATCACATAGCTAATTACACATTTTAATTCTTTTTCTTCTATTTCTTGTACCCATTTCAACTTTTCATTCATGATAGAATAAACTGCACTTTTTCTAAGCTGCATCTATTCTTTAAAGTTTTCCAACTAAAGTGATTAAATGTAATAAAGTAAGCAGCTAGAGATACTTGCTTTTCCATCTGATGATAAAAAAAAAGAAAAGAAAACACTCCATCTGGGTAGAATTTGATAATTAGCCATATCCAATTCCTGGACATCTGGCTTTCAAATGAAACTGAACATAGTAATGTCTGTTTCCCAGGGCATTCTTTTTACTGAAAATGCGATTTATTGTTTTGGTCTTTAAAAGGATAACATCAATGCACTTTAGCATATCAAGTTAACAAAGATTTGTCTCAGTTCTTTTTACATATTACCATCGTGTTACATATTTATTATAGAAAATTTGTAAACTACAGAAAATCACAAGAAGGAAAAATAAAATCTCACCATCCAAGATAACTGT
Source organism: Muntiacus reevesi (assembly GCF_963930625.1). Classification (NCBI taxonomy): domain Eukaryota; kingdom Metazoa; phylum Chordata; class Mammalia; order Artiodactyla; family Cervidae; genus Muntiacus; species Muntiacus reevesi. Next base: position 271,872,264 of record NC_089251.1, on the reverse strand, counting down.
TCACATTTTGATGAAAATCTTTTCAGATTTGGCTTTAAAAATAAGAGGAATTTCAGAATAACAATATTTTCCTTCAACAACAAGTTCTCATTAAGGACACAATATTTTAATGGATGAAATTTAATGAAGAATGTCAAACCATTATTCCACTGAAATTCATATCCATTTTTCATATAAAGTGTAGCTTATGACAATGGATATTTTAGCCCTGACAATCAGTCTGAGTAGCTCAGGAAAATATCACATAAGGCTGGAGCAGCCCTGGCAGCACATTGAGGGTAGCAGGGCTCAGAGAAGCAACATATGTCTGCACGCGCTCTCCCTTCACACTGCCTCTGCTGCTGTGGAATCTGTGTGTGTGTGGTAGGGGGGTGGCGGGGGGCTCGTGGCCTTGCACTTGAATCCTTAATGAACTGGAGCCAACTCAAAGAAGTGCCAGAGAACTGATTGTTAAATTTCAGGAGTTTTGTGAGCTAACTCTAAAACAAAGTCATTATTAAAAATTAAAGGATGTACGCTTTCAGTTAAATAAATTCTATTCAAAGCTAAGGTCATAAATACATACAAGTCATCATTTTTAATCATTTACATTTTGCTGGCGTCTGTGTTCCTGATGCTGTTTCTGTCTACTGCATCTACATTGCAGAAATGGGGTATAATGGTGTGCTGGAGGACGTCTCTTCATCCAGTGTTTTTACCTTGGTAGTCTGGAATCCTTCAGGGTGAGAGTATTTAAATCATGGAAACAGAAGAAAGCTCCAAATTTGGGCTCACATATTTTTGTTGATTGTATAGTGACAGAGAAAATGTTAACAATGTAGAATAAAATTCTTAAAATGTTGTGTCTATAACTGTTGCACTGTGACCAGCACAAAGTTCAAGGAACTATTCCTCCAGTACTCAAAAACTATCATCAAATGAATCCAAGTCACTCAGGTCACTGATTAATGACCTGATTAAGTCAGGATCCAACACATATCTCTTGTTGTTTCACTTTCATCTCAATCATTAATGTTAATGAAAATATCAGCCAAGATTCTTGCAAAACCACATTTGTTTATTATTTACAATGGCATGTTGGCTACAGACAAGAAAGGGAAAGTTGCTCAGTCGTGTCCCGCTCTTTGCGGCCCCGTGGATTTCCCCCATGGGATTCTCCAGGCCAGAATACTGGACTGGGTACCTATCCCTTCTCCAGCAGATCTTTCCGACCCAGCAATCAAACCAGGGTCTCTTGCATTGCAGGCAGATTCTTTACCAAGTGAGCTACTAGGGAAACCTACAGATACCAAAGTTCAGCAAAAATCAGTGAAACATTTGATGGAAATCAACTGGTTATATGGAATTGACACTAAAGAATGATGTAAATTTTATTAGGATTTGCAAACTATGTGTTCTATACCCTTTATATCAGTAGAGTTTAAAATAAATCTGCATGTGTGTTAATATGTGTGCTTCACAAAGCTGGTTGTTAATCATTTACTAATACACTTTTGACCAGAGCAAATGCTTCCATTTGTCCCACTCACCATAGCCTCTAGCAGATCCCTTTCAGCTACACACAGACTGATAAATAGGGAAAAGAAGTGAAGGAAAAGAGCTAGTGGAAAGCAGAAAATGGAGGAAGAACAAGAAGAGAAAGAAAGAAAAAAAGAAAGTTCTCCCTGTCTTGTCTTTCATCATCAGTCAGCAGCTCTCTACAAGATAAGAGACAAACCATTGCACAACTATTGTGACCTGGAGTCACAAATATTCATGGGATTAGCTGGTGACCCTATTTTTAGAGAGCTAAGGAGCCAGAAGTCTTCAGCAACAGTGACCATGCTAACACTCGGTCAGAGGTCATTTTAGGGTTTTTAGCTTGTTTTTCACATTAAAAAAAAAATAAAGGTATAATTTATATACAGTAAAAGTCACCATAGAGTACAGTTCTATGAGTTTTGATAAATGCATACAGTCACACAACTACCACTGCAATCAAGACATAGAACATTTCCATCATCTCCCCAAATTCACTTGAGCCTGTTTGTGACCAACCCCTCTCCCCATCTCTAGCCACTTTCCTACCCTCTTGTTTTGTTTTCCAGAATGACACTAAGACGGACTCATACAGTATGTAGCCTTTTGAGGCTAGCTACTTTCACTTAACACGGTGTATTAGAGAGCAGAGTTAAGCTCACAACAAAATTAAGAGGACAGTACAGAGATTTCCCATATAACCTCAAGTACTCCCTACATGAATCATCTTGCCCATTATTACCATCACTCATGAAAATGTTACATAAGTTTGTTACCAAGTATGAATCTCCAGTGACACAGCACAGCCACCCAAAGTTGGCATTTACCTTAGGGGTCATTCTTGGTACTGTACATTCTGTGGGTTTGGATCAATGTATAGTGACATACAGCCATAACTAGAAGATCATACGGAGGATTTTCATGGACATTAAAACTCAGTGCTTTGGTTGTACCTCCACCAGGGGCTGTCCTGGTGGCTCAGCTGGTAAAGAATCTGCCTGTAATGTGGGAGACCTGGGTTTGACTCCTGAGTTAGGAAGATCCCCAGGAGTAGGAATTGGCTACCCACTCCAGTATTCACACCTCGGAAATTCCATGGGCAGAAGAACCAAACAGACTATACAGTCCATGGAGTCGAAAAGACTCGGACATGACTGAGTGACTCACACACACACACACACCCTCACCGTCCCTCAAGAAACAATGATGTTTCTCAACAGAGTTGCCTTTTCTAGAATGTCATATAGCTGGAATTATATAGTATGAAGCTCTTCCAGATTGTCTTCTTTTACTTCAGTTCAGTTCAGTCTCTCAGTTGTGTCCTAGTTTTTGCAACCCCAGGAACCGCAGCATGCCAGGCCTCCCTGTACATCACCAACTGCCAGAGTCCACCCAAACCCATGTCCATTGAGTTGGTGATGCCATCCAACCATCTCATCTCTTACTTAGTTATAAGCATAATGTTTCTTTCGTGTCTGTTAATGATTTGGTAGTTTGTTTCTTTTAGTGCTGAATAGTATTCCTTTATATGAATTATTACAATTAATTTATTCATTCATTTACTGAAGTACTTCTTGGTTTCTTCCAAGTTTTGGCAACTATGAATAAAACTGCTATAAACATCTGTGTGCAGGTTTTTCTGTGGATTTAAGTTTCTAACTCTGCTGAGTAAATACCAATATGACTGATGGATTGTATAGTAAGAGTATGTTAAGCTTTGTAGGAACCTGCCAAGCTGTCTTCCAAAGTGGCTGCACCATTTTGTATTCCCATCAAGAATAAATGACAGTTCCTATTGTTCTACATCCTTGCCAAAATTTGGGGTTTTCAGTGCTCCAGATTTGGTCCTTTTAATAACTATAAGGTGGCACTTGTATCTTTTGTTTTTAAGTTTAGAGAATTCTTTACATATCCTGGATACAAATCTTTTAATTGATGTGCATTTAACAAATACTTTCTCCCAGTCCGTATCTTGTATTTTCATTTTAACAGTCTCTTTTGAAGAGAAGTTTAACATTTTGAAGTCTAAATGATCAGATGTTGGTTTTTTTTTTTTAATAAAATATGTTTTTGGTGCTCTATCTAAAAAAAACTTGCCGGTGAAATGACAGCCTTCAGAATGGGAGAATATAATAGCAAATGAAGCAACTCAGAAAGAATTAATCTCAAAAATATACAAGCAGCTCCTGCAGCTCAATTCCAGAAAAATAAACGACCCAATCAAAAAATGGGCCAAAGAACTAAACAGGCATTTCTCTAAAGAAGACATACAGATGGCTAACAAACACATGAAAAGATGCTCAACATCACTCATTATCAGAGAAATGCAAATCAAAACCACAATGGGGTATCATTACACACCAATCAGGATGGCTGCTATCCAAAGGTCTACAAGCAATAAATGCTGGAGAGGGTGTGGAGAAAAGGAACCCTCTTACACTGTTGGTGGGAATGCAAACTAGTACAGCCACTATGGATAACAGTGTGGAGATTCCTTAAAAAACTGGAAATAGGACTGCCATATGACCCAGCAATCCCATTCCTGGGCATACACACCAAGGAAACCAGAATTGAAAGAGACACATGTACCCCAATATTCATCACAGCACTGTTTATAATAGCTAGGACATGAAGCAACCTAGATGTCCATCAGCAGATGATAGGATAAGAAAGCTATGGTACATATACACAATGGAATATTACTCAGCCATTAAAAAGAATGCATTTGAATCAGCTCTAATGAGGTGGATGATACTGGAGCCTATTATACAGAGTGAAGTTAGAAAGAAAAACACCAAATACAGGATATTAATGCATATATATGGAATTTAGAAAGATGGTAATGATAAACTTGTATATGAGACAGCAAAAGAGACAGAGATGTATAGAACAGTCTTTTGGACTCTGTGGGAGAGGGCGAGGGTGGGATGATTTGAGAGAATAGCATTGAAACATGTATATTATCAAGCGTGAAACAGATCGCCAGTCCAGGTTCAATGAATGCATGAGACAAGGTGCTCAGTGCTGGTGCCCTGGGATGACCCTGAGGGATGGGGAGGGAGGTGTGAGGGGAGTTCAGGATGGGGGACACGTGTACACCCAAGGCTGATTCATGTCAATGTATGGCAAAACCACCACAATAATGTAAAGTAATTAGCCTCCAATTAAAATAAATAAATTAATTTAAAAAATAAAAAAGCTTGCCTCACTCAAGGTCACAAAATGGTTTTCCTATGAATTCTTCTAGAAGTTTTATAGTTTATAAGTTGTATAATACATTTATGTCTACCATCTATTTTTGCTTATAGGACAAGAGAAGAGTAGACTTTCCTTTTTTGTTATTGTTATTCAACATGAATGTTGTAAACTACTCACTGCTTTCCAGGGTTTAGTAAATTCGTGAGGCAAGAAGCTTGGAGGAAGGCTCAGGTCCAGTCTTGTTCGACTTGAACTAGAGGGAATGGGAAGGCAGGCTAAGGGAATGATGCCAAGGAAGAGAGGCGTTGCTTCCTTTCACTCTAGTTGCAGGAATAAAAGGCTTTAAGAAAACTATTAAAGCAAGAAAAGTCTTCTATAACAGGACTCTGTCTTTCCTCCTATACTAGTTCACCCTCCCCTCTTTTAATGATTTGGTAGTTTATTTCCTTTAGTGCTGAATACTAAACTAACACACACACACACACACACACACACAAACAAGTGTTAATAATCTAGTATTCTGAGGCAGAAGAGAGATTAATTATCTTTGTCAAAACATTTTATCCTGGGACATAGATTGGAGGCCACTTTAAAATACAATAGCTTCATCTTTTCTTTTGTTGGCAATTTCATTTCCCAAGTAATAGGTTGTTTCCTTTTTAACAGAATTTTCTTTCACCTAATCCTTTAAATTGTACCTGCAACCAAACAGTATGTGAGTACAAAGGTGAGCACATATTAATTCTAAAATTGATTCCATTCATTGAATGTTTCACCTTTCTCAAATGCTTACTATAGTTTATGTTTCAAACCCTTTTACTGATCCATGCTGTCTCAGTAAAACATTGAGAGCATAGCATTACATTAATTTCGACAGCAACTAATATCATAAATCCCAGATTATGGCTTTGTTAATAAATGTAGCAGATGGGAGATGGAGCTGAGAAAAACAAAGCTCCCTTCAAACAATGGTGTTTGAAAAACAGCTACTAAAATTGATAGATGAGGAAGTACAGTCGTAGCTTCAAACAAACTTTCATAATCTTTACCTAAATTTCTTATTTACTTCTAAGAAATGTGCTTAGGACCAAAATCTCATTTCATAAATTAATGCACAGGAGTTACATATGAATGAATAGGGGCTGTCTTCACATTGCAAGGGCCTGGAGCCCGAACAGCCTGGTCAGAGGGAAGGGGCCAGCAAGGGGGTCGATGCCCAAGGCCTCTTTGGTCCAGCAGCCTCAGGGCAGCAGTGAGAGCAAGAGGCCCACTGTTCCCCTAGGTTGGCCCTGCCCCTTCCCACACAGCCGGTGCAGCTGGGCTTGCCCAGGAGCTGCCTGACAGACTCTGGCTCACCCGAGCTCTCTGACGGTGTAGGGGGAAGGAACAGACGTGTGCATGTGGTTCTGTTCTTAGCCTGGGAGTGTGGAGCCCCTAGCTGGCCCCCAGGCTCAGGGGCAAGGGCCCTGAGAGAGGACCACTGCGAAGCACTTTTCTCCCATGCTTGGAGGCAGAGTGCGAGGCTTGCAGATAACGCGGGCCTCCCTCGGGGAGGGAGCGGTGGCCTGCCAGCGAGAGGGCTTGCAAACCAGCCTTTGGAGGTCTTCCAGTGGCAGAGGGCCGGTTCTGCTCAGAGGACCCACAGGCCAGGGGCAGGTCACAGCATGGACCCTGCCCCAGGCCAGCCTTGACCAGACTTTCCTGGCCTCCGGGGGTACAGCCCCACGAAGGGGCAGGCTGTGGGGAGTGTGTCCAGACATGCCCAGGCGCCTCCCCAGGCTCATTCCCTTAGCGCCTTTCCCCTGGAGCATAGGCCTCGTTTGAGGCCTACTTGGACGGGAGGTTTCTGGCAGGAGCTCTCTCCACATTGCAAGGGCCTGGAGCCCGGACGGCCTGGTCAGAGGGAAGAGGCCAGCAAGGGGGTCGATGCCCAAAGCCTCTTTGGCCCAGCAGCCTCAGCTCAGCAGGGAGAGAAAGAGGCCCACTGTGTCCCTAGGTAGGAACTGCCTCTTCAAACACAGGGGGTGATGGTGGGCTTGCCCAGGAGCTGCCTGAAAGACTCTGGCTCATCCGAGCTCTCTGACGGTGCAGGGGGCAGGAACAGACGGGTGCATGTGGTTCTGCCTTGTCCTGGGAGTGTGGAGCCCCTAGTTGGCCACTAGGCTCAGGGGCAAGGGCCCTGAGAGAGGATCACCACGAAGTGTTTTTCTCCTGGGCTTGGGAGCAGAGTGCCTGGCTTGAGGGAAACGCGGACCTCCCTTGGGGAGGGAGCAGTAGCCAGCCGGCGAGAGTGCTTGCAACCAGGCCTTTGGAAGCAGGCGGGGAGGTCTTCCAGCGACAGAATGCCAGTTCTGCTCAGAGGCCCCACAAGCAAGGATCAGGTCCCAGCATGGTCCCTGCATCAGGCCAGCCTTTCGGAGACTTTCCTGGCCTCCGGGCAAACTGCCCCACGAAGGGGCAGGCTGCAGGGATTGTGGCCAGACATACCCAGGCGATTCCCAGGCTCATCGGCGCTTGTGACCTAGTGGCTCAGTGGGCCTATTGCTCTCATTGCTGCCCTGAAGCTGCTGGAGAAAAAGGCTTTGGGCATCCAACCCGTTGCTCCCCACTTCCCTCTCACCAGGCCGTCTGAGCTCCAAGCACTTGCAGTGTGGAGACAGCCTCTGCCAGCTCCTCCCCTCCGAGTTGGTTTCAAAAGAGGCCAAGGCCAGGGGAAATATGCTAGGGGATGAGAGACAGGGGAGGCGACCAGGTATGTCTAGACACACACCCCGCAGCCTGCCCCTTCAAGGGGCAGCAGCCCCAGAGGCCAGGGAGGTCTGGGCAAGGCTGGCCAAGGACACAGGTCTTGCTGGGTCCTTCCCATGGCCTGTGGGGACTCTGAGCAGAACCTGCCCTTTCCCGCAGGAAGACCTCCCCAACTGCCTCCAAAGGCCGGTTTGCAAGCATTCTCGCCAGACTGCTGCCGCTCCCTGCCGAGGGAGGCCTGCTTTTCCCGCAAGTCGCGCACTCTGCTCTTAAGCCCAGGAGAAAAGCGCTTCGGGGTGGTCCTTTCTCTGGGCCCTTGCCCCTGAGCCTGGAGTCAAGCTTGGACATCCACATAGCCAGGAAGAGGCAGAATCACATGCATATGTTTGTTCCTGTCCCCTGCACCTTCCAAGGACTTGGTTGAGCCAGAGTCTGTCAGACATGTCCTCCGCAGCCCCAGCAGGACTGCCTGTGTGTCAAGGGGCAGAGCTGATCTAGGGGGAGAGTGGGCCTCTTGCTCTCCCAGCTGCCCGGAGGCTGCTGGGCCAAAGAGGCCTTGGGCATCCACACACTTGCTCCGCACTTCCCTGTGACCAGGCCGTCTGAGCTCCAGGCTCTTGCTGTGTGAAAACAGCCCATGCCAGCACCTCCCCTCCGAGTAGGCCTTAAATTAGGCCAAGCAGAGGGGAAATGCGCTAGGGGGTAAGAGCCTGGGGAGGCGACCAGGCATGTCTGGACACACTCCCCGCAGCCTGCCCTTCATGGGGCAGCAGCCCTGGCGGCCCGGAAGGTCTGGGCAACCCTGGCAAAGGGCAGAGACCATGCTGGGTGCTGCCCCTGGCCTGTGGGTCCTCTCAGCAGAACCACCCCTTTCCCGCATGAAGACCTCCCTGGTTGCCTCCAAGGGCCGGTTGCAAGCATTCTCGCCGGATGCCGCACCTCCCACCCCAAGGGAGGCTTGTTTTGCCCGCAAGTCGCGCAATCCGCTCCCAAGCCGGGAGAAAAGCACATCGGGGTTGTCCTTTCTCTGGGCCCTTGCCCCTGAGCCTGGAGTCAAGCGTGGAAGTCCACACTCCCAGGCTGAGGCAGAACCACATGCACATGTCTGTTACTGCGCCCTGAACCTTCCGAGAGCTCGAGTGAGCCAGAGTCTGTCAGGCAGCTCCTCGGCCACCCCAGCAGCACAGCCTGTGTGTCAAGGGGCAGAGCCGACCAAGGGGCAGAGTGGGCCTCTTGCTCTCCCAGCTGCCCTGAGGCTGCTGGTCTAAAGAGGCCTTGGGCATCCACCCCCTTGCTCCCCACTTCCCTCTCAGCAGGCCATCTGAGCTCCAAGCCCTTGCAGTGTGGAGACAGCCTCTGCCAGCACCTCCCCTCCGAGTAGGACTCAAAAGAGGCCTAAATCCAGGGGAAATGTGCTTTGGGTAAGAGACTGGGGAGGTGACCCGGCATGTCTAGACACACATCCCGCAGCCTGCCCCTTCATGGGGCAGCAGCCCCAGAGGCCAGGAAGGCCTGGGCAAGGCTGACCAAGGGCAGGAAACTTGCTGGGTGTTTCCCCTGGCCTGTGGGGACTCTGAGGAGAACCAGGCCTCTCCCGCAGGAAGACCTCCCCGACGGCCTCCAAAGGCCGGTTTGCAAACATTCTCGCCAGACTGCTGCCGCTCCCTGCACGAGGGGGGCCTGCTTTTCCCACAAGTCGCACACTCTGCTCCGAAGCCCGGGAGAAAAGCGCTTCGGGGTGGTCCTCTCTCTGAGCCCTTGCCTCTGAGCCTGGAGTCAAGCTTGGACATCCACATTGCCAGGAAGAGGCAGAATCACATGCATACATTTGTTCCTGCCCCCTGCACCTTCCACGCGATTGTTTGAGCCAGAGTCTGTCAGACACGTACTCCGCAGCCCGAGCAGGACTGCCTGTGTGTCAAGGGGCAGAGCCGACCTAGGGGCAGAGTGGACCTTTGTGACGGAGTTGTGGCCAGCAGATGAGAGGTCTTGCAAACAGGCCTTTGGAGGCTGTTGGTGAGGTCTTCCAACGGCAGAGTCCTGGTTCTGCTCAAAGGCCCCAAGGCCATGGTCAGGTTACAGCATGGACCCTGAACCAGGACAGCCATGACCAGACCTTCCTGGCCTCCGGGGGTACTGCCTCACGAAGGGGCAGGCGGTGGGGAGTGTGTCCAGACATGCCCAGGCACCTCCCCAGGCTCATTCCCTGAGCGCCTTTCCCATGGTTCCTAGGCCTCATTTGAGGCCTACTTGGAAGGGAGGTTCCTGGCAGGGCCTCTTTCCAAACTGCAAGGGACTGGAGCCCTGACGGCCTGGTCAGAGGGAAGAGGCCAGCAAGAGGGTCGATGCCTAAGGCCTCTTTGTCACAGCAGCCTCAGGGCAGCAGGAAGAGCAAGTGGCCCACTGTGCCCCTAGGTCGGCCCTGCCCCTTCACACACAGGCGGTCCTGCTGGGCTTGCCCAGGAGCTGCCTGACAGACTCTTGCTCACCCAAGCTCTCTGACGGTGCAGGGGGCAGGAAAGACATGTGCATGTGGTTCTGCCTTGGCCTGGGAGTGTGGAGCCCCTAGCTGGCCCCCAGGCTCAGGGGCAATGGCCCTGAGAGAGGACCACCTCGAAGCGCTTTTCTCCCGGGCTTGGGAGCAGAGTGCGCAGTTTCTGGGAAATGCGGGCCTCCCTCAGGGAGAGTGCTTGCAAACTGGCCTTTGGAGGCAGCCGGGGAGGTTTTCCAGCGGCAGAGTCCTGGTTCTGCTCAAAGGCCCCAAAGGCCACGGGCCGGTTCCAGCATGGACCCTGCCCCAAGACAGCCTTGTCCAGACCTTCCTGGCCTCCGGGGGAACTGTCCCACGAAGGGGCAGGCTGCGGGGAGTGTGTCCATACATGCCCAGTCGCCTTCACAGACTCATTCCATTAGGGCCTTTTCCCTGGTGCCTAGGCCTCATTTGAGGCCTACTAGGAGGGGAGGTTTCTGGCAGGGGCTCTCTCCACACTTCAAGGGTGTGGAGCACGGATGGCCTGGTCAGAGGGAAGAGGCCAGCAAGGGGGTCTATGCCCAAGGCCTCTTTGGCCCAGCAGCCGCAGGGCAGCAGGAAGAGCAAGTGGCCCACTGTGCCCCTAGGTCGGTCCTGCCCATTCACACACAGGCGCTCCTGCTGGGCTTTGCCAGGAGCAGCCTGACATTCTCTGGCTCACCCGACCTCTCTGATGGTGCAGAGGGCCGGAAGAGACGTGTGCATGTGGTTCTGCCTTGGCCTGGGTGAGTGGAACCTCTAGCTGTCCCTAAGGCTCAGGGGCAAAGGCCTGAGAGAGGAATACCCTGAAGCGCTTTTCGCCCAGGCTTGGGAGCAGAATGCGCTGCTTGCCGTAAACGTGGGCCTCCCTCGGTGAGTGAGAGGCGGCCAACTGGCGAGAGTGCTTGCAAACCGGCCTTTGGAGGCTGCCGGTGAGGTCTTCCAGCGGCACACTGCTGGTCCAGCTCAGAGGACCCACAGGCCATGGGGAGATCCCAGTAAGGACCCTGCCCCAGGCCAGCCTTGACCAGACCTTCCTGGCCTCTGGGGGTACTGCCCCAAAAGGGGCAGGTGGCGGGGAGTGTGTCCACACATGCCCAGGCGCCTCTCCAGTCTAATTCCCTTCGCGCCTTTCCCATGGTTCATAGTCCACATTTGAGGCCTACTTGCAGGGGAGGTTTCTGGCACAGGCTCTCTCCACATTTAAAGGGCCTGGAGCACAGAAGGCCTGGTCAGAGGGAAGAGGCGAGCAAGGGGGTCGATGCCCAAGGCCTCTTGGTCCCAGCAGCCTCAGGGCAGCAGGGTAAGCAAGTGGCCCACTTTGCCCCTAGGTCGGCCCTGCCCCTTCACACACAGGCTCTGCTGTTGGGCTTGCCCAGGAGCTGCCTGACAGACTCTGGCTCACCTGAGCTCTCTGATGGTGCAGGGGGCAGGAAGACTCGTGTGCATGTCGTTCTGCCTTGGCCTGGGAGTGTTGAGCCCCTAGCTGGCCCCCAGGGTCAATGGAAAGGGCCCTTAGAGAGGACCACCCCGAAGCGCTTATCTCCCGGGCTTGGGAACAGAGTGCACAACCTGCGGGAAGCGCGGGCCTCCTTTGAGGAGGCTGCTTTCAAAGCGGCCTTTGGAGGCAGCCGGGGAGGTCTTCAAGCGGCAGAGTCCTGATTCTGCTCAGAGGCCCCACAGGCCACGGGCAGGTTCCAGCATGTGCCCTGCCCCAGGCCAGCCTTGACCAGACCTTCCTGGCCTCTGGGGGGTACTGCCCCAGGAAGGTGCAGGCAGCAGGGCATGAGTCCACACATGCTCAGGCACCTCCCCAGGCTCATTCCATTAGCGCCTTTTCCCTGGTGCCTATGCCTCATTTGAGTCCTACTAGGAGTGGAGGTTTCTGGCAAGGCTCTCTTCACACGGCAAGGGCCTGGAGCCCGGACGGCTTGGTCAGAGGGAAGAGGCCCGCAACGGGGTCAACGCCCAAGAACTCTTTGACCCAGCAGCCTCAGGGCAGCAGGGAGAGCAAGTGGCCCACTGTGCCCCTAGGTCGGCCCTGCCCCTTCACACACAGGCGCTGCTGTTGGGCTTGCCTAGGAGCTGCCTAAAAGACTGTGGCTCACCCGAGCTCTCTTTCGGTGCAGAGGGCAGGAAGAGCCGTGTGCATGTGGTTCTGCCTTGGCCTGGGTGTGTGGAGACCCTGGCTGTCTCCCAGGTTCAGGGGCAATGGCCTGAGAGTGGATCACCCTGAAGCAGTTTTCTCCCAGGCTTCGGAGCAGAGTGCGCGGCTTGCGGGAAACGCAGGCGTCCCTTGGTGAGGGAGAGGCAACCATGCGGCGAGAGTGCTTGCAAACCGGCCTTTGGAGGTTGCCGGTGAGGTCTTCCAGCGGCACAGTGCTGGTTCTGCTCAGAGGACCCACAGGCCATGGGCAGGTCCCAGCAAGGACCCTGCACCAGGTCAGCCTTGACCAGACATTCCTGGCCTCTGGGGGTACTGCCCCACAAATGGGCAGGTGGCGGAGAGTGTGTCCAGACATGCCCAGGCACCTCCCCAGTCTAATTCCTTTCGCGCCTTTCCCATGCTTCATAGGCCACTTTTGAGGCCTACTTGGAGGGGAGGTTTCTGGCATGGCCTCTCTCCAACTGCAATGGACTGGAGTCTGGGCGGCCTGGTCAGAGTGAAGAGGCCAGCAAGTGGGTTGATGTCCAAGGCCTCTTTGGCCAAGCAGCCTCAGGGCAGCAGGGAGAGCAAGTGGCCCACTGTGCCCCTAGGTCGGCCCTGCCCCTTCACACACAGGCGCTGTTGCTGGGCTTGCCCAGGCACTGACTGACACACTCTGGCTCACCCGAGCTCTCTGACGGTGCAAGGGGCAGGAAGAGACGTGTTCATGTGGTTCTGCCTCGGCCTGGGTGTGTGGATCCCCAGTCGTCCCCAAGGCAATTGGCCAAGAAGCTGAGAGCAGATGAACCCGATGCGCTATTGTCGTGGGCTTGGGAGCAGAGTGCGTGGCTTGCGGGAAATGCGGGTCTCCCTCGGATAGTGTGATTGCAAACTGGCCTTTGGAGGCAGCCGGGGAGGTCTTCCAGTGCCAGAGTGCTAGAATTGCTCTGTGGCCCCACAGGCCTGGGGCAGGTCCCAGCATGGATCCTGCTCCAGACCAGATTGGCCCAGACCTTCCTGGCCTCTGGGGGGTACTGCCCCATGAAGGAGCAGGCTGTGGGGTGTGTGTCCATACATGCCCAGGCGTCTCCCCAGGCTCATTTTATTAGCGCCTTTTCCCTGGTGCCTAGGTCTCATTTGAGGCCTACTTGCAGGGGAGGTTTCTGGCACGGGCTCTCTCCACACTGCAAGGGTCTGGAGGACGGATGGCCTGGTCAGAGGAAAGAGGCCAGGAAGGGGGTCGATGCCCAAGGCCTCTTGGTCCCAGCAGCCTCAGGGCAGCAGGGTAAGCAAGTGGCCCACTGTGCCCCTAGGTCGGCCCTACCCCTTCACACACAGGCTCTGCTGTTGGGCTTGTCCAGGAGCTGCCTGACAGACTCTGGCTCACCTGAGCTCTCTGATAGTGCAGGGGGCAGGAAGACTCGTGTGCATGTGGTTCTGCCTTGGCCTGGGAGTGTGGAGCCCCTAGCTGGCCCCCAGGCTCAATGGAAAGGGCCCTGAGAGAGGACCACCCTGAAGCGCTTTTCTCCCGGGCTTGGGAGCAGAGTGCCCAGCTTGCGGGAAGTGCGGGCCTCCTTTGGGAAGGGTGCTTGCAAACCGGCCTTTGGAGGCAGCCGGGGAGGTCTTCCAGCAGCAGAGTCCTGGCTCTGGTCAGAGGCCCCACAGGCCACGGGCAGGTTCCAGCATGTGCCCTGCCCCAGGCCAGCCTTGCCTAGACCTTCCTGGCCTCCGGGGCGTACTGTCCCACGAAGGTGCAGGCGGCAGGGCGTGTGTCCAGACATGCTCAGGGACCTCCCCAGGCTCATTCCATTAGCGCCTTTTCCCTGGTGCCTATGCCTCATTTGAGTCCTACTAGGAGTGGAGGTTTCTGGCAAGGGCTCTATCCACACTGCAAGGGCCTGGAGCCTGGACGGCTTGGTCAGAGGGAAGAGGCCCGCTAACCATTGGCCCTTTGGGGGTCAATGCCCAAGGCCTCTTTGACCCAGGAGCCTCAGGGCAGCAGGGAGAGCAAGTGGCCCACTGTGCCCCTAGGTCGGCCCTGCCCCTTCAAACACAGGCGCTGCTGCTGGGCTTGCCCAGGAGCTGCCTAACAGACTGTGGCTCACCCGAGCTCTCTGACGGTGCAGAGGGCCAGAAGAGCCGTGTGCATGTGGTTCTGCCTTGGCCTGGGTGTGTGGAGCCCCTAGCTTTCTAGGGGCTAGCTTTCTCCCAGGTTCAGGGGCAATGACCTGAGGGAGGATCACCCTGAAGCGCTTTTCTCCCAGGCTTCGGAGCAGAGTGCGCGGCTTGCGGGAAACGCAGGCGTCCCTCGGTGAGGGAGAGGCAACCATGCGGCGAGAGTGCTTGCAAACCAGCTGTTGGAGGTTGCCGGTGAGGTCTTCCAGCGGCACAGTGCTGGTTCTGCTCAGAGGACCCACAGGCCATGGGCAGGTCCCAGCAAGGACCCTGCACCAGGTCAGCCTTGACCAGACATTCCTGGCCTCTGGGGGTACTGCCCCACAAAGGGGCAGGTGGCGGGCAGTGTGTCCAGACATGCCGAGGCGCCTCCCCAGTCTAATTCCATTCGCGCCTTTCCCATGCTTCATAGGCCACATTTGAGGCCTACTTGGAGGGGAGGTTTCTGGCATGGCCTCTCTCCAACTGCAACGGACTGGAGCCCGGATGGCGTGTTCAGAGTGAAGAGGCCAGCAAGTGAGTTGATGTCCAAGGCCTCTTTGTCCCAGCAGCCTCAGGGCAGCAGGGTGAGCAAGTGACCAACTGTGCCCCTAGGTCAGCCCTGCCCCTTCACACACAGGCACTCCTGCTGGGCTTGCCCAGGAGCTACCTGACAGACTCTTGCTCACCCGAGCTCTCTGACGGAACAGAGGGCCGGAAGAGACGTGTGCATGTGGTTCTGCCTTGGCCTGTGTGTGTGGAGCCCCTAGCTGTCTCCCAGGCTCATGGGCAAAGGCCTGAGATGGGACCACACAAGCGCTTTTCTCCCAGGCATGGGAGCAGAGTGCGCGGCTTGCGGGAAACGTGGGCCTCCGTCGGTGAGGGAGAGGCAGCCAGCCTGCGAGAGTGCTTGCAAACCAGCCTTTGGAGGCTGCTGGTGACGTCTTCCAACGGCACAGTGTTGTTTCTGCTCAGAGGCCCCACAGGACAGGGGCAGGCCCCAGCAAGGACCCTGCCCCAGAACGGCCTTGACGAGACCTGCCTGGCCTCTGGGTGTACTGCCCCACGAAGAGGCAGGCTGCAGGGAGTGTCTCCAGACATGCCCAGGCGCCTCCCCAGTCTCATTCCCTGAGCACCTTTCCCATGATACCTAGGCCTCATTTGAGGCCTACTTGGAGGGGAGGATTCTGGCAGGGCCTCTCTCCACACTGCAAGGGACTGGAGCCCGGACGGCCTCATCAGAGGGAAGAGGCCAGCAATGGGGTCGATGTCCAAGGCCTCTTTGGCCAAGCAGCCTCAGGGCAGCAGGGTGAGCAAGTGGCCGTCACTTCCCCCAGGTCGGCCCTGCCCCATCACACACAGGCGCTGTTGCTGGGCTTGCCCAGGCACTGACTGACACACTCTGGCTCACCCGAGCTCTCTGACGGTGCAAGGGGCAGGAAGAGACGTGTTCATGTGGTTCTGCCTCGGCCTGGGTGTGTGGATCCCCAGTCGTCCCCAAGGCAATTGGCCAAGAACCTGAGAGCAGATGAACCCGATGCGCTATTGTCGTGGGCTTGGGAGCAGAGTGCGTGGCTTGCGGGAAATGCGGGTCTCCCTCGGATAGTGTGATTGCAAACTGGCCTTTGGAGGCAGCCGGGGAGGTCTTCCAGTGCCAGAGTGCTAGAATTGCTCTGTGGCCCCACAGGCCTGGGGCAGGTCCCAGCATGGATCCTGCTCCAGACCAGATTGGCCCAGACCTTCCTGGCCTCTGGGGGGTACTGCCCCATGAAGGAGCAGGCTGTGGGGTGTGTGTCCATACATGCCCAGGCGTCTCCCCAGGCTCATTTTATTAGTGCCTTTTCCCTGGTGCCTAGGTCTCATTTGAGGCCTACTTGCAGGGGAGGTTTCTGGCACGGGCTCTCTCCACACTGCAAGGGTCTGGAGGACGGATGGCCTGGTCAGAGGAAAGAGGCCAGGAAGGGGGTCGATGCCCAAGGCCTCTTGGTCCCAGCAGCCTCAGGGCAGCAGGGTAAGCAAGTGGCCCACTGTGCCCCTAGGTCGGCCCTACCCCTTCACACACAGGCTCTGCTGTTGGGCTTGTCCAGGAGCTGCCTGACAGACTCTGGCTCACCTGAGCTCTCTGATAGTGCAGGGGGCAGGAAGACTCGTGTGCATGTGGTTCTGCCTTGGCCTGGGAGTGTGGAGCCCCTAGCTGGCCCCCAGGCTCAATGGAAAGGGCCCTGAGAGAGGACCACCCTGAAGCGCTTTTCTCCCGGGCTTGGGAGCAGAGTGCCCAGCTTGCGGGAAGTGCGGGCCTCCTTTGGGAAGGGTGCTTGCAAACCGGCCTTTGGAGGCAGCCGGGGAGGTCTTCCAGCAGCAGAGTCCTGGCTCTGGTCAGAGGCCCCACAGGCCACGGGCAGGTTCCAGCATGTGCCCTGCCCCAGGCCAGCCTTGCCTAGACCTTCCTGGCCTCCGGGGCGTACTGTCCCACGAAGGTGCAGGCGGCAGGGCGTGTGTCCAGACATGCTCAGGGACCTCCCCAGGCTCATTCCATTAGCGCCTTTTCCCTGGTGCCTATGCCTCATTTGAGTCCTACTAGGAGTGGAGGTTTCTGGCAAGGGCTCTATCCACACTGCAAGGGCCTGGAGCCTGGACGGCTTGGTCAGAGGGAAGAGGCCCGCTAACCATTGGCCCTTTGGGGGTCAATGCCCAAGGCCTCTTTGACCCAGGAGCCTCAGGGCAGCAGGGAGAGCAAGTGGCCCACTGTGCCCCTAGGTCGGCCCTGCCCCTTCAAACACAGGCGCTGCTGCTGGGCTTGCCCAGGAGCTGCCTAACAGACTGTGGCTCACCCGAGCTCTCTGACGGTGCAGAGGGCCAGAAGAGCCGTGTGCATGTGGTTCTGCCTTGGCCTGGGTGTGTGGAGCCCCTAGCTTTCTAGGGGCTAGCTTTCTCCCAGGTTCAGGGGCAATGACCTGAGGGAGGATCACCCTGAAGCGCTTTTCTCCCAGGCTTCGGAGCAGAGTGCGCGGCTTGCGGGAAACGCAGGCGTCCCTCGGTGAGGGAGAGGCAACCATGCGGCGAGAGTGCTTGCAAACCAGCTGTTGGAGGTTGCCGGTGAGGTCTTCCAGCGGCACAGTGCTGGGTCTGCTCAGAGGACCCACAGGCCATGGGCAGGTCTCAGCAAGGACCCTGCACCAGGTCAGCCTTGACCAGACATTCCTGGCCTCTGGGGGTACTGCCCCACAAAGGGGCAGGTGGCGGGCAGTGTGTCCAGACATGCCGAGGCGCCTCCCCAGTCTAATTCCATTCGCGCCTTTCCCATGCTTCATAGGCCACATTTGAGGCCTACTTGGAGGGGAGGTTTCTGGCATGGCCTCTCTCCAACTGCAACGGACTGGAGCCCGGATGGCGTGTTCAGAGTGAAGAGGCCAGCAAGTGAGTTGATGTCCAAGGCCTCTTTGTCCCAGCAGCCTCAGGGCAGCAGGGTGAGCAAGTGACCAACTGTGCCCCTAGGTCAGCCCTGCCCCTTCACACACAGGCGCTCCTGCTGGGCTTGCCCAGGAGCTACCTGACAGACTCTTGCTCACCCGAGCTCTCTGACGGAACAGAGGGCCGGAAGAGACGTGTGCATGTGGTTCTGCCTTGGCCTGTGTGTGTGGAGCCCCTAGCTGTCTCCCAGGCTCATGGGCAAAGGCCTGAGATGGGACCACACAAGCGCTTTTCTCCCAGGCATGGGAGCAGAGTGCGCGGCTTGCGGGAAACGTGGGCCTCCGTCGGTGAGGGAGAGGCAGCCAGCCTGCGAGAGTGCTTGCAAACCAGCCTTTGGAGGCTGCTGGTGACGTCTTCCAACGGCACAGTGTTGTTTCTGCTCAGAGGCCCCACAGGACAGGGGCAGGCCCCAGCAAGGACCCTGCCCCAGAACGGCCTTGACGAGACCTGCCTGGCCTCTGGGTGTACTGCCCCACGAAGAGGCAGGCTGCAGGGAGTGTCTCCAGACATGCCCAGGCGCCTCCCCAGTCTCATTCCCTGAGCACCTTTCCCATGATACCTAGGCCTCATTTGAGGCCTACTTGGAGGGGAGGATTCTGGCAGGGCCTCTCTCCACACTGCAAGGGACTGGAGCCCGGACGGCCTCATCAGAGGGAAGAGGCCAGCAATGGGGTCGATGTCCAAGGCCTCTTTGGCCAAGCAGCCTCAGGGCAGCAGGGTGAGCAAGTGGCCGTCACTTCCCCCAGGTCGGCCCTGCCCCATCACACACAGGCGCTGTTGCTGGGCTTGCCCAGGCACTGACTGACACACTCTGGCTCACCCGAGCTCTCTGACGGTGCAAGGGGCAGGAAGAGACGTGTTCATGTGGTTCTGCCTCGGCCTGGGTGTGTGGATCCCCAGTCGTCCCCAAGGCAATTGGCCAAGAACCTGAGAGCAGATGAACCCGATGCGCTATTGTCGTGGGCTTGGGAGCAGAGTGCGTGGCTTGCGGGAAATGCGGGTCTCCCTCGGATAGTGTGATTGCAAACTGGCCTTTGGAGGCAGCCGGGGAGGTCTTCCAGTGCCAGAGTGCTAGAATTGCTCTGTGGCCCCACAGGCCTGGGGCAGGTCCCAGCATGGATCCTGCTCCAGACCAGATTGGCCCAGACCTTCCTGGCCTCTGGGGGGTACTGCCCCATGAAGGAGCAGGCTGTGGGGTGTGTGTCCATACATGCCCAGGCGTCTCCCCAGGCTCATTTTATTAGCGCCTTTTCCCTGGTGCCTAGGTCTCATTTGAGGCCTACTTGCAGGGGAGGTTTCTGGCACGGGCTCTCTCCACACTGCAAGGGTCTGGAGGACGGATGGCCTGGTCAGAGGAAAGAGGCCAGGAAGGGGGTCGATGCCCAAGGCCTCTTGGTCCCAGCAGCCTCAGGGCAGCAGGGTAAGCAAGTGGCCCACTGTGCCCCTAGGTCGGCCCTACCCCTTCACACACAGGCTCTGCTGTTGGGCTTGTCCAGGAGCTGCCTGACAGACTCTGGCTCACCTGAGCTCTCTGATAGTGCAGGGGGCAGGAAGACTCGTGTGCATGTGGTTCTGCCTTGGCCTGGGAGTGTGGAGCCCCTAGCTGGCCCCCAGGCTCAATGGAAAGGGCCCTGAGAGAGGACCACCCTGAAGCGCTTTTCTCCCGGGCTTGGGAGCAGAGTGCCCAGCTTGCGGGAAGTGCGGGCCTCCTTTGGGAAGGGTGCTTGCAAACCGGCCTTTGGAGGCAGCCGGGGAGGTCTTCCAGCAGCAGAGTCCTGGCTCTGGTCAGAGGCCCCACAGGCCACGGGCAGGTTCCAGCATGTGCCCTGCCCCAGGCCAGCCTTGCCTAGACCTTCCTGGCCTCCGGGGCGTACTGTCCCACGAAGGTGCAGGCGGCAGGGCGTGTGTCCAGACATGCTCAGGGACCTCCCCAGGCTCATTCCATTAGCGCCTTTTCCCTGGTGCCTATGCCTCATTTGAGTCCTACTAGGAGTGGAGGTTTCTGGCAAGGGCTCTATCCACACTGCAAGGGCCTGGAGCCTGGACGGCTTGGTCAGAGGGAAGAGGCCCGCTAACCATTGGCCCTTTGGGGGTCAATGCCCAAGGCCTCTTTGACCCAGGAGCCTCAGGGCAGCAGGGAGAGCAAGTGGCCCACTGTGCCCCTAGGTCGGCCCTGCCCCTTCAAACACAGGCGCTGCTGCTGGGCTTGCCCAGGAGCTGCCTAACAGACTGTGGCTCACCCGAGCTCTCTGACGGTGCAGAGGGCCAGAAGAGCCGTGTGCATGTGGTTCTGCCTTGGCCTGGGTGTGTGGAGCCCCTAGCTTTCTAGGGGCTAGCTTTCTCCCAGGTTCAGGGGCAATGACCTGAGGGAGGATCACCCTGAAGCGCTTTTCTCCCAGGCTTCGGAGCAGAGTGCGCGGCTTGCGGGAAACGCAGGCGTCCCTCGGTGAGGGAGAGGCAACCATGCGGCGAGAGTGCTTGCAAACCAGCTGTTGGAGGTTGCCGGTGAGGTCTTCCAGCGGCACAGTGCTGGTTCTGCTCAGAGGACCCACAGGCCATGGGCAGGTCCCAGCAAGGACCCTGCACCAGGTCAGCCTTGACCAGACATTCCTGGCCTCTGGGGGTACTGCCCCACAAAGGGGCAGGTGGCGGGCAGTGTGTCCAGACATGCCGAGGCGCCTCCCCAGTCTAATTCCATTCGCGCCTTTCCCATGCTTCATAGGCCACATTTGAGGCCTACTTGGAGGGGAGGTTTCTGGCATGGCCTCTCTCCAACTGCAACGGACTGGAGCCCGGATGGCGTGTTCAGAGTGAAGAGGCCAGCAAGTGAGTTGATGTCCAAGGCCTCTTTGTCCCAGCAGCCTCAGGGCAGCAGGGTGAGCAAGTGACCAACTGTGCCCCTAGGTCAGCCCTGCCCCTTCACACACAGGCACTCCTGCTGGGCTTGCCCAGGAGCTACCTGACAGACTCTTGCTCACCCGAGTTCTCTGACGGTATAGAGGGCCGGAAGAGGCATGTGCATGTGGTTCTGCCTCTGCCTGGGTGTGTGGATCCCCTACTTGTCCCCAAGGCAATTGGCCAAGGGCCTGAGACCTGACGAACCCGATGCGCTATTGTCCCGGGCTTGGGAGCAGAGGGCGTGGCTTGCGGGAAATGCGGGTCTCCCTCGGGTAGAGTGCTTGCAAACTGGCCTTTGGAGGCAGCCCGGGAGGTCTTCCAGCGCCAGAGTGCTGGATTTGCTCTGTGGCCCCACAGGCCTGAGGAAGGTCCCAGAATGGATACTGCTCCAGACCAGCCTTGCTCAGACCTTCCTGGCCTCCGGGGTTACTGCCCCATGAAGGAGCAAGCTGTGGGGTGTGTGTCCATACATGCCCAGGCGCCTCCACAGACTCTTTCAATTAGCGCCTTTTCCTGGTGCCTAGGCCTCATTTGAGGCCTACTTGGGGGGGAGGTTTCTGGCAGGGGCTCTCTCCACACTTCAAGGGTCTGGAGCACGGATGGCCTGGTCAGAGGGAAGAGGCCAGCAAGGGAGTCGATGCCCAAGGCCTCTTTGTCCCAACAGCCTCAGGGCAGCAGGAAGAGCAAGTGGCCCACTGTGCCCCTAGGTCGGCCCTGCCACATCACACACAGGCGCTGCTACTGGGCTTGCCCAGGAGCTGCCTGAAAGACTGCTCACCCAAGCTCTCTGACGGTGCAGGGGGCAGGAAAAGACATGTGCATGTGGTTCTGCCTTGGCCTGGGAGTGTGGAGCTCCTAGCTGGCCCCAGGCTCAGGGGCAATGGCCCTGAGAGCACCACCTCGAAGCGCTTTTCTCCCGGGCTTAGGAGCAGAGTGCACAGCTTCTGGAGAATGCGGGCGTCTCTCGGGGAGAGTGCTTGCAAACTGGCCTTTGGAGGCAGCCGGGGAGGTCTTCCAGCGGCAGAGTCGTGGTTCTGCTCAAAAGCCCCACAGGACACGGGCCGGTTCCAGCATGGATCCTGCCCCAGGTCAACCTTGTCCAGACCTTCCTGGCCTCCGGGGGAACTGCCCCACGAAGGGGCAGGCTGCAGGGAGTGTGTCCATACATGCCCAGTCGCCTCCACAGACTCATTCCATTAGCGTCTTTTCCTTGGTGCCTAGGCCTCATTTGAGGCCTACTTGGAGGGGGGGTTTCTGGCAGGGGCTCTCTCCACACTTCAAGGGTCTGGAGCATGGATGGCCTGGTCAGAGGAATGAGGCCAGCAAGGGGGTTGAATACCAAGGCCTCTTTGGCACAGCAGCTGCAGGGCAGCAGGAAGAGCAAGTGGCCCACTGTGCCCCTAGGTCGGTCCTGCCCATTCACACACAGGTGCTCCTGCTGGGCTTGCCCAGGAGCAGCCTGACATTCTCTGGCTCACCCGAGGTCTCTGATGGTGCAGAGGGCCAGAAGAGACGTGTGCATGTGGTTCTGCCTTGGCCTGGGTGAGTGGAACACCTAGCTGTCCCCAGGCTCCGGGACAAATGCCTGAGAGAGGAACACACCGAAGCGCTTTTCTCCCAGACTTGGGAACAGAGTGCTTGGCTTGCGGGAAAGACGGGCATCCCTCGGTGAGGGAGAGGCGGCCAGCTGGTGAGACTGCTTGCAAACCTGCTTTTGGGGGCGGCCGTTGAGGTCTTCCAGCGGCACAATGTTGATCCTGCTGAGAGTACCCACAGGCCAGGGGCAGGTCCCAGCATGGACCCTGCCCAAGGCCAGCCTTGACCATACCTTCCTGGCTTCCGCGGGAACAGCCGCACGAACGGGCAGGTGGCGGGGAGTGTGTCAAGACATGCCCAGAAGCCTCCCCAGTCTTATTCCCTAGCGCCTTTCCCATGGTTCCTAGGCCTCATTTGAGGGCTACTTGGAGGGAAGGTTTGTGGCAGGGGCTCTCTCCACACTGCAAAGGACTGGAGCCCGGATGGCCTGGTCAGAGGGAAAAGGCCAGCAAGGGGGTCGATGTCCAAGGCCTCTTTGGCCAAGCAGCCTCAGGGCAGCAGGGTGAGCAAGTGGCCCTCAGTGCCCCTAGGTCGCCCCTGCACCATCACACACAGGCGCTGCTGCTGGGCTTGCCCAGGGGCAGCCTGACAGACTCTGGCTCACCCGAGATCTCTGATGGTGCATAGGGCCAGAAGTGACGTGTGCATGTGTTTCTGCCTTGGCCTGGGTGAGTGGAACCCCTAGCTTTCCCCCAAGATCCTGGGCAAAGGCCTGAGAGAGGAACACCCCGAAGCGCTTTTCTCCCAGGCTTGGGAAGAGAGTGCGCGGCTTCCGGGAAAGACGGGCCTCCCTCAGTGAGGGAGAGGTGGCCACCCGGTGAGACTGCTTGCAAAGCGGCCTTTGAAGGCTGCTTGTGAGGTCTTCAAGCGGCACAATGCTGGTTCTGCTGAGAGTACCCACCGGCCAGGGCCAGGTCCCAGCAAGGGCCCTGCCCCAGGCCAGCCTTGACCAGACCTGCCTGGCCTCTGGGGGTACTGCCCCACGAAGGGGCAGGCAGAGGGGAGTGTGTCCAGACATGCCCCAGAGCCTCCCCAGTTTCATTCCCTTAGCGCCTTTCCCATGATTCCTAGGCCTCATTTGAGGCCTACTTTTAGGGGAGGATTCTGGCAGGGCCTCTCTCCACACTGCAAAGGACTGGAGCCCGGATGGCCTGGTCAGAGGGAAAAGGCCAGCAAGGGGGTCGATGTCCAAGGCCTCTTTGGCCAAGCAGCCTCAGGGCAGCAGGGTGAGCAAGTGGCCCTCAGTGCCCCTAGGTCGCCCCTGCACCATCACACACAGGCGCTGCTGCTGGGCTTGCCCAGGAGCGGCCTGACAGACTCTGGCTCACCCAAGCTCTCTGACGGTGCAGGGAACAGGAAGACTCTTGTACACGTGGTTCTGCCTTGGCCTGGGAGTTTGGAGCCCCTAGCTGACCCGTTTCAGGGGCAAGGCCCTGAGAGGGGACCACACAAGAGCTTTTTTCCTGGGCTTGGGAACAGAATGCATGGCTTGCGGGTATCGCAATCATCCCTCGGTGAGGGAGAGGTGGACTGCCAGCGAGAGTGCTTGCAAACCGGCTTTTGGAGGCTGCCGGGGAGGCCTTCCATCGCCACAGTGCTGGTTCTGCTCAGAGGCCCCACAGGCCAGGGGCAGGTCCCAGCACGGACCCTGCCTCAGGCCAGCCTTGACCAGACATTCCTGGCCTCTGGGGCTACTGCCTTACGATGGGGCAGGCAGCGGGGACAGTGTCAAGACATGCCCAGGCACCTCCCCAGGCTCATTCCATTATGCCTTTTCCCTGGTGCCTAGGCCTCATTTGAGGCCTACTTGGAGGGGAGGTTTCTGGCAGGGGGCTCTCTCCACATTGCAAGGGCCTGGAGCACAGAAGGCCTGGTCAGAGGGAAGAGGCCAGCAAGGGGGTCGATGCCCAAGGCCTCCTTGGCCCAGCAGCCTTAGGGCAGCAGGGAGAGCAAGTGGTCCATTGTGCCCCTAGGTCAGCCCTGCCCCTTCACACACAGGCGCTGCTGCTGGCTTGCCCAGGAGCTGCCAAACAGACTGGCTCACCCGAGCTCTCTCACAGGGCAGAGGGCCAGAAGAGACGTGTGCATATGGTTCTGCCTTGACCTGGGTGTGGGTATCCCCTAGCTGTAACCAAGGCACTGGGTCAAGAGCATGAGAGCGGACGAACCTAATGTGCTATTGTCCTGGGCTTGGGAGCAGAGTGCGTGGCTTGCGAGAAACGCGGGTCTCCCTTGGGGACAGTGCTTGCAAACTGGCCTTTGGAGGCTGCCAGTGAGGTCTTCCAGCGGCACAGTGCTGTATCTGATCAGAGGCCCCACAGGCCAGGGGCAGGTCCCAGCACGGACCCTCCCCCAGGCCAGCCTTGACCAGATCTTTCTGGCCTCCGGGGGTACAGCCTCACGAATGGGCAGGCGGCGGGGAGTGTCTACAGACATGACCAGGCGCCTCCCCAGTCTCATTTCTTTAGCTCCTTTCCCATGATTCCTAGGCCTCATTTGAGGCCTACTTGGAAGGGAGGTTCCTGGCAGGGCCTCTCTCCAAACTGCAAGAGACTGGAGCCTGGACGGCCTGGTCAGAGGGAAGAGGCCAGCAAGGGGGTCGATGCCCAAGGCCTCTTGGTCCCAGCAGCCTCAGGGCAGCAGGGTAAGCAAGTGGCCCACTGTGCCCCTAGGTCGGCCCTGCCCCTTCACACACAGGCTCTGCTGTTGGGCTTGCCCAGGAGCTGCCTGACAGACTCTGGCTCACCTGAGCTCTCTGATGGTGCAGGGAGCAGGAAGACTCGTGTGCATGTGGTTCTGCCTTGGCCTGGGTGTTTGGAACCCCTAGCTGTCCCCCACGCCTAGGGGCAAATCCATTAGAGGGGACCACTCAAGCACTTTCCTCCTGGGCTTAGGAGCAGAGTGCGTGGCTTGCGGGAATCGCGGGCCTCCCTCGGTGAGGGAGAGGTTGCCAGACAGCGAGAGTGCTTGCAAACCAGCCTTTGGAGGCTGCCGATGAGGTCTTCAATGGCCACAGTGCTGTTTCTGCTCAGAGGCTCCACAGACCAGTGGCACGTCCCAGCACGGACCCTGCCCCAGGCCAGCTTTGACTGGACCTTCCTGGCCTCCGGAGATACTTCCTCACAAAGGGGCAGGCGGCGGGGTATGTGTCATAACATGCCCAGGGTCCTCCACAGGCTCATTCCCTGAGCGCCTTTCCCTTGGTTCATAGGCCTCATTTGAGGCCTACTTGGAGGGGCGGTTTCTGGCAGGGCCTCTCTCCACACTGCAAGGGACTGGAGCCCGGACGGCCTGGTCAGAGTGAAGAGGCCAGGAACGGGTTCGATGCCCAAGGCCTCTTTATCCCAGCAGCCTCAGGGCAGCAGGGTGAGCAAGTGGCCTTCAGTGCCCCTAGGTCAGCCCTGCCCCATCACACACAGGCGCTGCTTCTGGGATTGCCCAGGAGCTGCCTGACAGACTCTGGCTCACCCGAGCTCTCTGACGGTGCAGAGGGTAGGAAAAGACGTGTGCATGTGGTTCTGCCTTGGCCTGGGTGTGTGGAGCCCTTAGCTTTCTCCCAGGTTCAGGGGCAATGGCCTGAGAGAGGATCACCCCGAAGCCCTTTTCTCCCAGGCTTCAGAGCAGAGTGCGCGGCTTGCGGGAAACGCAGGCGTCCCTCGGTGAGGGAAAGGCAGCCAGCCGGTGAGAGTGCTTGCAAACCGGACTTTGGAGGTTGCTGGTGAGGTCTTCCAGCGGCACAGTGCTGGTTCTGCTCAGAGGACCCACAGGCCAGGGGCAGCTCCCAGCAAGGACCCTGCACCAGATCAGCCTTGACCAGACATTCCTGGCCTCTCGGGTACTGCCCCACAAAGGGGCAGGTGGCGGGGAGTGTGTCCAGACATGCCGAGGCGCCTCCCCAGTCTAATTCCATTCGCGCCTTTCCCATGCTTCATAGGCCACATTTGAGGCCTACTTGGAGGGGAGGTTTCTGGCATGGCCTCTCTCCAACTGCAACGGACTGAAGCCCGGCCGGCCTGGTCAGAGGGAAGAGGTCAGCAATTGGGTTGATGCCCAAGGCCTCTTTGTCCCAGAAGCCTCAGGGCAGCAAGGGGAGCAAGTGGCACTCAGTGCCCCTAGGTCGGCCCTGCACCATCACACACAGGTGTTGCTGCTGGGCCTGCCCAGGAGCTGCCTGACAGACTCTTGCACACCCAAGCTCTCTGACGGTCCAGGGGGCAGGAAAAAACTTGTGCATTTGCTTCTTCCTTGGCTGGGTGTGTGGAGCCCCTAGCTGGCACCGAGGCTTGGGGCAAGGGCCCTGAGATAGCACCACCCCGAAGTGCTTTTCTCCCGGGCTTGGGAGCAGAGTGCGCAGCTTACGGGAATCGCGGGCCACCCTCGGGGAGGGTGCTTGCACACTGGCCTTTGGAGGCAGCCAGGGAGGTCTTCCAGCAGCAGAGTGCTGGTTCTGCTAAGAGGCCCCACAGGACACAGGGAGGATCCAGCATGGACACTGGCCCAGGAGAGCCTTGTCCATACCTTCCTGGCCTCTGGCGGAACTGCCTCACGAATGGGCAGGCGTCGGGGCATGTGTCCAGACATGCCCAGGCACCTCCCCAAGCTCATTACCTGAGCGCCTTTCCCATGGTTCCTAGGCTTCATTTGAGGCCTACTTGGAGGGGAGGTTTCTGGCAGGGCCTCTCTCCACACTACAAGGGCCTGGAGCCCGTACGGCCTGGTCAGAGGGAAGAGGCCAGCAAGGGGGTCGATGCCCAAGGCCTGTTTGGCCTAGCAGCCTCAGGGCAGCAGGGGAAGCAAGTGGCCAACTGTGCCCCTAGGTCGGTCCTGTCCCGTCACACACAGCCGCGGATGCTGGGCTTGCCCAGTCACTGCCTGACACACTCTGGCTCACCTGAGCTCTCTGACGGTGCAAGGGGCAGGAAGATACGTGTGCATGTGGTTCTCCCTTGGCCTGGGTGTGTGGAGCCCCTAGTTGTCCCCAAGCACCAGGCCAAGCGTCTTAGAGCGGACAAACCCAATGCACTACTGTCCTGGGCTTGGGAGCAGAGTGCATGACTTGCGGGAAACTCGGGTCTCCCTCGGGGTGAGTGCTTGAAAACCGGCCTTTGGAGGCAGCCGGGAGGTCTTCCAGCGGCAGAGTGCTGGATTTGCTCTGTGGCCCCAAGGCCAGGGGCAGGTCCCAGTATGGACCCTGCTCCAGCCCAGCCATGCCCAGACCTTCCCGCCCTTGGGGGTACTGCCCCATGAAGGAGCAGGCTGTGGAATGTGTGTCCATACATGCCCAGGTGCCTCCCTAGGCTCATTCCATTAGCGCCTTTTCCCTGTTGCCTAGGCCTTTTGAGGCCTACTCGGAGGGGAGGTTTCTGGCAGGGGCTCTCTCCAGACTGCAAGCGTATGGAGAACGGTTGGCCTGGTCAGAGGAAAGAGGCCAGAAAGTGGGTCGTTTCCCAAAGCCTCTTTGGCCCAGCAGCCTAAGGGCAGCAGGGAGAGCAAGTGGCGCACTGTGCCCCTAGGTCGGCCCTGCCCCTTCAAACACAGGCGCTGTTGCTGGGCTTGCCCAGGAGCTGCTTGACAGACTCTTGCTCACCCGAGCTCTCTGACGGTACAGAGGTCGGGAAGAGACACGTGCATGTGGTTCTGCCTTGACCTGGGTGTGTGTAGACCCTAGCTGTCCCCCAGGCACTGGGGAAAGAGCCTGAGAGCGGACGAACCTAATGCGCTATTGTCCTGGGCTTGGGAACAGAGTGCTTGGCTTGCGGGAAACATGGGTCTCCCTTGGGTAGAGTCCTTGCAAACCGGCCTTTGGAGGCTGCCAGTGAGGTCTTCCAGCGGCACAGTGCTGTATATGATCAGAGGCCCCACAGGCCAGTGGCAGTTCCCAGCACGGACCCTCCCCCAGGCCAGCCTTGACCAGACCGTTCTGGCCTCCGGGGGTACAGCCTCACGAAAGGGCAGGCGGCGGGGAGTGTGTCCAGACATGACCAGGCGCCACCCCAGTATCTTTTCCTGAGCCCCTTTCCCATGATTCCTAGGCCTCATTTGAGGCCTACTTGGAAGGGAGGTTCCTGGCAGGGCCTCTCTCCAAACTGCAAGAGACTGGAGCCTGGACGGCCTGGTCAGAGGAACGAGGCCAGCAAGGGGGTCGATGCCCAAGGCCTCTTGGTCCCAGCAGACTCAGGGCAGCAAGGTAAGCAAGTGGCCCATTGTGCCCCTAGGTCGGCCCTGCCCCTTCACACACAAGCTCTGCTGTTGGGCTTACCCAGGAGCTGCATGACAGACTCTGGCTCACCTGAGCTCTCTGATGGTGCAGGGGGCCGGAAGACTCGTGTGCATGTGGTTCTGCCTTGGCCTGGGAGTTTGGAGCCCCTAGCTATCCCTCACGCTCAGGGGCAAGTCCCTTAGAGGGGACCAATCAAGCGCTTTCCCCCTGGGCTTGGAGCAGAGTGCGTGGCTTGCGGGAATCGCTGGCCTCCCTCGGTGAGGGAGAGGTTGCCAGTTAGCAAGAATGCTTGCAAACCGGCCTTTGGAGGCTGCCGGTGAGGTCTTCCATGGCCACACTGCTGGTTCTGCTCAGAGGACCCACAGGCCAGTGGCAGGTCCCAGCACGGACCCTGCCGCAGGCCAGCCTTGACTAGACCTTCCTGGCCTCCGGGGGTACTTCCTCAGGAAGGGGCAGGCGGCGGGGTGTGTGTCAGAACATGGCCAGGGACCTCCACAGGCTCTTTCCCTGAGCGCCTTTCCCATGGTTCATAGGCCTCGTTTGAGGCCTACTTGGAGGGGCGGTTTCTGGCAGGGCCTCTCTCCACACTGCAAGGGACTGGAGCCTGGACGGCCTGGTCAGAGTGAAGAGGCCGGGAACGGGTTCGATGCCCAAGGCCTCTTTATCCCAGCAGCGTCAGGGCAGCAGGGTGAGCAAGTGGCCTTCAGTGCCCCTAGGTCAGCACTGCCCCATCACAAACATGCGCTGCTTCTGGGCTTGCCCAGGAGCTGCCTGACAGACTCTGGCTCACCCGAGCTCTCTGACGGTGCAGAGGGTAGGAAGAGACGTGTGCATGTGTTTCTGCCTTGGCCTGGGAATGTGGAGGCCCTAGCTGGCACCCAGACTCAATGGAAAGGGCCCTGAGAGAGGACCACCCCGAAGCGCCTTTCTCCCGGGCTTGGGAGCAGAGTGTGCAGCTTGCGGGAAGCGCGGGCCTCCTTCGGGGAGGGTGCTTGCAAACCGGCCTTTGGAGGCAGCCGGGGAGGTCTTCCAGGGGCAGAGCCCTGGTTCTGCTCAAAGGCCCCACAGGCCAAGGGCAGGTTCCAGCATGGACCCTGCCCCAGGCCAGCCTTTCCCAGACCTTCCTGGCCTCCGGGGGTACTGCCCCATGAAGGTGCAGGTGGCAGAGCATGTGTCCAGACATGCTCAGGCACCTCCCCATGCTCATTCCATTAGCGCCTTTTCCCTGGTGTCTATGCCTCATTTGAGGCCTACTTGGAGGGGAGGTTTCTGGCAGGGGCTCTCTCCACACTGCAAGGGTCTGGAGCCCGGACGGCCTGGTCAGAGGGAAGAGGCGAGCAAGGGGGTCGATGCCCATGACCTCCTTGGCCCAGCAGCCTTAGGGCAGCAGGGAGAGCAAGTGGTCCATTGTGCCCCTAGGTCAGCCCTGCCCCTTCACACACAGGCGCTGCTGCTGGGCTTGCCCAGGAGCTGCCTAACAGACTGTGGCTCACCCGAGCTCTCTGACAGTGCAGAGGGCCGAAAGAGACATGTGCATGTGGTTCTGCCTTGGCCTGTGTGTGTGGAGCCCCTAGCTGTCTCCCAGGCTCATGGGCAAAGGCCTGAGATGGGACCACATAAGCACTTTTCTCCCAGGCATGGGAGCAGAGTGCGCGGCTTGCGGGAAACGCAGTCGTCCCTCGGTGAGGGAGAGCCAGCCAGCCGGCGAGAGTGCTTGTAAACCGGTCTTTCGAGGTTGCCGGTGAGGTCTTCCAGTGGCACAGTGCTGGTTTTGCTAAGAGGACCCACAGGCCAGGGGCAGGACCCAGCAAGGACCCTGCACCAGGTCAGCCTTGACCAGACATTCCTGGCCTCTGGGGGTACTGTCCCACAAAGGGGCAGTTGGCGGGGAGTGTGTCCAGACATGCCCAGGTGCCTCCCCAGTCTAATTCCATTCGTGCCTTTCCCATGCTTCATAGGCCACATTTGAGGCCTACTTGGAGGGGAGGTTTCTGGCATGGCCTCTCTCCAACTGCAACGGACTGGAGACTGGACGGCCTGGTCAGAGGGAAGAGGCCAGCACGTTGTTTGATGCCCACCGCCTCTTTGTCCCAGCAGCCTCAGGGCAGCAGGGTGAGCAAGTGGCCAACTGTGCCCCTAGGTCAGCCCTGCCCCTTCACACACAGGCGCTGCTGCTGGGCTTGCCCAGGAGCTGCCTGACAGACTCTTGCTCACCCGAGCTCTCTGACGGTACAGAGGGCCGGAGGAGACGTGTGCATGTGGTTCTGCCTTGGCCTGTGTGTGTGGAGCCCTTAGCTGTCTCCCAGGCTCATGGGCAAAGGCCTGAGATGGGACCACACAAGCGCTTTTCTCCCAGGCATGGGAGCAGAGTGCACAGCATGCAGGAAATGTGGGCCTCCGTCGGTGAGGGAGAGGCGGCCAGCCTGCGAGAGTGCTTGCAAACCAGCCTTTGGAGGCTGCTGGTGACGTCTTCCAAGGGCACAGTGCTGTTTCTGCTCAGAGGCCCCACAGGACAGGGGCAGGCCCCAGCAAGGACCCTGCCCCAGACCAGCCTTGACCAGACCATCCTGGCCTCTGGGTGTACTGCCCCATGAAGAGGCAGGCTGCAGGGAGTGTCTCCGGACATGCCCAGGCGCCTCCCCAGTCTCATTTCCTGAGCACCTTTCCCATGATACCTAGGCCTCATTTGAGGCCTACTTGGAGGGGAGGATTCTGGCAGGGCCTCTCTCCACACTGCAAGGGACTGGAGCCCAGACAGGCTCGTCAGAGGGAAGAGGCCAGCAATGGGGTCGATGTCCAAGGCCTCTTTGGCCAAGCAGCCTCAGGGCAGCAGGGTGAGCAACTGGCCCTCAGTGCCCCTAGGTGGGCCCTGCCCCATCACTCACAGGCGCTGCTGCTGGGCTTGCCCAGGCGCTGACTGACACACTCTGGCTCACCCAAGCTCTCTGACAGTGCAGGGGGCAGGAAGAGATGTGTGCATGTGGTTCTGCCTTGGCCTGGGTGTGTTGAGCCCCTAGCTCTCCCCCAGGCACTGGGGCAAGGGCCTGAGAGCGAATGAACATGATGCACTATTGTCCTGGTCTTGGGAGCAGAGTGCGTGGCTTGCAGGAAAGGTGGGTCTCCCTCAGAGAGTGCTAGCAAATCGGCCTTTGGAGGCAGCCGGGTAGGTCTTCCAGCAGCAGAGTGCTGGATTTGCTCTGTGGCACACAGGCCAGGGGCAGGCCCCAGCAAGGACCCTGCCTCAGTTCAGCCTTGCCCAGACCTTCCTGGCCTCCGGGGGTACTCCCCCTCGGAGGGGCAGGCGGTGGGTAGTGTGTCCATACATGCCCAGATGCCTCACCAGTCTCATTCACTTAGCGCCCTTCCCATGGTTCCTAGGCCTCATTTGAGGCCTACTTGGAGGGGAGGTGTCTGGCAGGGCCTCTCTCCACACTGCAAGGGACTGGAGCCCTGACGGCCTGGTCAGAGGGAAGAGGCCAGCAAGGGGGTGGATGCCCAATGCCTCTTGGTCCCACCCAAGCGCTTTTCTCCTGGGCTTGTGAGTAGAGTGCGTGGCTTGCGGGAATCGCGGGCCTCCCTCGGTGAGGGAGAGGTGGCCAGCCGGCGAGAGTGCTTGCAAACCGGCCTTTGGAGGCTGCCGGCGAGGTCTTCCATTGGCACAGTGCTGGTTCTGCTCAGAGACCCCACAGGACCGTGGCAGGTCCCAGCTCGGACCCTGCCCCAGGCCAGCCTTGACCTGACCTTCCTGGACTCCGTGGGTACTGCCTCACGAAGGGGCAGGCGGCGGGGTGTGTGTCCAGGCATGCCCAGGCACCTCCCCAGGTTCAATCCCTGAGCGCCTTTCCCATGGTTCCTAGGCCTCATTTGAGGGTACTTGTAGGGGAGGTTTCTGGCAGGACCTCTCTCCACACTGCAAGGGTCTGGAGCACGGACGGCCTGGTCAGAGGGAAAAGGCCAGCAAGGGGGTCGATGCCCAAGAACTATTTTTCCCAGCAGTCTCAGGGCAGCAGGGTGAGCAAGCGGCCTTCAGTGCCCCTTGGTCAGCCCTGCCCCATCACACACAGGCGCTGCTGCTGGGCTTTCCCAGGAGCTGCCTGACATACTCTGGCTCACGCAAGCTCTCTGACGGAGCAGGGGGCAATATAATACGTGTGCATGTGGCTCTGCATTGGCCTGGGTGTGTCGAGCCCCTAGCTGTCTCCCAGGCTCAGGGGCAAAGGACTGAGAGACGAACACCCCGAAGCACTTTTCTCCCAGGCTTGGGAGCAGAGTGCGCGGCTTGTGGGAAACGCGGGCTTCCCTCGGTGAGGGAGAGGCGGCCAGCCTGGGAGGTGCTTGCAAACCGGCCTTTGGGGGCTGCTGGTGAGGTCTTCCAACGGCACAGTGCTGGTTCTGCTCAGAGGCCCCACATGCCAGGGGCAGGTCCCAGCAAGGACCCTGCCCCAGGCCAGCCTTGAACAGACCTTCCTGGCCTCTTGGGTACTGCCCCACGAAGGGGCAGGTGGCAGGGAGTGTGTCCAGACTTGCCCAGGGGCCTCCCCATTCTCATTCACTTAGCGCCTTTCCCATGATTCCTAGGCCTCATTTGAGGCCTACTTGGAGGGGAGGTTTGGCCCACTGTGCCCCTAGGTCGCCCCTGCCCCTTCACACTCAGGCGCTGCTGCTGGGCTTGCCCAGGTGCTGCCTAACCGACTCTGGCTCACCTGAGCTCTCTGAAAATGCAGGGGGCAGGAAGACTCGTGTGCATGTGGCTCTGCCTTGGCCTGGGAGTTTGGAGCCCCTAGCTGTCCCCCAGGCTCAGGGGCAAGGCCCTTAGAATGGACAACCAAAGCGCTTTTCTCCTGGGCTTGGGAGCAAAGTGTGTGGCTTGCGTAAATCACGGGTGTTCCTAGGTGAGGGAGAGGTGCCTAGCCACCGAGAGTGCTTGCAAACCAGCCTTTGGAGGCTGCCAGTGAGGTCTTCCAGGGGCACACTGCTGGTTCTGCTCAGAAGCCCCACAGGCCAGGGGCAGATCCCAGCACCGACCCTGCCCCAGGCCAGCCTTGACCAGACCTTCCTGGCCTCCGGGGATACTGCTTCACGAAGGGGCAGGCGACGGGTAGTGTGTCCAGACATGCCCAGGGACCTCCCCAGGCTCATTCCCTGAGCGGCTTGCCCATGGTTCCTATGCCTCATTTGAGGCCTACTTGGAGGGGCGGATTCTGGCAGGGCCTCTCTGCACACTGAAAGGGACTGGAGCCGGACGGCCTGGTCAGAGGGAAGAGGCCAGCAAGGGGTTCGATGCCCAAGGCCTCTTTGTCCCAGCAGCTTCAGGGCAGCAGGGTGAGCAAGTGGCCTTCAGTGCCCCTAGGTCGGCCCTGCCACATCACACACAGGCGCTGCTTCTGGGCTTGCCCAGGAGCTGCCTGACAGACTCTGGCTCACCCGAGCTCTCTGACGGTGCAAAGGGCAGGAAAAGACGTGTGCATGTGGTTCTGCCTTGGCCTGGGAGTGTGGAGCCCCTAGCTGGCTCCCAGGCTCAGGGGCAAGGGCCCTGAGAGAGGACCACCCCGAAGCGCTTTTCTCCCGGGCTTGGGAGCAGTGTGCTCAGCTTGCGGGAATCGCGGGCCTCCCTCGGGGAGAGTGCTTGCAAACTGGCCTTTGGAGGCAGCCAGGGAGGTCTTCTAGCGGCAGAGTGCTGGATTTGCTCTGGGGCCCCACAGGACACGCGCAGGTTCCAGCATGGACCCTGCCCCAGGAGAGCCTTGCCCAGACCGTCCTGGCCTCCGAGGGTACTGCCCCACGAAGGAGCAGGCTGCAGAGGTGTGTCCAGTCATGCTCAGGCACCTTCCCAGGCTCATTCCATTAGCGTTTTTTCCCTGGTGCCTAGGCCTCATTTGAGGCCTACTTGGAGGGGAGGTTTCTGGCATGGGCTATCTCCACACTGCAAGGGCCTGGAGCTCGGAGGGCTTGGTCAGAGGAAAGAGGCCAGCAAGGGGGACGATGCCCAAGGCCTCTTTGGCCCAGCAGCGTCATGGCAGCAGGATGAGCAAGTGGCCCAATGTGACCCTTGGTCGGCCCTGCCCCTTCACACACAGGCACTGCTGCTGGGCTTGCCCAGGAGCTGCCTAACAGACTGTGCCTCACTCGAGCTCTCTGACGGTGCAGAGGGCCGGAAGAGACGTGTGCATGTGGTTCTGCATTGGCCTGGGTGTGTGGAGGCCCTAGTTGTCCCCCAGGCTCATGGGCAAAGGCCTGAAAGAAGAACACTCAGAAGTGCTTTTCTCCCAGGCTTGGGAGCAGAGTGCGCGGCTTGCGGGATATGCGGGCCTCCCTTAGTGAGGGCGAGGCGGCCAGCTGGCGAGAGTGCTTGCAAACAGGCCTTTGGAGGCAGTCGGGGAGGTCTTCCAGCTGCAGAGTGTTGGTTCTACTCAGAGGACCCAAAGGCCATGGGCAGGTCTCAGCATGGACCCTGACCCAGGCTAGCCTTTCCCAGACCTTCCTGGCCTCCGGGGGTACTGCCCCACGAAGGGGCAGGTCGCGGGGAGTGTGTCCAGACATGCCCAGGCGCCTCCCCAGGCTCTTTCCATTAGCGTCTTTCCCCTGGTGCCTAGGCCTCATTTGAGGCCTACTTGGAGGGGAGGTTTCTGGCAGGGGCTCTCTCCACACTGCAAGGGGCTGGAGCACGGATTGCCTGGTCAGCGGGAAGAGGCCAGCAAGGGGGTCTTTGCCCAGGGCCTTTTTGGCCCAACAACCTCAGGGCAGCAGTGAGAGAAAGTGGCCCACTGAGCCCCTAGGCCGGTCCTGCCCCTTCACAGACAGGCGCTGCTGCTGGGCTTGCCCAGGAGCTGCCTGACAAACTCTAGCTCAGCCGACGGTGCAGAGGGCCGGAAGAGATGTGTGCATGTGGTTCTGCCTTGGCCTGTGTGTGTGGATTCCCTAGCTGTCCCCCAGGATCAGGGGCAAAGGCCTAAGGGAGGAACACCCCGAAATGCTTTTCTCCACGGCTTGGGTACAGAGTGCGCGGATTGCGGGAAACGTGGGCCTCCCTCAGTGAGGGAGAGGTGGCCAGCCGGCGAGAGTGCTTGCAACCGGCCTTTGGAGGCAGCCTGGGAGGTCTTCCAGCGGCAGAATGCTGGTTCTTCTCAGAGGCCCCACAGGCTAGTGGCAGGTCCCAGCAAGGACTCTGCCCCAGGCCAGCCTTGCCCAGACCTTCCTGGCCTCCGGGGCTACTGCCCCACGAAGGAGCACACTGCAGGGAGTGTGTCCAGACATGCACAGGCGCCTCTCCAGGTGCAGCGCTCACTCCCTGAGCGCCTTTCCCCTGGTGCCTAGGCCTCATTTGAGGCCTTCGTGGAGGGGAGGTCTCTGGCAGGGGCTCTCTCCACACTGCAAGGGACTTGAGCCAGGAAGGCCTGGTCAGAGGGAAGAGGCCAGCAATGGGTGCGATGCCCAAGGCCTCTTTGGCCCAGCAGCCTCAGGGCAGCAGGGTGAGCACGTGGCCCACGATGCCGCTAGGTTGGCCCAGCCCAATCACACACAGGCGCTCCTGCTGTGCTTGCCCAGGAGCTGCCTGACAGACTCTGTCTCACCTAAGCTCTCTGACGGTGCAGGGGGCAGGAAGAGATGTGTGCATGTGGTTCTGCCTTGACCTGGTGTGTGGAGGCCCTAGCTGTCCCCCAGGGTCTGTGGCAAGGGCCTGAGAGAGGACCACCCCGATGCGCTATTGTCTTGGACTTGGGTACAGAGTGCGTGGCTTGCCAGATATGTGGGTCTCCCTTGGGAAGAGATCTTGCAAACCGGCCTTTGGAGGCACCTGGGGAGGTCTTCCAGCGGCAGAGTGCTAGCTCTGCTCAGAGGTCCCACAGGCCAGGGTCAGGTTCCAGCTTTGACCCTGCCCCAGGCCAGCCTTGCCCAGACCTTCCTGGCCTCCGGGGGTACTGCCCCATGAAGGGGCAGGCTGTGGGGAGTGTGTCCAGGCATACCAAGGCATCTCCCCAGGCTCACTCCCTGAGCGCCTTTCCCCTGGTGCCTAGGCCTCATTTGAGTCCTACTTGGAGGTGAGGTTTCTGGCAGGGTCTCTCTCCACACTGCAAGGGCCTGGAGCCCGGACGGCCTGGTCAGAGGGAAGAGGCCACAAAGGGGGTCGATGCCCAAGGCCTCTTTGGCCACAGCCTCAGGGCAGCAGGGAGAGCAAGTGGCCCAATATGCCCCTAGGTCGGCCCTGCCCCTTCACACATAGGCGCTGCTGTTGGGCTTGCCCAGGAGCTGCCTGACAGACTGTGGCTCACCCGAGCTCTCTGACGGTGCAGAGGGTCGGAAGAGACGTGGGCATGTGGTTCTGCCTTGGCCTGGGTGTTGGAGCCCCTAGCTGTTCCTCAGGCTCAGGGGCAAAGGCCTGAGAGAGGCACACTCTGAAGTGCTTTTCTCCCAGCCTTGGGAGCAGAGTGCGCGGCTTGCGGGAAACGCGGGCCTCCCTCAGTGACGGCGAGGCGGCCAGCCGGTGAGAGTGCTTGCAAACAGGCCTTTGGAGGCAGCCGGGGAGATCTTCTAGCGGCAGAGTTTTGGTTTTGCTCAGATTACCCAAAGGACAGGGGCAGGTCCCAGCATGGACCCTGCCCCAGTCCAGCCTTGCCCAGACCTTCCTGGCCTCTGGGGGTACTGCCCCACGAAGGGGCAGGCTGCGGGGAGTGTTTCCAGACATACCCAAGCACCTCCCCAGGCTCATCCCCTGAGCGCCTTTTCCCTGGTGCCTAGGCCTCATTTGAGGCCTACTTGGAGGGGAGGTTTCTGGCAGGGGCTCTCTCCACAATTCAAGGGTCTGGAGCACGGATCGCCTGGTCAGCGGGACGAGGCCAGCAAGGGGGTCTATGCTCAAGGCATCTTTGGCCCAGCAGCCTCAGGGCAGCAGGGAGAGCAAGTGGCCCACTGTGCCCCTTGGTCAGCCCTGCCCCTTCACACACAGGTGCTGCTGCTGGGCTTGCCCAGGAGCTGTCTGACAGACTGTGGCTCACCAGAGCTCTATGATGGTGCAGAGTGCTGGAAGAAACGTGGGCATGTGGTTTTGCCTTGACCTGGGTGTGTGGATCCCCTAGCTGTCCCCCAGGCTCAGGGGCAAAGGCCTGAGAGAGCAACACCCTGAAGTGCTTTTCTCCCGGGCTTGGGAGCAGAGTGCAAAGCTTGCTGGAAACACGGGCCTCCCTTGGTGAGGGAGAGGTGGCCAGCCAGCGAGAGTGCTTGCAACTGGCCTTTAGAATCAGCCTGGGAGGTCTTCCAGCGGCAGAATGCTGGTTCTTCTCAGAGTCCCCACAGGCTAGGGCCAGGTCCCAGCATGGACCCTGCCAGAGGCCAGCCTTGACCAGACCTTCCTGGACTCCGGGGGTACTGCCACACGAAGGAGCATGCTGCAGCGAGTGTGTCCAGACATGCCCAGGCGCCTCCCCAGGCTCACTCCCTGAGTGCCTTTCCCCTGGTGCCTAGGCCTCATTTGAGGCCTACTTGGAGGGGAGGTCTCTGGCAGGGGCTCTCTCCACACTGCAAGGGACTGGAGCCCGGACGGCCTTGTCAGAGGGAAGAGGCCAGCAAGGGGGTCGATTCCCAAGGCCTCTTTGTTCCAGCAGTCTCAGGGCCGCAGGGTGAGCAAGTGGCCCACAGTGCCACTAGGTCGGCCCTGCCCCATCGCACACAGACGCTGATCCTGGGCTTGCCCAGGAGCTGCCTGACAGACTCTGGCTCACCCGAGCTCTCTGACGGTGCAGGGGGCAGGAAGAGATGTGTTCATGTGGCTCTGACATGGCCTGGGAGTTTGGAGTCACTTGCTGACCCCCAGGCTCAGGAACAAGGCCCTGAGTGAGGACCACCCAAGCGCAGTTCTCCCGGGCTTGGGATCAGAATGCGCGGCTTGCGGAAAACACGGGCCTCCGTCGGGGAGGGAGCGGCGGCCAGCTGGCAAGAGTGCTTGCAAACTGGCCTTTGGATGCAGCCGGGGAGGTCGTCCAGCGGCAGAGTGTTGGTCCTGCTCAGAGGACCCACAGGCCACGGGTAGGTCCCAACATGGACCCTGACGCAGGCCAGCCTTGCCCAGTCCTTCCTGGCCTCCGGGGGTACTGCCCCACGAAGGAGCAGGTCGCAGGGAGTGTGTCCAGACATGCCCATGCACCTCCCCAGGCTCATTCCGTTAGCGCCTTTTCCCTGGTGCCTAGGCCTCATTTGAGGCCTACTTGGCGGGGAGGTTTCTGGCAGGGGCTTTCTCCACACTGCAAGGGTCTGGAGCACAGACCGCCTGGTCAGAGGGAAGAGGCCAGCAAGAGGGTCTATGCTCAAGGCCTCTTTGGCCCAGCAGCCTCAGGGCAGCAGGGGGAACAAGTGGCCCACTGTGCCCCTAGGTCGGCCCTGCCCCTTCACAGGCAGGCGCTGCTGCAGGGCTTGCCCAGGAGCTGCCTGACAGACTCTGGCTCAGCCGAGCTCTCTGACAGTGCAGAGGGCAGGAAGAGACGTGTTCATGTGGTTCTGCATTGGCCTGAGTGTGTGGATCCCCTAGCTGTCCCCCAGGCTCAGGGGCAAAGGCCTGAGAGAGGAACACCCCGAAGCGCATTTCTCCCAGGCTTGGGAGCAGAGTTCATGGCTTTAGGGAAACGCGGGCCTCACTCGGTGAGGGAGAGGCGGGCAGCTGGTGAGAGTGCTTGCAAACTGGCCTTTGGAGGCTGCCGGGGAGGTTTTCCAGCGGCACAGTGCTGGTACTGCTCAGAGGACCCACAGGCCAGGGGTAGGTCCCAGCAAGGACACTGCCCCAGGCCAGCCTTGACCATAACTTCCTGGCCTCCGGGGGAACTGCCCAACAAAGGGGCTTGAGGCGTGTAGTGTGTCCAGACATGCCCAGACGCCTCCCCAGTCTCATTCCCTTAGCGCCTTTCCCGTGGTTCCTAGGGCTCATTTGAGGCCTACATGGAGGGGAGGTTTCTGGCAGGGCCTCTCTCCACACTGGAAGGGACTGGAGCCCGGACGGCCTAGTTACAGGACAGAGGCCAACATGGGGGTCGATGCCCAAGGCCTCTTTGTCCCAGCAGCCTCAGGGCAGCAGGGTGAGCAAGTGGCCCACAGTGCCTCTAGGTCGGCCCTGCCCCATCACACACAGGCGCTGCTGCTGGGCTTGCCCAGGAGCTGCCTGACAGACTCTGGCTCACCCAAGCTCTCTGACGGTGCAGGGGGCAGGAAAAGACGTGTGCATGTGGTTCTGCCTTGGCCTGGGAGTGTGAAGCCCCTAGCTGGCCCCCGGCTCAGGGGCAAGGGCCCTGAGAGAGGACCACCACTAATCATATTTCTCCCGTGCTTGGAAGCAGAGTGCGCGGCTTGCGGGAAACGTGGGCTTTCCTTGGGTATAGTGCTTGCAAACATGCCCTCAGGTGTCGGCCGGGGACGTCTTCTAGCGGCAGAGTGCTGGATTTGCTCTGTGGCCCCACAGGCCAGGGGCAGGTCCCAGCATGGACCCTGCTCCAGGCCTGCCTTGTCCAGACCTTCCTGGCCTCCTGGGGTACTGCCCCACGACGGGTCAGGCTGCGGGGAGTGTGTC
Source organism: Muntiacus reevesi (assembly GCF_963930625.1). Taxonomy (NCBI): domain Eukaryota; kingdom Metazoa; phylum Chordata; class Mammalia; order Artiodactyla; family Cervidae; genus Muntiacus; species Muntiacus reevesi. The sequence goes on along the minus strand of NC_089251.1, from coordinate 271,832,258 downwards.
CCAACATGCCCAGGCGCCTCCCCAGGCTCATTCCCTTAGTGCCTTTACCCTGGTGCCTAGGCCTCATTTGAGGCCTACTTGCAGGGGAGGTTTCTGGCAGGGGCTCTCTCCACACTGTAAGGGCCTGGAGTCCAGACATCCTGGTTAGAGGGAAGAGGCCAGCAAGGGGGTCGATGTCCAAGGCCTCTTTGGCCCAGCAGCCTCAGGGCAGCAGGGAGAGCAAGAGGCCCACTGTGCCCCTAGGTCGGCCCTGCCCCTTCCCACACAGGTGCTGCTGCTGTGCTTGCCCAGGAGCTGCCTGACAGACTCTTGCTCACCCGAGTTCTCTGACGTTGCAGGGGGCAAGAACAGACGTGTCCATTTGATTCTGCCTTGGCCTGGGATTGTGGAGCCTATACCTGTCCCCCAGGCTCTAGGACAAGGGCCCTGAGAGAGGATCACCCCGAAGCACTTTTCTCCCAGGCTTGGGAGCAGAGTTCGTGGCTTATGGGAAACGCGGGCCTCCCTCGGGGAGGGAGCGGCGGCCAGCCAGCGAGAGTGCTTGCAAACCGGCCTTTGGAGGCATCCGGGGAGGTCTTCCAGCGGCGAGGGCCGGTTCTGCTCAGAGGCCCCACAGGCCAGGGGCAGGTCCCAGCATGGACCCTGCCCCAGGCCAGCCTTGTCCAGACGTTCCTGGCCTCCGGGGGTACTGCCCCACAAGGAGGCAGGCTGCGGGAAGTGTGTCCAGGCATGCCCAGATGCCTCCCCAGGCTCATTCCCTTAGCGCCTTTCCCTTGTTGCCTAGGCCTCAGTTGAGGCCTAATTGAAGGGGAGGTTTCTGGCAGGGGCTCTCTCCACACTGCAAGGGCCTGGAGCCTGGACGGCCTGGTCAGAGGGAAGAGGCCAGGAAGGGGGTCGATGCCCAAGGCCTCTTTGGCCCAGCAGCCTCAGGGCAGCAGGGAGAGCAAGAGGCCCACTGTGCCCCTAGGTCGGCCCTGCCTCTTCACACAGAGGCTGCCGGGGTCCAGCCTCGACATGATCCAGGGGGTACCTCAGGATGAACCGCGTTGGCGAGAGAGAAAGAGACGTGAGACTAGACTTGATAGGCCCAAGTCTGTGTTTTACTTTCTGATAACTGGGTTTATACCCTTTCACAGAACGTTTTTAAGGTACAAGATGTTTACTCATGATTTCACAGGATTAGCATACATCATTTTGATTTTTAGGAAAAGCAGGATTTTTTTGCTTTCTAATTCTATAGTAGTTTTTAGCACATGATCTTCTGGCCTTGAGGCTATTAACATTTTATGCAGGTCAAGTGATTGTAAACCTATTTTCCGTTTTTATGGTGACCTTAACTGAAAGGTAACAGGGTCATAGGGAAACAGTACAGAGTAGAATTATATTCTTCTTAATACAAAAATTAATCTTACCGCAAAAGTTGTCAGTTGCGTTTATCTAAGAAGTTTACCCCTTACAGACTCTGCGGCTTCAGTGAGGCAGCTTCTGCCCTAGTACTCCTGACTGACAATTAACAACCGTCTCATTGGTACCACACTAGGGCTAAGTTCTTATTTGTCTAGATCTTTAACTATATTAACAATGGTTTTTATAACACAACCTTAGCACATTAAAGGCAAAAATACAGCAAGCAAAACACAGCAAGCAAATCACAACCCAATAACCACCTATAGAATAATTTTCTTATGTTTTCTAATAGGACTCCTTTACCCCTTAAAAGGGCTCTATGTCTATTAGGGCTTTTATAGAATCAGGTTCTTCATGCTATTTTATGATTAGGATATTATAAGCAATCATGCATATTAGTACCAAGCGCATAAATGCATTTGGCTAACAAAACTACCAGCAGAGGTGTTTGAATTAAAACACTCCTTTCACCCTGAATAATCTCATAAAAAACTACCACCTGGGAAACTTATTGATTAAAGTTCTAAATTGATTCTTATTTGGGAAGAGATCGGGGAAGGCCTTCCTGTCTGTGTCAGAGAAATTAGGGAGTAGTTCATTGAGGCAGGCATCAGAAAGACAGATATCATCTTTAAGGTTAGAGCCGGGGGCAGCTTTTCAAAATCCCTGAAAACCTGATTCGTCTTGCCCGTCAGGTTTTCTCCCTTACGGCCTTGTTAGGGGTAGGGTTTCGTGAGCTGACTTTTTCGAAACCCCTGAAAACCTGATTCGCCTTGCCTGTCAGGTTATCTCCCTTACGGCCTTGTTAGGGGTAGGGTTTCGTGAGCTGACTTTTTCGAAACCCCTGAAAACCTGATTCGCCTTGCCCATCAGGTTTTCTCCCCTATGGCCTTTTTAGGGGTAGGGTCTCATGTGTTGGCTCCCGGCATCTTGCCCTTTTTTTACTTTTTAAGACAGCCAGATGGATCTGAGTCGCAAGCTTTTGAGTGCTCTGCCGGAGAGTTCTGACGATGCAAGGAAGGATTATAATGAATAGTAAAACTAGTGCTGCTACAGCTGCATAACTGAAAATAGTTGATAGGATATTTTTTTCAGTAATAAAGTTAGAAAAGTTGTGAAAAATATCGTTAGCAGCTCCTGTAGTAATAAAGTCCAGGCGGGAATGTTCTAATGTTTTTATCTGACCGTGAAGCTCTCCAAGATCTAAAGTAATGCTGGAGCTATTCCATATACCCGAAATATGATTTTTAATCTTTTCTCCATTGTAATCCATATCATTTACTTTTGGGGGGCATTACACAGATCTACCGATAATCAGCGTGACAGGATAACGCTAACTTTACCCTTAAAGCCTGTAACTCAGTTCCAATATGCATGACTGCTTCTTCCAGGGCATCTATTTTTACTTCTAATTTCCTATCTATAATCTCTTGCATAGCTAGAGTTAAGGAAACATTTTTTGAAATATCATTGACATATTGAGTGGTATGTACTTGTTGAGTCAAGGATATCGCTGCCACAGTGACAGAGGTAATTGCTGTTATCAAAGCTGAAATCCCTAGAATAAGTAGTCCTACAAACCATTGGGAACACATTAAATCTTGTAGGTGTTGCAGAACGGCTAAACCACAATTGTCATACCAATAGGCGTTCACTCTGACAGGCACCATAAGATAAGGTGGACGTTGCAGTACCACAAAAGAACAAATATTACATTGAGGGGTTAAACAGGATGAAAGCATGCATTGTTCACAGTAGACTATATTTGGTCCACCTGAATGATTCATTTGTATATGAAGTCTTTTTGAATCATTAGTAAACAAAAAAACCTAAGGGGAGGGTAAACAAGCCAGCACAGAATAGGTGGAATTGTTTTCTGGTCGAGTTAAAGTAACAATGGAGGTGGCAGCAAGGGCTCTCCAAATTTCTGGCTGTCAAAAAGTTTTACCCTTAGTTGTATAGGACAACATGGGGGGAACAAATTGATTATAATGCCATCTGCTGGGCACCAATGGCCAAGGGAGGGAATCATTATTTTAATTGCTAAGCCTACTGACAGCTCCTAGATTCTGACTTGGATTTGGATTGCTCCAGTCTTGTACCGAATAGTTTCCACCTCCCGGTATTCTATAATCTATGTTTGAATTATAAGTACAAGATTTCCATACTGGGTATCCCAGGCGGTTGTCTATAGTTTTCCATATGACATCTGACGGAGCAACATCAATACAATTTGGATATTTTGGTGGAGCATTAAGGAACAAAGATTTATAGGGGTCAAGGACCCCAGGCATATGAGCCTGTAATATCCAAACCAGCCGATCTCCTGTATTGTCTGAAAATTTTGATGCTGGAGAATCTGTCAGAATTGTTTTGGAGGCTCCAACACGTCCCTCCTTAGAGGGAGTGATGAGATCACTTGTATGACTATGGGGGAAGTTAAAGCAAAGGGGAAGGTCATCTGTTAATCCCCTAAAAGTATAGTTAAAATTGATGGGATAATGATCTTTATCATAAGAACTATAGGATCCTCCCAAGAGATGAGGCTGGTCTGTGTTGACCCGTATAGGGTCGCTGTTCCAAGTAACTACTTGGAAGGTCAGGGGACCAGGGAAATATGCCCAGTATTTTTCTGAAGTAGAGGAGGTAGCACTTGCCTGACAAGACAGTAAAGCAAGCATAGCAATAAAAACCCTTTCGGGAGAGGCTGAAGATCCCTGCAGGGAAGCTATTCCCTGTGCTTGATGACAGAGTGACTTAATTTGTCCCCATGTGGGTATGGAGGCTTGTTGAGTTGTCCGCGCAGGACGTCCTGGTGGTCTTCTGCGACGTGAAGGAGTAGGAGGTTGGGCGCCATCTTTCATGCAAAGCCATGACATCTGTTTAGTGGGTGGATCCGCCGTTGGTTCCTCCGGGATCTCTGTTGCCGGTCATTTCCAAGTCTGCTGGACTTCCCGGGTGAGTGACCGAGGCGAGGGCAGAGGAGTGCTCTTCCTCTTTTGTGGCTGAGGCTGCGAGGGAACCGGAGGTCTGGGGGACTTCGACATGGCAAATCAGTCTGTCTGGGATCTAAATTGGCGAGTCAGCACCCTGTGGGAAAATACAAGCATACCCTCGCCCACTGGTTAGCAAGGGATCAGGTCCCTTCCATAGTCCGGAAAGGAGGTCTTTCCACTTTACTAAAGGTTTCATATCTTTTTGTTCTGGGTTCCAGTGACGGAACATAGCTGTTAAACCGGCTTGATCAGCGTTAAGGTTATTGAGCACAAAGAGGGCGTGCTGCAAAACGTGGTGTGGAGAACTGTATTTGAACTGCCCTTCTTGTAATTTAGAAATTTGTGTTTTAAGTGTCTGATGTGCCCTTTCTACAATTGCTTGTCCCTGGGGATTGTAAGGAATTCCTGTAGAGTGGGATATACCGAATTGGGCACAGAAATTTTTAAAGGACTTAGATGTATAAACTGGAGCATTGTCTGTCTTAATTGATTTTGGCATTCCTAAATAGGAAAAACAGGCAAAAAGATGTTGAACTACATCTTTATAGGCTTCTCCCATTCTGGCAGTAGCCACAATGACATGGGAGAAGGTATCTACAGTAACATACACAAAGGATAGTTTTCCAAAAGAAGGAACATGTGTTACATCCATCTGCCAAAGCACATTAGGTAGTAAGCCACGGGGATTTACCCCAAAAAGCAAAGCGGGAACTGAAGTAGGGCAAAGTTGACATGTTCTAACAATCTCGAGTGCAGATTCCCTAGGAATGTGGAACTGGTATTGAAGGGCAGTTGCATTTTGATGATGCCTAGCATGTGAGGCTTTAGCATCTTCAAAATCACTGGCCACTATGGTTCGGGTTAGCAAATCTGCCTCTTGGTTAAACGTATGGAGGGGTCCAGGTAAATTAGAATGAGCTCTTATATGTCCAACATAGAATTGTTTTGACCTTTTCCAAATTTGCTGTTGAAGGGTAGATAACAATATAAAAATTGTGGTTTTATTTTCCGGTAAAACAGCCGTTTCAATTTGAGGGAACAACCTAACTACATACTGTGAGTCAGAAAATAAGTTAAAAGCCTGGTCTAAAAACTCTGAACGCCTCTATCACGGCTGTTAATTCTGCTTTCTGGGCTGATGTTTCCCCAGTATTTAAAACCCTTTTTGAAGTCTGGGTGACAATAGCAGCCTTTCCATTAGAAGACCCATCTGTAAACACCAACATTGCCCCCTCGATAGGGGAAACTTGACACCTTTCTTGAAATATCACCGGATGTCGTGAGAGGAAATTTAATAAAGGACTAGCAAGTAAATGGTGTAAAATTTGTCCTGGATAATTACCAATGACAATCGGCCAGTCTTCATTTAATGATAGAAGGGCATTTAGTTGCTCTTTATTATAAGGCACTATGATTTCAGATGGTTCTTTTCCAAACATTTCAATGCTTCTATGTCTCCCTTTAATTATTAAAGTAGCCACTAGTCCTGGATAACAGGCCACAACCTTTTTGGCCGTGACAGGTAAATGCAACCATTCTAGGGGACCCTCTTGCCAAAGCACCCCTGTAGGGGCCACAGCTGTGGGCAACACTATAAATTGCCATGCCATACTATAATCAAGTCTCTTAATATAATTTTTATCTAAAGCTTCTTCTACCTTCATTAAGGCTTCCCTGGCTGCAGGTGTCAGCATTCTAGCAGAGGTGGGGTCTGGATCCCCTTGAAGAATGTCAAAGAAAGGCTTAAGATCAGAAGTAGTCAACTTTAAAAAGGGCCGAATCCAATTTATATCCCCTAACAACTTTTGATAATCATCTAAAGTAACCAAATTATCTTTTCTAAGCTGCAAAGGTACATGAGTAACTGTTTCATTATTTAGGATTCTTCTCACATATGTTATAGGCATATTCACTTGGATTTTTTCAGGGGCCACCTTTAGGCCCCAGCGATTCAAAGTCTCTTGCAATTTAATCAAAACTTACTGTAAATAAACCCTATCCGGGTGTGCTAGCAATATATCATCCATATAGTGGACTAGATAGACATCCCGATGTTTCTCCCTGATACCTTGTAGGGCAGCGTCCACAAACTTTTGACACAATGTGGGACTATTTTTCATACCCTGGGGAAGAACCTTCCATTGAAATCTCTGATGAGGTTGTCTAAAATTTTCTGAGGGAAGACTAAAGGCAAATCTCTTTTTATCTTGAGGGTCTAAGGGAATAGTAAAGAAGCAATCTTGAAGATCAATCACTATAACATTGTAGCCTTGGGGAACAGCCACAGGGGAGGGAAGGCCAGGCTGTAAGGCTCCCATATCTTACATAGTGGCATTTATTGCTCTTAGATCTTGCAAGAGTCTCCATTTCCCCGATTTTTTATTTTATTACAAAAACTGGCATGTTCCATGGACTATTTGAAGACTCTATATGTCCAGCCTTTAATTGTTCTCTCACTAACTGTCGTGCTGCTGAAAGTTTTTCTGAATTTAAGGGCCATTGTTCCACCCACACCGGATCAGGAGATTTCCAGACTATGGGGTCAGCAGCGAGAACAATGGCCTCTCTTATAAATTTGGATATCTTAAGCCTTGTCTGTCTCTCCTTATTTTTGGGACAACTGGCTCAATTTGTCTCTCTTGATCTTTACTCAGACCCATAAAAGGATTATAACTTATCTGCGACATCTGTGCAGCCACCTCTTCATCTGGGCAATACAGCAAAACTCCCATCTGAGCAAAAATATCTCTCCCAATGAAGGAATTACATAAGGTTGAAAATGTCCCTGGCAGTCTTTATCTACATACCAAAGTAAAATTTGTGAGCTCTTTGTCACTGAAGGTGCTCTACCAATGCCAACCAACTCATTAGCTGTGGTTTGAGTTGGCCAAGCACTGGGCCAGTCACTGCCCGCAATACAGGAAATGTCTGCTCCCGTGTCTAGCAGGCCAGTCACCTTTTTACCATTAACTAGAATTGTCTTCATAGGTCTTTTTTGAGTAACTTGTGTAACCCAAAAGGCATAATCACTTGAATCAGACCCCCTGTCCCAACACTTGGCAGCTGAAGCTGCTTTTCTTGTGTCAGCATGACAAGGTAGCATCAGCAACTGAGCTATTTTCTGTCCTTTATAGATTTGAATAGTCTTAGTGGGGGGAGACACCATTATTTGAATTTCACCAGTATAGTCTGAGTCTATGACTTCTGGAATCACTGTGATCCCATGTAAGGATGTGGGGCTCCTGCCTATTAATAGTCCCATCGTTTCTCTAGGCAAAGGGCCATGAACACCAGTGGGAACTTTCACAGCGGTGGAGTCAGGTGTTAGTATTGTTGTGACGGTGGAACAGAGGTCCAGTCCTGCACTGCTTGGGGTTGCTCTGATGAGTTCTGTGACGGGACGAAGGGTATGAATGGGTTTAATGTCGTTGCCCCAATATTCAAGCTTGAAAAGGTTTAGAAGTGTAAGCAGGGGCGTTGTCAGTTTTAAGACATTAAGATAGCACAAGTCTAACAGTGAGGGGTTATTTTTGGTAGAAGCAGAATGAGCTTTTATATGTACCATAATCTTAAATAACACTTATTTATTGAAAGATTCATTCTAAGAAAACTTTTTTCTCTTAACATAGAGAGTAGACTAAATTCCAGTCTGTTACCAATTTACTGGATAGCAAACAAACAAATTTTTTTAGTTAATCTTAGAAAAGTCTTTTTATAAATCTCGAAGAACTAGCAGTGTTTTTTTAAAAGGCATGAGAGTGAAACCATACAAGGCATGTTTAAAATCTAATTAAATTGTAGCCTGGTCATTGCTGTGACTTCTAACACTTTAACGTGATAGCTAAAATTATAACTGACAATATTTTACCAGGACATATCAGATTTTCATGAATTTCACATAATTTCTAGGATATCTATATAAGTAACATCAACCATACAATATAACCTGAAGATTTATCACTCCTCCAACAGTAATTCCCATGCAATTTAACAGGTCAAATGAACTCAGGTAGTTTAATAGCTCTTTGGGATGTCTCAGGGGCCCTCTGAAGCATCCCAAAGTCAGCTAGAAGTCAAGTTATTTAGGCAGTTTTGTCAATAAATATCAAAAGGGTTTATAGTACTCTGTCAGGTAGAATCATATAGATCACTGTGAAATAATATATTTACTTAGCCAAAGTAAAAAAGATTTTAAAGGTAAACATAGAACAGACCACTTTAGAGGTAAAGAAACTTAAAATCCATTATCAAAGGCAGTTCAACGTCTCAAGAAAACTTGTATTTATGCACAAAACTCTTCCCTTGGAGTGTACTTTCCATCAAGCCTTCTTAACACTTTTTGTACCCATTACTTTGTTCTCCCATCCTGAAACAGCCACCTGTAAGTCAGACTTACTTTCTTTTCCCTTCGTAAAATGTAACTTTATTTTTTATACCTTTTTTACTGAACACACACATCCTACTTTCTTTAAGCAACCAAGAATTTACCTTTATATTAGCACTCTATAGATTGGTGAACATAAATACCAGTGATAATTTCTAAAAAATTTCTAATGAACATCTCAGGATGGCATCAAACATTATTTATTAATAGTCTAAAATCTTTAGTTTCTCTGTAAGTTAGTATTCAGTAATGAATGTTTCAGAATCTTATTTTATTTGGAAATGACCAAGCTATTTAATAAACTTCTGCTATTAGTTTAGCACAACTTTAGAAATTTAGGTTACCAAAACCTAGAGAAACTGTTTTAGACAGATATTTTTAATCTTAATAAAGTTTAAAAGCTCATATCTCACTTACCTTCTTTTTTTTTAAGTTTCTTACTTGAGGTACTTTCCTTGCTGACAAACTTGTAACAGATATTACAGTATAACAACATTTAACTTATAATAAACCTAGGCATAATGAAAATATTTTACTAGATGTTAATTACTCTAAGACATGTCTATATTAGATAGGTCAACAAACAAACATTAATATCAGGTATTTAATATTGAATATTTTTTAGTTTACCTGAACCTGGAATTTATTGTTTAATTTAGAATTATTTGATTTGTAAGCACTTACCTTTTTTTTTAAGCCAATTAAATAGAGCTCTTTTACAAATTAACCTAAAAAATACTACCCAAAGACAAAGATATACCAAGACATATTTAGACAGACACAGTGCGAGATCTAGCTTCATATTTTAAGTTTGGTGATGAATTAGATATTATAATATAAAATTTACTAGTTTATAAAAAAGTTGAAATAAATAAAAATTTTTAAAGGCTTTTCCCCTTTTTCTCTCAGTCTCAGGAGTTAGAGATGGTCTAGATAAGTGTTCCCTGGTCTCAAGGCACAGGGAAAGAAAATCAAGTTCTAACAAAAAGCAAAATAGCCATCAAAAATCACAACACAGAACACAGAGTTAAAACACACACATATAAACCTGGCAGTCCTCATCAGACACTCCCTTAAATACAAGAATACAGTCTCTCAGAAAACCTTCTAGATAGACACAGAACTTCAGATGTCTTCAAAGATTTTAAGGAGGAAAGGAAAAGGAGAAGGAGGAGGAGGCGGGAAAGGGGGGGGCAAAAAGGGTGGCCTTACAGACGTCTCCTGCCACCTGCAGGTACCCAGGCATCCAGAGAAGGGAGGACTGGAACTCGGCCCTACCGGAATTCGAGTTCTCTGCCAAGAGGAGGTGATCAGTCTCCAATCCTCAGCTCAAGCTGAGGCCCTTCGACCAAATTACTGGGGGATTAGAAAAACGGGAGGGATAGGAAGGGCTAAGGAGAGGACAGAGAGAGGGAAGGGGAAAGAGGTCAATAAAGTCTCTTGTTCCTTACTAGTCGGGGCACTCTGGCCAGTTGTCTGTGTCAGGAGGAGACCAGGGACAAAAGGGTCCCAGTTGCGGCCGCTGGGTCTGGTCCATTGGCAGGTAAGCTGGCCTCTGAGTACCCTGAGTGGTCAGGATGTCAGTCTCAGGGAAGAAGAGTTCCCACCAGTTGCAGGAAGGGGGACCCCTTCTAGGGCCCGTAACTGAGCTCTTATAAATGAATTGTCGGAGGAGACACATGTGCTGAGAAAGCAAGAGATCTCATTGGAAAGAGCACCGGGGTGGAGGGCAGGAGGGTAAGGGAACCCAGGAGAACTGCTGTCTTCTGGAAAACAAGGACATTGCTCTTGGACAAAGGGGGAAAAGGACTGAACACTGGTCTTTTTAACTTTAATTCCTCTGTAGTTAAGAAGTTGCATTATGATTCCAATAAAAAGTTGTCTTTCTTTTAACTCACTGTTACCCATTTTTGTTGCTAATTAGAAGAAGAAAAAAAGAGAAAAAAGGAAGAGGCTTAATTTAGGGAAGGAAACTGAAACGTACCCACTTTTCTTACCCTACCTTTCTTATGTAGGGGGGCCTGTAGCGCCCTAGTAGGGTTGTAAAGAAGAAACCTAAAGCCTACCCACTTTCCTCACCCTACCTATCTTATGCAGGGGGCCCTGCAGCACCCTAGTGGGGTCCTAGCCGTCCTGAAAACTGAACAATGGGGGGGGGCTTACCTTCGGGTTCCCTGTTCGTGGTGCCACTTGCCGGGATCCAGCCTCGACATGATCCAGGGGGTACCCTCAGGATGAACGGCGTCGGCGAGAGAGAGAGAGAGAGACGTGAGACTAGCCTTGATAGGCCCAAGTCTGTGTTTTACTTTCTGACAACCGGTTTTATACCCTTTCACAGAATGTTTTTAAGGTACAAGATGTTTACTCATGATTTCACAGGATTAGCATTACATCATTTTGAATTTTAGGAAAAGCAGGATTTTTTTGCTTTCTAATTCTATAGTAATTTTTAGCACATGATCTTCTGGCCTTGAGGCTATTAACATTTTATGCAGGTCAAGTGATTGTAAACCTATTTTCCGATTTTATGGTGACCTTAACTGAAAGGTAACAGGGTCATAGGGAAACAGTACAGAGTAGAATTATATTCTTGTTAATACAAAAATTAATCTTACCGCAAAAGTTGTCAGTTGCGTTTATCTAAGAAGTTTACCCCATACAGACTCTGCGGCTTCAGTGAGGCAGCTTCTGCCTAGTATTCCTGGCTAACAATTAACAACCGTCTCATTGTTACCACACTAGGGCTAAGTTCTTATTTGTCTAGATCTTTAACTATATTAACAATGGTTTTTATAACACAACCTTAGCACATTAAAGGCAAAAATACAGCAAGCAAAACACAGCAAGCAAATCACAACCCAATAACCACCTATAGAATAATTTTCTTATGTTTTCTAATAGGACTCCTTTACCCCTTAAAAGGGCTCTATGTCTATTAGGGCTTTTATAGAATCAGGTTCTTCATGCTATTTTATGATTAGGATATTATAAGCAATCATGCATATTAGTACCAAGCGCATAAATGCATTTGGCTAACAAAACTACCAGCAGAGGTGTTTGAATTAAAACACTCCTTTCACCCTGAATAATCTCATAAAAAACTACCACCTGGGAAACTTATTGATTAAAGTTCTAAATTGATTCTTACTTGGGAAGAGATCGGGGAAGGCCTTCCTGTCTGTGTCAGAGAAATTAGGGAGTAGTCCATTGAGGCAGGCATCAGAAAGACAGATATCATCTTTAAGGTTAGAGCCGGGGGCAGCTTTTCAAAATTCCTGAAAACCTGATCTGCCTTGCCTGTCAGGCTTTCTCCTCGTGACCTTGTCATGGGTGGGATCTTGTGAACTAGCCTTTTCGAAAACCCCTGAAAACCTGATTCGTCTTGCCCATCAGGTTTTCTCCCTCATGGCCTTGTTAGGGGTAGGGTTTCGTGAGCTGACTTTTTCGAAACCCCTGAAAACCTGATTCGCCTTGCCTGTCAGGATTTCTCCCCTATGGCCTTTTTAGGGGTAGGGTCTCATGTGTTGGCTCCCGGCAACAGGCGGTGCTGCTGGGCTTGCCCAGGAGCTGCCTGACAGACTCTGGCTCACCCGAGCTCTCTGACGGTGCAGGGGGCAGGAACAGACGTGTGCATGTGGTTCTGCCTTGGCCTGGGAGTGTGGAGCCCCTCGCTGGCCCCCAGGCTCAGGGGCAAGGACCCTGAGAGAGGACCACCCTGAGGCGTTTTTTCTTAATAGAAAAATACTGCAAAAATTGTTTAAAGTATCTAGAAATATAGGCAGGGCCAGTGTCTGTTTTAACAGAACTAGGAGTTTATGGTGGAGGTTTCTGTGTCTAGGAATACAAAAACTCAATATTTAGAATCAGAGACTATATTAATGGGGTAAGGATATAGGCAAATAACTTGAATAAGAGCATATCATTTATTTCATTGAGCAGAATGAAATTTAGTGTAAAAGACTTGTATTTTTCAACAGACCAGAAAGAAGCTTCGGCGTTTTTTAGTCCCATTTATATAAAAAAACCTCAGCTTGTGGTATAGGCTGTGAGTTGATAATGCGAGAAATAATAAATCTAGTGTTTTTGAAGAAATTTCACAGCTTACCAGAAGGATCATGATATGAAATTTTTCTACAGTATTTTAGAAAAGTTATTTGGAAACCAGTATATGTTGGTAATGTGTTCTCAAATCGAGACTTATTCGTAATAAGGTTTTATTAAAGTATAAAGGAGATAGAGAAAGCCTCTGACATAGGCATCAGAAGGGGGCGGAAAGAGTGTCCCCCTGCTAGTCTTTGGCCAGATGTCATATAACTACCAGCAGTCTGTTAATTAGAGAAAGGAAATGTCTCAAAACTGAAGAGAATAGCACCAGGCCCCTCACCTACAACATGTACTCTGCGAAAACCTAAGCACCGGGTGAGTTGTCTCCGGCCACAAAATGATTGACATGAATCTTGAAGAAAGGCAGGTTTTCTAGCAAATACACTTTCATTCACATAACTTAAGAGAACATTTGCATGAGTAAACATACCAGTTTGTCAAGTCTGAATATGAGTCTTAGGCAGAACCAACTTGAAGACAGAGTCTGGGGTAAATGTATAGCACATTAACACAGTATTTTAAGAGAAACCTCTTTGCAAATTCATATAGAGAAGAAGAAAAATTATACATACATATATATATATATATATATATATATATATATATATATATATATATATATACACTTACTACAACTGACTTCCAGTTAGCTGTGGTAGAACAGGAAAAAGAATATCCAACTCTGTATTCTTAACATTATGAAAATATTATTCATTTTATTGTTTACAGTCATCCAATTCTAACTTTCTGAAGTAAGCATTCAGAAAAATAAAAAAACTGTCTAACTACTAGGCGGTCTCCCATCCAAGTACTAACCAGGCCCGAACCTGCTCAGCTTCCCAGATCAGAGGAGACAGGGCACGTTCAGGGTGGTATGTCCTTAGACCGAGGCAGCTGCCAGGCGCCCTAAGAGCTCTGCATTGCACCTCCCTTTTTGTTCTGACCTGCTGGTCGGGCCTTGAACCGCAGCTCTCCACGGGGGGCGCGCGCTGCACTTGAGCCAGCCGCACGACCCGTGACTGGACTCCGGCCGGCCAGGCCCTGCAGCTCGGAGAGCAGCCGACGCCGCCCCAGCCCCGCACACCGCCACCCCCAGCCAGCACCCGCCTGGCCCGGCCCGGGGCGCTTCTGGGAACCTGAGCGGCCTTGCGAGCCTGCGGGAGCTGGGTGGGGCAGCGAGCGGCGCCGCACCGCTCCCCCCCCACCGCCCCCCACCATCCCGTTTGCTACTCAGGGTTCACGTGGCTCCGGAGGTGTGTCGCTTTGGCCCGGGGCCGCGGTCCTCGGAGCCTCCTGCGGGACACCTTTTCGGGATGGGTAGAAGCATTTCCCACTACAGACAAAAGAGCCCACACAGTGGCCCAAATCCTCCTCACAGAAATTATCCCCAGGTTTGGCCTGCCTTCATCCCTACAGTCTGATAATGGCCCAGAATTTACATCCAAGGGCACCCAACAACTTCCTCAATTCTTACAGACACCCTGGAAATTTCACATTCCATACCCTCCCCGGTCCTCAGGAAAGGTAGAAAGGATGAGTAGAACAATCAAAAAAACGCTTACCAAACTAACCCTCGAGGTACATCTGAATTGGAGTAAACTTTTACCAATTGTTTTCCTCAGAATACAGGCTTTGCCCAGAAAGCCCCTGGGGCTGAGCCCCTTTGAGGTGATGTATGGAAGGCCCATGCTCCCTCCTGGACTCCCCCCTGAGCCTCCTCCCATACCAAGCTTCCTACACTCCCCCCTCTGCTGACGCAACTCCGCAATGCCCTCTGGAAATACATCAGTCACAATCTGCCTGCCCCTGACCCCCAAGCCTCCCTGCCCCCTTTACAAACTGGGGACATGGTCTATCTGTCTGATCATCCCCAGGGTGACCTAACCCCACAGTGGCAGGGACCATTCAAAGTCATCCTCCTTGCCCCAACTGCAGCTAAACTCAAAAAGGTCGCCTCCTGGGTACACCTCTCTCGTCTAAAATGGGTCACCTCCAATCCTGCGCTGCCCTCCTTAAATGACACCTATCAGGTCTCCCGCACAGCACCCACCTCCTTAAAATTCACCCAGCGACAACCCCTGCCAACTATCGGAGAGGACACTGAATGACCTGGACTCTCTTCAACCTACAACTGCTCCTGACCCAACTACTACAAGACCTCTGGATCAGCGCCCCAACAGGAACTTCCTTCAAAGACCTGACTGCACTGGTGTCTCAACTGTGGCTCCAGGGAACCTTCTACAACCTGACTCCAGACGAAATTGATTTCTTTACTCTCATTCTCTACATCATTCTACATCCTAATGAGCACTGTTCCTCCTCAGATTCAAATCACCACCAACTTGGGGCCTTCTGCCCCTCACCCTGACTGACCTCTCCCTGTCTCTCTAACTATAGCTGCACTCCTAATCTTAATCCTTGCTGTAGGCCTAGTAACTGTCTCCCCTCAGGACTGGCCACCTATTCTTCATCTTTCCGTGGGTATCGTCTACATTGCTAGCTGGGTTCTACTCCTAGGGTGCTATTTCCTCTGTACTGTCTAACTAACAGCCCCATGACTCCCCTGCTCCTTATCCTTGCTGCACTCCCCAGCCTCCTGGCTACTCCCTGCCCCTGCTCAGACATTTATTCCTACGTACATTCCTCATGTTACAATACAGCTCCAAAACCATGCACCATGACATGAACCTCAGGGGCGGGAAGTCCAAATCCCTACTCACTGTCAAAGTACAAAAGAGAGGGAGTTTCATGAGTACCTGCCATAAGCCAAATGGAAGAAACATATGTTTCTATCCCATTACCCACTGGGGGTACTCAGACGGGGGTGGGGTACTAGATCAAAATCGGGAAAAGAAACAAGAACAAGTTACAAAGAACATAATTTCCCGGTTACAGTTGACCCCTGAGCCTTACAAACACCTAGACCTCCTTTCCCAATTACGGCCTCTCCTAAAACCTACCTCTGGCAACCAACACCTTCCCCGCCTTCTCAACTCTTCCTTTCAATTCTTCCAGTACACACCACACACATCCCAGTGTTGGATATGCATGTCACTGTCTCCCTCACCACACAGAGCCATTCCCTTACCCTCAACCTGGCTGTCACAGGGCAACTGTACTTCCCCTTCCCAACAGAAAACTACACAACTCATTGGGCCAGTCTCTGACAATGTCCTTACTCTCAGCCTCTTCAAACCTAACCTGTATTGACTACTCTAGTCCCAACTGCACTGGTCTTACAAACTCCACTCCCTCCTTCTGTTCCACTTGGGTTCTCTGGAACAGCACAAATAATTGCACCAATCCAGGAATCTTCATTCTCTGTGGGACCTATGCATATTCATGCCTCCCCTTAGACCCCCCTGGACCCTGCATCTTGGTCTTCCTGACCCCAGGCCTAACATTCCTCGAAGAGGGAGAGCTAGAACAAAGAGTTTACCCCCCAAGGGGAACTTTCCCACAGAAAAAGATGAGCTGTCATCGCCCCCCCCCCCCCCCCCCCCCCCCCCGCCTCCTGGTTGGGACTGGCATAGATAGCAGCAGCCCTAAGGCACCGGGATGGGAGGCATCTCGACCTCTGCCCATTTCTATTACAAGCTGTCCCAAGAACTTAATGAAGACATGGAGCAGGTAGTAGAGTCCTTCGTTTCAATCCCAAAACAAATTAACTCATTGGCTTCTGTGGCCCTACAAAATAGGCGAGCCCTGGACCTTCTCACTGCAGAAAAGGGAGGGACCTGCCTTTTCCTAGGAGAGGACTGCTGCTATTTTGCTAATGAAACGGGGATAGTCCAGGGTCGAGTCAGAGAACTTAGAGACAGAATTGAATGCCGCAGAAAGAGTTAGAAAACCTTTACATTCCCCAAAACCTGTTCCCACAGATCCTCCCTTGGCTGCTCCCTTTCTGGGGCCATTAGTATTTATCATTCTATTCCTCTTATCTGGACCCTGTCTCTTTAATCTCTTTCAAAGGTTTCTCCAAGAACGGATTCGGGCCATCTCTTGAGATCAGGTCAAGACTGTTTTCTTCTTCTCGAGAGCCTCACCTCAAGCTCAGAAAAAAGGAGACTGTGGGTCCTAGGACGATCCTCCATTCCAGACCCAAAACCGTCGCACCATCCGGCAGGAAGTAGCCAGAGAGATCAGGCGCCCTTCTCCCCCCCCCCTTTTTTTTATGATTTCAGGGTCTGGAATGAAGGAGTCTTTTGGGCCTAGAAAAGAGAGCAACAGTCTCAAAGGCCCCTTGCTGAATCATCTAACTTTGGAGAAAACAAAGCATAATTTTAGTTCCATCCTGATGCTCCAGGCCAGTTGCATCTATCTGGGACTTATCACCCCCTGTCCGGAAACCTACCACCCCCTACACCCGCCCAGAAGACTTATCACCCTCTGCCCAACTATAGAGTGTCATCTCAACAAAAGAATACTTAAAATATCCCGCCTGATTGACGTTTCCCTTATTGCTTCCACAAACCTCCCTATAAGTATGAAGCCTCCCTGATCCCTCTCGGTGCTCAGCCTTGTCGTTAGGCCGACTGTCGCCCCTCCTTGCCTGAACAAAGGCAACCTACTTCTGTTGAGGTCGGCTCTCCTTTTCTGCCTGGCCGGAACTATGCCTTACAGATGTCACTGAGGGTGGTGCTTTCTGGAGATCTTTAGCGCAGCCATGGCCTGTATTGGAACGTCTTCCTCTTGGAGCTTTTGTTGTTTCCATTTTGAATGTCGGGGGCCCCCTTGGGTCGAATTTTCCGAGGAAAAAGTTTGTTGGATCCACCTGGGGAAATACAAGCATATCCTTTTCCCTGTAAGATTAGTTTCCCAGATTTCCATTGTTTCATTAACCCGTCTTGGTACCAAATGGGCAGGGGAAGAGACGTGTCCTTCAGTTCCTCGAAATGCCTTTCTGCCCTGGTTAAAATATTTCCCTGTGGCAGGTTTAAAAACTTTAAAACGAATAAAGCTGTATTAACAATAGTGATGGGTTGAGAAAATATCTTATGTTGGAATCTAGTAAAGTCTGCTCTGGATAAGGAAGACAGCAGTGTTCCTGTGTATTCCCCTTTCTTTAAGTTCTTTTTATTTGTAACTTTAGTGTGTGAGGTGCTCGTTCGACTATGTCTCGTGTCTGTGGATTATAAGGAACACTTATAATATGTTTAATAGAAAAAGATTGTAAAAATTGTTTAAAGTATCTAGAAATATAGGCAGGGCCAGTGTCTGTTTTAATAGAACTAGGAGTTTATGGTGGAGGTTTCTGTATCTAGTAAAACAAAAACTGAATATTTAGCACCAGAGACTCTATTAATCGGGTAAGGATATAAGCAAATAACTTGAATAAGAGCATATAATTTATTTTGTTGAGCAGAATGAAATTTAGTGTTAAAGACTTTGTATTTTTTAAGAGGCCAGAAAGAGAGAAGCTTTGGCATTTTTAGTCCCATAAGAATCACCTGGGCCACTTACTGGATTTCATTTTGTTATCTAGTGCCTAGCACAGTTTCTAGGACAGAGTTGGAAATTAATAAATGTGTACATTCCTGGTATTATAGTCTAAAACTTGCAACACTAATAGTTGCAAACTTAAATGACCCTAATGGTTGTAGAATTTTCTTGCATCTACAAAAGACAGTCCTAGCTGACTGGGCTTAGGAATTTTTCTTCATCTACTTGGGACTTCTTTCCTCCTATCCCTCACTGTCAGATCCCTTGTGCTACCTGACTGCATCTATCCACAGTCTACACACCTAGTTTCTTCTTTGGCTCCAACGCAAAGTCAGAGGCTAGGAGTGAGAAGGTAATCCCCTGTGGCTACATCCCCACAGTAACACCCCCATAGGCCCCATCCTGCTCCTCACCTGAAAGCCCCTGCCATAGCTCCTGGGATGAAATGCCCCGGGTAGCCTTCCTACCTGAAGAAGGAAGAGGAACAAATACTGAGTCTAGATTTCACTTGGAAATTCAGATGATTAATGTGGGTCAGTCCTAGTCTAGTCTACAGTTCATTGGAACACAGGGACATTTAGAGAAAACATTTGTGGGAGCTTAAAACTGGATTAGTTTTCCTGTTTGTTCATTATTTTTCTCATTATTATGAGTGTTAAAAAAAACCAAAAAAACCACCCAAACTTGAAATTTCACCAATGCTGGATTGTATTGAGGAGGGGAGAACTCACAAGTGCATACTCAATTTCACAGGAACCTGGGGAGCAAGGGAAGAGAATCAAGTGGGCTAGGGCCTGTGGGGAGAAACGTGCAGCTGGGGGCCGGCGGAGACCAAG
The DNA here is from genome assembly GCF_963930625.1 of Muntiacus reevesi. Classification (NCBI taxonomy): domain Eukaryota; kingdom Metazoa; phylum Chordata; class Mammalia; order Artiodactyla; family Cervidae; genus Muntiacus; species Muntiacus reevesi. The sequence continues at coordinate 271,813,089 of NC_089251.1, read as the reverse complement.
TACACACAGCCTCCCAAAATGACGGTCTCAAGGGGACAGCACTCATTCTCAGCCGTTCAGGTTCTCTGCGTCTTAAGAAACTCACAACTTTGTCACTTTTAAGATAAATGATGAATGAAAATGGTAAGGGTGGCAGAGATGCAAAGCGGGGCCTGGAATGAAAGGTAACATAAACAGCACAGAAAGCAAGGGCACAGCTACACCAAGATGGAGACTCAGTGCGTGCTTCTTGCTTGTGGCACGACTACAGCTATCCAGGTTCACATGAGATGGCTCAGCATGATGCAACTTACAAATACCACATGTGCAAAATGAACCTAGAAACCAAAGAGAAACCATCACATGAAAAATGGGGGCCACAGAGGCAGGTTCTGTAAGGTTCAGAGTATGTGAGAATACATACTGAGAGTAATCCTTCCAAAATTAATGGAATGCTTTCTAACATAAATTAGAGAATAATGCTTTTTCCATTATTGACGAGTTTCAGAGATACCAAACACACTGCTTATCATGAAAATCCAGTAAAGTACGGATGACCATGAAGATAAATGAGAATCTTAATAATAATTCCTTCCTGCGTCCATCAGAAGTGACTGAGTTCAAAAATAATTACAAAGCTCCACATCATCACATCTCAAAACGATTCAAATTACCCTCCCACCAACTGTCACCCAGAGTCTACCTTGACAATATTGGCAGGAGTGGCCCATTTATTTAATTATTTTCACCCATCTCTGGCTAAGATTTTAAAAACCCAAGTTAGGCTATAAAAGGGTAGCAGTTTCTGTCACTTAGGACATTGTCTTCTCTTGAAACCAGTCACTTGCTACAAGGAAGAAACAGATGGTAATAGAAGTTAGTGACCTTATATCCTAATTCAACAATGACAAAAAATCTTCAGGATTCTTCTATGGCATTAAGAAACATTTTTATCTTACCGAGTTCATTCATTGCATGTCTATGCTCTTCATCAAATGAAAGTTTCATTAGAACACACACAGCAGGACAGATCTGATGTTCAACAGGAGCTGGCACTGAAAAATAAAGTTGACATAAACCATAATGCTTTCTTTTCTCAAAGTAGTGATGTTTATTATACCTAAAAAATACTGAGTTTGCAGATATACTTCTCATGCATGGTAGCTTAGTGAATCAACAAGTATTTGCTGAAGAGATGAATAACTACTATACACATGGAAAGGAAAATACAGGTAAAGGGCTTTCCTTGGTTCTGTAAAAATGTTTACCCCTCACCAGCCTTTCACCAAGTCTGCTGGACTAACTCCCATGTAGGTTTATGCTATAATTCAACTAATAACTTAAAAATTATACTGGTTATTTGAAATAATAAAAACATTTTGGTATAAAACTATTTATTTATAATTTATATTTTCAAAGCTGAAAGGCACATGGCTGTATAGAAATGTATAGAGAAACCTAGTGCAACTCTAGTAGAGAAAGTTTATTATATAGACACCAGATAGTAAATAAAAATTTAAAGGAAAAGTGTCTAAGAAAATGTACTTACACATTTAGTGCTATACATAAAGTTTCAAAACTGTTACTTGAAATAAAAATTGAAAAACCAAGTCTATTTTTCAGAAGTAATAGTATTTATTCTATTTAACTTGTCTGAGAACAGGTATTAAGAGCACACAATACAAGTCATTACATAATTGTGGACAGCCAAAGAAAACAATCCAGAAAGATAATGTTCTCCCAGTAAAGCAACTTATTAATTCTCCCTAGCCCTAGGACAAACAGAAAGGACATTTCTGCTATATTCTTACTGTTGAAAATTTTTTAATTTTAAATAAATTCACCTTTATACCTAACCCTAAGAGAAATCTACTAAATCTTTATAGATCAAGTTCTCATCATCAGTCTTTCTCCTGCTCCCCCAATCAAGATACTGACTCGATAGTCCTTTGCTGTGTGTATGTCTATGTGTGGGTTCTTACCAGGTGAAAGGAGGTCTTCCCTTATATACTTACTGCTTTTGGTTCTTCCTATAGGAATGAAGTAACTTATCTCCTCAAGGGTCCCAACTCCCATGATCCCTGCTCCTGGGGGAGAGGGTTTCTCCCTGAGAAAAGAGCTGGGTGGCTGATCACCCCAGCAGCTGGGGCCCCAAGGCCTGAAGACAGGCAGTGAAGTGGGAAGGACACTGGGCTGAGGGTCAGGGGGTCTGGCCTCTGGCCCTGGATCCCCCACCCACTACCTGTGAAGCCACAGGCAAGTCTTTTGGCCTCTCTGAACCTCAGTCTCTTCATCTGTAAAATGAAGATGATAATATCTTCTCTTCCTACTTCACAAGGCTGTTCTAAGGATCAAATAACAGATATAACACAGCTCTGCATCCACTGAGTAAAGCGATATGCAAATATAAGAGAATGGCTTGGTCACTCACAGCTGAAGGAACTTACGTAAAGTCACTTTCCTGAGCTTAATCTCAAGAGAAGGAGAACATAATCGCTCAAGTTCTTTCTAGATCAACTATGCTATGACTGTTTAAGTCTACTTTGATTTTCTGTTATTTTCTGGTTGTACTGTAGTGCACACAACATTTCCCTTTGCTAACTTTTTTTCCTAGGGAAATAGAGAAATTAAGCTTTAAACTATGTGAGCGGTGCAGGTGGCTAATATGAATTTCCCACTCTGATTCATAAAGACACCGTCCTAATTAAAAAACTTTTCATTTCAAAAACTTTTACATTTGCTTTGTCACATGCACCATATGGAACATACTTGGATTTTTGTCCTGGTCCATGCCTTGTTCATGGGCTTCTTGCCACTCCCAACAGGTTTCACAGTAAGCTCGTATCTGTTCCAAAAGATGAAGGACTCGGATTTCACGCCTGCCTCTCTTGTCATCAGGCTGTGAGTGAATGATGTTGTGGAGTGCTGCACTGGCCCTGGCCAGAGCCTCTTTACCGCCCCAGGAATTGCTCAACAACACAGAGTCTTTGTCATTGCCATGTAAAAGCTGGATGAGGAGAGGAAGACATCCAGACTGTCCCATGGATATACAGCTGTCTTGGGAGCTAGACATAGCTAGCAAAGTTCACGACATATCATCCTTATCATGAGTACCAAGCATTGACAACAATGAATACACCATTTCCACCTGTGGGCCAAATGAGTTTAGAAACAAAATTATGACTTTAATAGCCAGAAGCCAACACCAATGAAGTGATGAATGGGATATTAGCTGTAACTCAAACAAAAACAGAAACAAAAACAAAAATCTCTTTCCAGGATGAAGTAATGAGCGTTATTTCAAAATCCATATTGCTATAATCATTATCACCATCTTCTTTATGAGTAAATATTAGTAGTGGTAGTATATAGTCATAAGGAGACAGTAGGTTCTTGCATACCTAAACTGCTATTATCTGGATCAGTGGGTGAAAATCTGTTATCATAATGAAAGACAATCAACTGATTTTTCTCTTTCTCACATCTCCCCCACCCACCACACACACACATACCTACCAACACATACAGAGCAAGAAATGTGGTTTATCTAAAATTCTTTACACAATTAAAAATTTTACTTTTTAAAATCTACAACCATAATCAGTAAAGAGAAAATGTTTTTTAGCAATTACTATTTACTAAGTACTGGTTCTAAGCAATTGCTAACCGTCACCAGATTATAATATTGTTAAAATTATGATATCTCCCTTATACATGTAAAAGTATTTTGTCATAAAGGGATCATATAGGGATGATCCCTGATCATATAGAGATACAAAGTCAATATTCTTATTTAATTTTTTTTTAAGCAGCTGGTAAGCATCATTACTCCCTTCCTGTAAATTCCAAGAATTTACTCAGAAGCAGATCAGAAACAGGAAATAGCACCCAGTCATCCTGTCCTGTGATCAACCGCATTTTTTAAAAGCAAGAGCTACTGTGTGAAAGTTGAGGCTATTATAGAAATGCATCATATCTATAAATTAGTGGTTCCAAACCAGGGGCAACTTTAGCCACCTTGAGACTCTTCTGGTAATGTCCTACTATTTGCAAGTGAGCTGTGTGACACAAGCAAGTTACCAGAGTTCTCTGAGGTCCAGCTGTCTCAGCTGCCAAACGGAGTAATTTACCTAATAGGGTTTTCTTTGTGAAGATTAACTAAAGTCACACATGTATACAGGACAGTAGCTGGCATTCAAAAATGTAGTAAGGTCTTAATATTATCATGCAAAAATCACTCCAAAAGGAAATGGTATTCAAGCTGCCAGTTTTCAAGCAATAGTACTCTTATATATTAAAGGTTTTCTTTACAGTAAAAACTACTCATGTTGGACAGACTGGGGTGGAATTCTAATTTAATTACCATCTTTTTGGCTTTAGTATTCTCACTTAAAAGAGGGGCAAGAATAATACATTCAAAGGGTTTTGGAAAAGATCAGAGATAGTTTACGTACAAGTCTTAGCAGTTACTGGCATATTAGTGATCCCAGGTAGTAACTATTGTGAGTTACTAAAAGGATTAAGTTTTATATTAATAATATCACTGCTACTCTAAAATTCATTTCTTATATCGACATTAGTTATGTAATGCTTTTCCTCAGAGCCATTATATTACTAAAGTAAAGAAAGAGTATGTAGAATATGCTATGAAAACAAGGAAGTATTTAGATGTAATGGAAAATATACTGTTTAAAAAATAGTCCCCGTGCTCCAAATGTAGTGCTTCAAAGGAGGCAGACACAGACTGCATGGGCAGGCGCGAGGGCCCTGGGTCAGAAAACGCTCTGTAAAGAAGGAAAGCCCAAGAAGAGCTCTGCAGGCTGGCGAGGACCCTGAGGGTCACTGTGCAGCAGGGTGGGAAGTGGAGGGCTGCACCACTGCAGCCAGGGCAGCCAGGCAGAAAGTCACGGGGAGGGGAGAGCTCAGGGGGGCGAGCCAGCTGTGGGCTGCACCTCAGGATGCTTGCAGAGACCTGGCTGTCATTTCTTTAAGAGACTGCGATGATGGAAACAAAAGAATACTTAAGCCAAAATTAAAAGAAGCATGAAGAATGTTTCAGTAGAGCACTCAGAGTTCTAGCGACAAGACTCTATAATCCGTTACCTTGGTTCCCAGATGACTGGTCAGCCTTCAAGGAGCTTAATGTGTGCTACTAGAGCTCAAAACACTGGCTGTTTCATGATCTATTCGTGTACTTGACCCCTAGAAATTAAGCAAATTATAGACAGTATAATTTAGATTATAGATAAATATAGCTAGCTTCATGCTAAGATACTCCAAATGAACTGTCTTTAGGGTAAATAGCTAAATATACCATTAAAGTGTGAACATTTATAACTGCTCAAAATGAGTATTTTTATCTATAAACTTGAGTAGAATTTTAGAAAGACTGAAGGAGGAAAAAAAAAAAACTGTTGTAAAAGACAAAGTACAATGTAGAAGAAACCAAACACTGAAGACATTCTAAGAGTAATATTCTTTCCCAAATCAAAAGGCATGAAACCATATTCAGCTAAATATACACTGGCTGGAAGAAAGCCCCATTGAGTGATGAAATGCTTCCCAAGGCCCACTAGACTTCACACTCCAGGATGTCTGGCTCTAGGTGAGTGACCACACCATCGTGGTCATCTGGGTCATGAAGGTCTTTTTTGTGCACTTCTTCTGTGTATTCTTGCCACCTCTTCTTAGCATCTTCTGCTTGTTATGTCCATACCATTTCTGTCCTTTCTTGGTGCAATGCTAGTCTGTAGGAATGTAAGTGAGTAAGACACCCCCACCCTCGCTGCATATGGAGCCTGGACAGGTTGCTCAACATGTAAACACACAGTGCCGTGACGAGCGCAGGTGTGCAGACAGGAGTGGCGGGCACTCAGCTCGGGATTGTAGAGTAAAGGGCTGTCTGACTGTGAACGACAGAGAGGTGTCTCCTTAAAAAAGAGGAGGGTCAGCCACACAGCAGCTCAGATGAGGCAGAGGCCCTAAGCACAGGTCACAAAGAATGTGTACGTGTGTGTGTGCCTGAGAGAGAGAGAGAGAGAGAGAGAGAGAGAGAGAGAGAGAAAGACACACACACACAGAGAAACTGACTCACTTGGAGATTAAGAGCTTCTTCTGATTGCAATAAGGAGGATGGAGTTGAGGGACCAAGACTCAAGATAAAGAGAGCAGGTGGGAGACTTTTAAGGAAATTTTGGCAAAGGGCTGCTTTTGATCTACAGGAGGAAATGAATGACTCCTTATGCTGAAGCAAGCATACTGTCTTTAAGGATATCTAAATACTTTGACTGTTTCTGGTAGTGAGGATGTAACACAACCCGTAAGGAGCCTTGTCTTCTAGAATTCACCACCTTGTGAACTACTCCTGTGGTTAAGTGTAGGCCAGATTTTGTGTAAGGCTTTTAGCGAACAGACTGCTATAGATATGATGAGAAGTCACTTTCAAGATAAGTTTACAAAAACTGTGGCTTCCATCCTGGACACCCTCTCTTGTTCTTCTCTGAGGGATTGCCAGATACTACACTATGAACTGCTCTTTGCAGAGGCCTTGGTGGCAAGAAATGATACCACTGGCCGACAGCCTGGACATCTCAGGCCTGCTAACAGTCATATGGTGAGTTTAGAAGCAGATCCTCCCATCATCAAATCTTGAAATGACTGTGGCCCCAGCCAACATGGCGACTGCAGCCTATGAGAGACCCTGAACCAGAGGCACTCAGCTAAGCTGCACCAGGATTCCTGACCTACAAAGACAATAAATGGTTGCTGATTTAAGCTGCTAAATTTGTCAGGCAGCAATAGATAACTAACATATTGTTTGAAACAGAAGAGAAACAAGAGGTTACATTACAAAGCAAGGAAAAACCCATGTCTACGATGAAACATGCTCTGACATTCATTTCAGTGTAGACATCAATCACCTTTAAGCTTCAGACTTAGTATCTTTCTATATAGATTCTTGATTTTGGGACACTCTCCACTCTGCTCTCCCAAACTCTCTAGCTAGAAACCTAGATGGATTTATTATAAGGAGATTCCAAGAGAACATTCCCATACCCATACTACCTATAAGCCAGAACTTGAGTCTTGAGAATCTTTCCTGGGCCTTTTTATTATGATTAAGTCTGCACCAACATCCTTCAGAGGGACCAGAGAAGCAGTAACCTGTAAGAAATGGTTATCGTTGTTCGGTCGCTAAGCCAAGTCTGACTCTCTGTGACCCCATGGACTGCAGCATGCCAAGCTGTCCTTCACTATCTCCTGGAGTTTACTCAAACTCATGTCCTTTGAGTTGGTGATGCCATCCAACAATCTCATCCTCCTTTGCCCCCTTCTCCTCTTGCGCTCAATCTTTCCCAGCATCAGGGTCTTTTTCAATGACTTGCCTCTTTGCATCAGGTGGCCAAAGTATTGGAGCTTCCGGATCAGTTCTTCCAATGAATATTCAGGGTTGATTTCATTTACTATTGACTGGTTTGATCTCCCTGTAGTCCATGGGACTCTCAAGAGTCCTCTCCAACACCACAGTTCAAAAGCATCAATTCTTCACTGCTCAGCCTTCTTTACAGTCCAAATCTCTCATCCGTATATGACTACTAGAAAAACCATAGCTTTGACTATATGAACCTTTGTCAGCAAAGTGACGCCTCTGCTTTTTAATATGCTGTCTAGGTTGGTCATAGCTTTTCACCCAAGGAGCAAGTGTCTTTTAATTTCATGGCTGCAGTCACCATTCGCAGTGATTCTGGAACCCAAGAAAATAACATCTGCCACTGTTCCCACTTTTCCCATCGACTTGCCATGAAATGATAAGACAGGATGCCATGATCTTCATTCTTTGAATGTTGAATTTTAAGCCAGCCTTTTCACTCTCCTCTTTCACCCTCATCAAGCGGTTCTTTAGTTCCTCTTCACTTTCAGCCATTAGAGTGGTATCATCTGCATATCTGAGGTTGCTGATATTCCTTCCAACAATCCTGATTCCAGCTTGTGAGTCTCCTAGCCTGGCATTTCTCATGATGTACTCTGCATATAAGTTAAATAAGCAGGGTGACAATATACAGCCTTGATGTACTCCTTTCTAGATTTTTAACCAGTCTGTTGTTTCATGTCTGGTTCTAACTGTTGCTTCTGACCTGCATCTCCTTTTCAACACACATTAGAATCAAGCACTTCTCTATCTTCTGGTCCTCCTTTATCCACCTTTCAATATCCACTGCCATCAGAGGCACTCAAATGTGTGCCGAGGGGCCCAAGAAGGACTATGCCTGGCAGTTCAATCAGTACAGCTGGGACACAGTCAATTTCAACTACACTTGCTGGGTACAAATCCCTCTTCTATTATCTACTTGCTCACTTTAGGAAGGGACTCAAAAAACAGTATTTTTCTGAGAAAACAAAACAAAACAAAGTGACTCTAAGAAGTTCACCATAAAGGTAGCAACAGTCTCCAACTCTCTGTGAAACTGTGTAAGAGGGAGAAGAAGCAAAAGAAGCAAGCACCCTCCTCACCTTGCCTTTTTTCATACAGATGGTACACGGAAGTGGCCCAACAGTAGATGAGAAGTTTCTCTTTATTAAAGTACTACAGCTAATTCTACAACCCTTAGTGAATTAATAAAGGTAGACATTAAGTATAAATGCTGTGAATATCACAAAAAGATGTTATGTGCTTTCTGGTGGAAGACCACTATGCTACCTATGAAAGTCTCAGGCATAGAATGAGGGCCTGAGACCAAATCTGATCACATTGCTAGACCCAATACCAATTTACAGGGAATACAGAAGACAGAGAGATAGATCAAACTTCACCATGCAGATGTTCCTAGCAAAATTCAGACTATGGAAAACTTGAGAAGACAAATAACTTTGGTTATTCAATAAATATACAGCAAAAATCTAAGAGACAAAGAAGAAATCTATAGATTAAAAGAAACTTCAAAGACACACTAACCAATCTCTGTGCATGAACTTTATCTGGCCCTTGTGTCAAATAAATTTAAAAATTATGACATTTACGAAGCAACTGCAAATTTGAAATCTGATGCTACCGAGGAACTACTGTTAGTTTCTTTGGGAGTGTAATAATGGCATAATAGTTATGTATTCTAGGTGTCCTCTGGCTGCAGGACTGCTTTAGCAATTCTGGGCCTTTTGTAGTTCCATAGAAATTTTAGTATTATTTGTTCTAGTTCTGTGAAAAATGTCATAGGCATCTTGACAGGAATTGCATTAAATCTGCAGAGTGCTTTGGGACTTCGGACAATACTACCAAGCTACAGTAATCAAAACAGCATGGCATTTGTACAGAAACATGACAGATAGACACACAGACCAAAAGAACAGGATAGAGAACCCAGAAGTAAACCCACATACCTACAGTCAGTTAATCCTTGACAAAGGAGATAAGAACACACAACGGAGAAGAGACGGTCTTTTCAGCCAGTGACACTAGGAAAGCTGGACAGCTACATGTAAATCAGTGAAGTCAGCACACACCCTCACACCATAAACAAACAAGCCCCCAAAATCCCTCAAATTGTTTTAAAGACATAAGTATAAGACATGATACCATAAAACTTCTGGAAGAAAACATAGGCAAAATAGTCTCATAGTCTCAAATTATAGCAATATTTTCTTAGATCAGTCTCCCAAGGGAAAACAAATAAAAGCAAAAATAAATAAACGGGACCTAGTCAAACTTAAAAGATTTTTTTCCAGTAAAGAAAACTATCAACAAAACAGAAACACAGCCTACAGACTGGGAGAAAATATTTGATTGACAGTCAATATCCAAAATGTACAAACAGCTCATACAACTCAGTATCAAAAAAATAAAAATAAAAAATAAAAGCAACAAAAATCAAAGGATGGACAGAAGACCTAAACAGACATTCCTTCAAAAGGCATACAGATAGCCAACAAATCATGAAAAGATGCTCAACATCACTGATTACTGAGAAATTCAAATTAAAAATGGCCACCATCAAAGCAAAAAGTCTGGAGAGCATGTGGAGAAAAGGAAATCCTTCTACACTGTTCGTGGGAATATAAATTGGTACAGCCACAATGAAAACCGGTATGGAGGTTTCTTAAAAAACTAAAAATAGAGTTACCACATGATCCAGCAATCTCACTCCTGGGCATAAATCCAAAAAGGATGAAAACTCTAATCTGAAAAGATAAATGCACCCAAATGTTCACAGCAACACTATTTATATTAACCAAGACATGGAAAGAACCCAAGTACCCATCAACAGATGATGGTTTTAAGAAGATACAATGGTTTAAGAAGTCACAAAAAAGAATGAAATACTGCCACTTGCAGCACCATGGATGGAGCTAGAGAATGCCATACTAAGTGAGGGAGTCAGACAAAGACAGACATTATATGAGATCACTTATATGTACAGTCTAAAAAATAATACAACTATATCTACACACAAAACAGAAATAGACTCACAGACACAGAAAACAAACTTACGGTTACCACAGATGACAGAGAAGGACAAATTAAAGGTATGGGATCAACAGATATAAATAATCCAAAAAATATGTATATGTTACTGAATCACTTTGCTGTAGAGCTAAAACTAACACAATAATGTAAATCAACTGTATTTTCAATTTAAAAGAAAGTATTCTTAGACACAGAAAACAAACTTATAGTTATTAAAGGGGAAATGGGAGGAGGGATAAATTAGGAGTATGGGATTAACAGATACATACACTTTGATATATATAAAATAAACAAGGATTTACTTTATAGTATGTGCATGTGTGCATGCTAAGTCGCTTCAGTCACATCCAACTCTTTGTGACCCTATGGACCATAGCCCGCCAGGCTCCTCTGTCCGTGGGATTCTCTAAGCAACAACACTGAAGTGGGTTGCCATGCCCTCGAGATCTACCCAACCCAGGGATCAAACCCGCAGCTCTTTTGTCTCCTGCACTGGCAGGCAAGTTCTTTACCACTAGCACCACTTGGGAAGCCCTAGGGAATTTTATTCAATATCTTGTAATAACCTAAAATGGAAAAGAATTGGAAAAATACAATATAACTGAATCACTTTGCTGTATACCTGAAACTAACAATGTTAGGAATCAACTACATTTCAATTAAAAAAATGTTATATTCTGTAAATACACAGTGAAGTATTTAATATTTAAGCAAAAAATGATGATGTCTGGGATCTTTTCCAAAAATAAAATCAGAGGACAAAGTATATAGGGTACCTGCAGATTACTCTATTACTCTGTTTGCCTCTGTATATATTTGAAATTTTCCATAATAACAGGCTTAAAAACATATTATTGGCAGTGGAAAAGGTTCTCCTACCATTTCATCTCTTTCCCAGTCTTGTTTGAACTTCATCACTACTTACCGGTTGTCTCACTAGAGATCTGGTTCTAAACATTAAATGGAAAAGCTGAGATCGATTCATAAATGAATTACACATAAAGTTATATACTAAGCAAGTAGGGATCTAGCCCATATAATTTATTTCTAGCTTTCTCTTTTCATTTAACATTCAAGGGAGATTAATCACAGATCAAAAATCCCTCTTTCTAGAAGGGATGTTAGTTATCCCTTCCAACCTACATATATTCATTGCTATTATCTACTATTTATTTATCAGGGACTGTGGGGATATAAAAATGAATAAAACTGGAAAGAATCTTTGTCTTTCTGGAGCTTACAATTTAGTAGGGAGAACAGAAATAACCACATAAATAAATATAAAACTGCAAATGTGGTCTTCAAGGTGAGAAGAACAAGCGAGGACAGCCTGTAATGGGATGTGAACAGTTCAAGCCTCTTGAGAGAAATCACGCTAAAGTTCAGACACACACAAACTGCTGTTAACTGAGTGAAGTGGGATGAGAAGGCACAAGAGGGAACGGGCAGATGGTGTGCAGGCTGCAGCAGAGGAAGCCGTCAAGGGGAAGTCCTGAAGGGCCAGCGTGGCAGGCGTGCTGAGAGCAAAGGGTGACAGACCGCTGGCAAGTTTAGGCAGGAGCCAGGTTATACAGGTCGTAGTAAGGCTTGTCTTTTTCTGAGAATCAATGGATGCCAACAAAGGATTTTACCAAGAGGGTGATTTACTCGTGAAAGATCATTCTGGCAGAGTGGCTGTGGGCAGGAAACCAGGTGAGGTACAATGAACTTCCTTCCCCAAGGGCACTAGGGCAGGAGCTTGATGGATCATATTACTGTGATTCTGAGAAAGTCAAAGAGATTATTTTCAGTTTTGTTAGTGTCAACTGTTTTGTCTCTGGAGCAAATAACAAAAGAAATGAACAAACCCCAAGAGTCTGACAGGTAAAGGGATTTTGGCATAACTGGATCACAGTCTCACAGACACACCTCTTATCTACATTAAGATCTGGAAGTAGCTGTAGCGTCATTAATGTGATTTTGGTTTTTGTCTTGTAAGTTTGTTATGATTTTATCGCACACTAAAGTCTTACATTTTTAAATGAAGCCTATGGTTCTTTTATGGTTTCCTACTCACTTCATGATTATAAAAACTCTATGCTCATTTCCTTAACTTTTAATATTTCTAACAGTTTTCATTTGGGGGACTTCCCTGGTGATTCAGTGATTAAGAATCTGCCTTCTAATGCAGGGGATGCGAGTTTGACCCCTGGTCTGGGAACTAAGATCCCACATACTGCAAGGCAACTAAGTCCGAGGGCCACGACTTCTGGGCCTGCACGGCGTAACAGAAGATCCCGCATGCCACGACTAAGACACAACATAGGTAAATAAGTAAACTGTTTTTTAAAGTTTTCATCTTTGACATTAAATCTAATATATTCAGAGTTAAATTCTGATATAAGAAATGAGATAAGAATTCAATTAAAAAAATAAATATTGAGCTTATTGGCTAGGTGAGGCTTTAAAGGATATAATAATTGAAATATGACCCCAAAGTATTAATAGTGGGTCTTAATCCTAAAGCAAAAAAAAAAAGATTTTTGTCAAGAAGACAGAACTTCTTTCTACATATGTGTAGGAACACATGATAATCCCAGAGAACTCCCTAAGTAGTAGACAAAGAACCCAAATGTACTATTGGAATATAATTTTTTTTGCCCTAATTTACCATCTGTAGAGTATTATCCAGTACAATGTGGACCAGTAATATTAAAATGAAGTATATTTTTGTTTAAATGTGGTAAATTTAAATATTTAAATTAAGTATGAGACATTTTAAGCTTTAAATTTTAATGAACTAATAGAACAAATAAATAGTATCATTAAAAGTAATCTATAGGCACTAAAGGAATATTTTATATCAACAGTAAGAAAATTTCCTTAAAATCAACTTAGTTGAAACTGTATTTTAAAAAATCATTCATTTAAAACATAAAATATTGCTTGAAAAAATGTGGAGAATACAGAACACTCCAAAGAAAAATACTCATTAGGATACATTCCAATCAAACTCTAATAGAAAACTGATGGCAGCACAACAAGATAATGTTCTACATTTTAAAAAATTGTCTTCCATAATTTTCCTAAAGATGATAATAGTAAATATGACTAGGGTATTTATTTACTTTTATTTTAATGGGCATTAGAATTGTTTATTTAAATGCTAGGTTTCTATAATCCTGGAATACAACTGAAGATGAAAATATTAACTCTTTATGATTTTTTTAAAAAACACAAAAATATCTTAGAATGCCACAGAGAAAGAGCAAATCTATTCAATGCAAGCAGTAATAACTAGGTCAAATCACATATGACCAAAATGCAGCTTAGTATTTATTTTTCAAAGAAACTCTACTCACATTAATCATTTTAGGCTAAAACAGAGACACATACTTTAGAGCTATAAAATATACTTGGAAATTTGAAAGCTTCATAGTTAAATATAATAAAGAAAAATGACATAGCATTTTAGTACTGAATTCTTCTGGAGATATCCATTTAGGAAGGAAACAGGTCATGTGAGAATCATCTCACTCAGTATTTCTTTTAAAATATTTAAATAGTTAACTAGAAAAGAAATTAATAAAATAATCTATTTACCTGACTGCTACCCGCAGTTGCCATGTTGATTTCTGCCACTCCTTGACCTTCATTCTGCCGTTCGGCTTCATGTGAGCCAGCTTCATGCTTGCTCTGAGATGACCTCTGTTAATATGGAGTTAACATCAATACATACAAAAACGGTGCATGCTTTCTCAGCCCACAGCTTTCCTTCTTTCTTGCTCTAAAGCTCTGAAGGCCTCAATGACACAGGTTCACAAAAGCACGGAGCTGCACTCCATAGCCTCCAGCGGGCTGTCAGCTGCCTGTCTCGGTCACAGCAAAGTGAAGTGTGTCCCTCGAACACTAGGGCTGCACAAGACAAAGGGTTTTCTGAGACCCACAGAAACACCATCCTCCACCAGCTGTGCTCACATCACTATCGGGGACATAACCCAACTAGAGCAAATAACTGTCTTTTCCGCAAGGTCACATGGTTCTGGTATTTAATAGAGCTGCAAATATAGCAGTTACTATAGCTTATAAATACCTTCTATGTAAGTATATTTATACTTACACACACATCTACTTTTATATACATCTGCTAATAAAAGTAATATGAAACCAACAGATAAGCTCTTAGATTCTAATATGAATAAAACCAAAACCTTTTCTAATGTAACCACCATCTGTTAGGTAAAGTGAAAGGGCAAGATTATATCCAGTAAAAGCAGTAATTTCAAGACAGATTATATCTAGTACAAAGCAGTCACTTTGAAAACTATCACCACAGAATCAAAGAAAGAAAATAATCAAGTATCTTTTATAGAAACAATTACCAGTGTGCCTCCTCTAGGAACATTATAGGCAAAATTAAAAATTACACATTAAAAATTGTGACATAATAATGGAAAACTATGTTACAAAATGGCTTCCACTGGAATTTATTTAAACATAAAGCTTTCCTAGACCATTTAAAATGTGACTTTAAAATAATTTACATATACTATTTCCATCAATAAACAAGTGTAAGTTATACATAGGCAAAAGAGAAGTAGTCCCAATAATTCAGAAACAAGAAAAAACAGTACCTTGGGAAAGTGATACCATAAAATTCAACAAAATCATCTAAAGCAGAGAATACAAAGTCAGTGAAGAGAAAAAATGAATCAACGAGCACTAAATCTACAAAGATTTGACACTGACATCACTGAAGATGTCAATATAAAAGTAATTATTGAGTATGTGCTATGTCAGTTACTTGCAATAGGGCTGGAGAACACAGTACTGACAAACCCAGGCATCGTTCAACGCACTCTTCCAGATTTAGTCTAGTCAGGGATGCTATCAAATAATGAAAGAAACAACAGTAAAGTTAAACACTTCGACAAGCACTCTGAAAAAAGAGCACAAGTTGCTTATAAGGATATATAACAGAGGGACATCAGACATTGTGGGAGTCGGGGGAAGTGCTCTCTTAGGAAGTATTGTTTGGACTGAGATCTAAAATATAAACAGGAGTTCTAGGAAACGGGATATGGCAGAGGATGAAGGAAACAGAGACCACATGCAAAAATTTAGGGAAATAGAGACCATATGCAAAGGAGCTGTGATGGGAGAAACGTGGTTTGCTCTAGGATATCAAAGAATTACAGTGTGAAGAGTAGAACAGAGAGATGGTTAAAAAAAGGAACTTAATGATTTTGTTGAATTTTAGTGTGATTCTCAGATGGCACTCATGCCCCCACATAACCAATACTCTAAAGGAAAAAGGTGCATGTATTCTGATCGTTTAAACTCAAATTTTGAATGGTCTAAGAAGATGGGAAACACAAGAGATCAACTTGCAGACTAAATATTAAAGTAAGTGGGAGATGACAGTCCTTTACACCCAGGGAAGCACTGATGCTTGGAGACAGAGGTCAACCTGAAGGACTGCACGACAGACTGGATACAGTGAGTGGAAGAAGAGATCTGGGGTCACAAACTACTCTTCTGTTTCTTAGCTCACACAGCTGAATAATGGTGGTACCATTCATGGAGACAGATAATACTAAAGGAGAAGGAGGATTTGGAGGATGTGGGGGTCACAAGGAGGACTTAGGAGGAGACCATCATTAGTTGTGCTTTGGTTACGTTGGATTTAAAATGCCTTTAAGACAATTCACCCACTTTAAGTGTACAACTCAATGACATTGAATAAACTTACCAAGAATCACTATATTTCAGTTTTAGACCATTTTCATCATTCTAAAAAGATCCTTCATGCTCATTTACAGGTAATCCCCATTCCCACTCACAGCTCCAAGTAACTATGACTCTGCTCTGTAAACTCGTCTTTTCTGTACGTTTATTGTAAATGGAATATACGGACTTACATGTCTAGCTACTTTTACTCAGTATAATGTTTTTGAGGTTCACCTCAGTTATAGTGTGTGTCAACAATTTGTTCCTTTTAATTGCCGAGTAGTATTACATTGTAACGGTATACATTTTATTTATTGATTTACCAGTTGATACACTTTTGCATTTTTCTACTTTTGGGCTACTGTGAATAATACTTCCATGAATATTCAAACTAAAGTCTCTGTGTGGACATATGTGCTCATTTCTCTTAGATAGCTAGAAGTGGAATTGCTGGGTCATATGGTAACTATACCTTTAATACTTTAGATAACTGCCAAACTTTTCCAAGTGGCTGAACCATTTTACATTCCCATCAGCAACATATGACAGCTTCTATTTATCCACATCCGTACCAATGCTTATTGTTTTCCTCATGATTACAGCCATCCTAGTGAGTATAGAGTGATATAGCATTGTGGTTTTCACTTGACTTCCTTAACATCCAATGATGTCGAGCCTATTTTCATGTGCTTATTAGCCATTCCTATGAATTTTTCTGGTGAAATGTGTATTCAAATCTTTAGCCCATTTGTAAGTTGGGTTGTCTCTTTATTAATGAGTTATAAGAGTACTCTGCATGGGATTTTAAAAACTATTTCTCATTGGCTATTTTCTAGAGACTATTAAATCATGCCACAATTTTCCTTATAGCTCCCATCTTTTGGGGCCCCTCCCCCCCAAATGGTATACAGTTGTCAGTAAATAACCTATAGAATACAAAAGAAAGTGGTAGGACTGGTTGCCTCATGTACCCTCTTGGAACTTCTGAGATTTGAATCAAGTGCAATAGTTATATCATCTGAGTTATATCCTGCATCTAGATCTTAAACCAGAATTGTTAGCAGGTAGGGCAAAGATAGTGTTATAAGATGCTTCATGGTGGAGAAATTATTTGGCAGACATCTTTTCTTCTCAGTACTGTATGTGAACTAATTTATGAGTATCTGATCCCCAGTTTTCTCCATTTTCTAGCTTCTCCTTCTGATAGTAATAAAGAAACAGCAAACAGTAAAATTAAAAACCTTTCTTTCTTAAATAAGACATGATACCTTCTTTTAGTTTATATTCACTGAATAAATGTAACGACTTAAGGCTATGAAAAATATGGCCATTTTTATAACAAAAAGAAACAAGAATAGACTAGGTTATGGTGGTAGACAGTTGGTCCCAAATCCAATGATATAAATGAAATCTTGAACAGATAAAAAAACACAAACAAGCCCCCAACCTGCAATAAACTTATAATTGTACTGATAATGAGAACTATTATTAACAAATGACAATTTTTCTTAGGAATTTCTAGAGGCCAGAATGTTGGTAACGTTTGGAAATGTACTGACAGTGAGTATATTATACCAGGCAAATGATGACTAAAAGAAGCCCCGTGCAGCAATACTAACAGCAAAGAAGGCTATTTAACACACATGAAAGAGTCAATCAAGTAGAAAAAATAAGTGTAAATATTGATTTAGAAATTAAAAAAAAAAACAACCCTGTTGATGCAGCCAAACAGTAAAAATCATAATACAAGAAAGATGGTGAATAAAAGCTGACTATAACTAAAGAAGCTAGAAAAACAACAGCAAACACTCAAAGCAGAAAAAATATATATAAAAAGAAAATATAAATGCAGTGCTGCTCAATAAAAAACAAAAGTTGCCTCTCTAAAAACAGTTTTAAAAATAGAGTATAGTAATTTTGATCAAGGGGAAAAAACAACAAAACACCACAGATAAACTACCCTGGAAACCCAAAGGGGCCATAATAACCAGAATGCCACATACAGCAATGCCAATGACATTGAAAAAGGAGTAAAGAGATAGTTTTGTTTTATTTTGGAAAGAAAAAAACAGTACTGAAGAGTTAATATTGCAAAAAGGACACAGTCTGTATATTACAAATATTTGGTTCATACTGACTTAAAACATCCAGATTAAACTACTTTTAGCAATATGACTATTACACTGAACTTGACTACTTAGCAAGTACATGTTTCTACATATTTCAAATTCAAATGTACTGAAGCCAAAGCTTCTAAGAGATTTAAAAAGCAAGGCATGCATGACCAGAGTCTTAAAAGACACTGTTTTCAAAATTATACTTTTTGACATTAGAATTAGTTGTCTTCTCTGTGTGTAAATGGGCTTGCACTAAGTTTCTGCCTCCAAACAGAACTGTTCATTATCCGGTCAGATTCTCAGGGCTGGCAGTAAGTGCTGTTGCTGTGGTTTACTTGCCAAGTCATGTCCGACTCTTTTGCAACCCCATGGACGGTAGTCCACCAGGTGTCTCTTTCTACTGGATTTACTAGGGAAGACTACTGGGGTGGGTTGCCATTTCGTTCTCCAGGGAATCTTCCCGACCCAGTGATAGAACCTGCGTCTCCTGGGCTGGCAGGCGGATTCTTTACCATCGAGCTACTTGGGAAGCATGCTGGTGATGAAAGGACACGTCAGATTTGTTTCGCATACAAAAGTTTTCTCTCACTCTAAAAGCTGTGCAGCTACTATAAAAACATTACAAAACTGGCCAAACTAAGAAAACAAGGAGGTATTAGCAGTGGTTACCTGCCTTTTCATATTATTTCTGAAAGACTGTTTGTGCATATTAAAAAATGGGATCAAAGTGTACATACTATTTTGTATCTCATAAACATTTTAAAATATCAACAAGCACTTCATCATGTTTTTAGTAATTATAGTTAGAAAAAAGCACTAGGTTGATATTTCATTCTTTGCATTCTCTTCTTTTTTCCTGTATGATCTGGAATGTGAGTCTCAATCTGGCTGCATATTAGAAACTTTGCATTGGTATATCCCCAAATACTGAGCCAATTTTTCCTAGCAACAATTCTGTATTGTTCAATGAGGACTTTTATTCAACACTTTTTGCTCTTATTGCAGAGAGACAGGTCATCCTGTAGTTGACTTAAGAAGAAATACTTTATTTTCTCTGAGCCTCCCACATGCTATTTTTCCTTATTCAGCAATAGTTCATTTAAGTTCCATGTAGGTTTTCTTTTTATTTACCCATAAACAAAGTGACAAGTGCCCAAATTCAGGGGCTATAAACAGATAGCTGAAGGGATGGTTTTTTATACCCCATCCTTCTGTGTAGTGATCAAAACCAAATTTCAGCTGAAGAGCTGACAAATATGGTTTTAACCCCCTTTTTAATCCTCATTTCCAGAAGTACCTAGTGTAACCAACTCTGGAAACTTTCAGGACTCCACAGTGTAAAATGAGTTGCTTTGTGACCTCCTACTGCTCACTCTGGGGTCAGCTCTCTACCATAATCTAGAAGAATTATTTGTTTATCTGCTTTGCAGTTCTCCAAATTTTATTGTCACCTTCCCTGGTATTTGTGCTTTTTCATTTTACCCTTTTACTGTCATTTTAATGAAGTTTGTAAAGTAAGCACAGATAAATGTATATGATCAACTTTTACTATGGATTACACAAGGAGATAGCTTATTTACAAACTGTTAGTAGCCAAATTATATGTAAACAGATAACTGAAGTAAGGTATCTATTTATGGCTCTATAAGCTTTAATTGCATAAAAGTTATGAAGAAATCATACTAGTATAGATTTTTGAAATCTATACTTAATTTAATGAAAAAGCTTATCAAGTGTCTCAATTCTCTAGAGCATCTATTTCAATGACGCCATGCTAATTATACATATTTTCTTTTCTTAGAACAACCACCTATCATTATAACTACAAACAAAAGAGACAATTCACTAACCTTCGGTTGCTTGGGACTGTAAAAGCTGTCGTATACGAAGTATGTCCTTTTCTATTTGTTGAATTCTGGTTATTCTTCGCTAAAATAAAATAAGTAACCAAGTTAGATCTATTTTTATTAAAAAAAAACATTAGTTTTTAATATTAATTTAACATTAACCATTCTATGGTTACCATTTAAAAGTAGGATTATATCAAATCATTCTTTTTTCTATGCCAAGTCATTCTTATGTGAGAATTAGATACATATACATATACATATTCATATACTGAGGACATCAGTGCATCAGTTCAACTTTTTAACATATCTAACTTTATAAAACAGATCCCTAAATTTAGGAAAACTGCACAAATGCAAGTTATGTATCTACTTGGACCATAAAGAAAGGTGAGGGCTGAAGAACTGATGCTTCTGAACTGTGGTGTTGGAGAAGACTCTTGAGAGTCCAGTGGACCGCAAGGAGATCCAACCAGCCCATCCTAAAGTCCTGAATATTC
Organism: Muntiacus reevesi; assembly: GCF_963930625.1. NCBI lineage: Eukaryota > Metazoa > Chordata > Mammalia > Artiodactyla > Cervidae > Muntiacus > Muntiacus reevesi. Next base: position 271,792,478 of record NC_089251.1, on the reverse strand, counting down.
ACTGGAAGGACTAATGCTGAAACTGAAGCTCCAATACTGTGGCCACCTGATGCGAAGAGCCAACTCACTGGAAAAGATCTTGATGCTGAGAAACATTGAAGGCAGAAGGAGAAGGGGACAACAGAGGATAAGATGGTTAGATGGTATCATGGATTTCAATGGACATGAGTTTGAGCAAACTCAGGGAGACAGTGAAGGACAGGAAAGCCTGGCAATGCTGCAGTTCACAGAGTAGCAAAGACCTGGACATGACTGAGCAACTGAACAACACATGATACATAACAGTGTGAAACTGGTATATAAAAGCTGTTCTCAAAAACTTTCAAAAAGAAAATTACATCTGAATTTAAACTTTTATATTAATTCAGATGTCAGTACAGTATAATGAGTTTATGTAAAGTATGGCATCCTGTAAAGAGAAAGAGCATCTGATTTTTTTTTAAGAAGCACCAGTACGTAAACAATAAGAACAATCTTCCCTAAAGTTATTCCTATTACAGGTCAGCAGTACCTTTCAGAGTTAGCTTTCCCAAATACTTCAGCTAAACATTACTCCAAACACTAAAGATCACAATGATGGTAGGAGTTATTGCTTCCCCCATATACTGAGATCTTCAAGTGAACACAAAGCAGTAACTACAGATCAAACAATGTGGAAGTGAAAAATGTGGGAAATGTTTTAAAAATAAGTACTGCCAATATTTTATCATCAACTGCCAGAATTCCATAGTTGACACTGTAACATTGGTATAAGAAACTGTATTGTAAGAGTAATTGTTTCAATGAGGAAAAAGTGTCAGAAAATAGATGGAGTGATTTGCAAACTTTTTATGATTATGCACCCATCAATGAAAGATTTTTGAGCATGTATACTTCAATAGATAATTAAAGTATTATAACGAATAGCTTTAAGTATATACAGCTAAAAAGCTTACATACAAAACTTACCCTTGAATCATACATAGTTTTGTTTAAATACAATGTCCTTATGATTTTATTGCCATAGTAGGAATCATTATTGTTGCTGTTTTTTGGAAAAGTTCAAAACAGATGTGCTCACCAAAAAAGAAAACTTCCTCTCTCAGTCCCTCAGTTGTATCACTACAACTATGCTAATTCTCTATCACAATTCTGAAAATAGTGAACTTAAGGTAAATAATCACACTCCTCTCTCACGCTAGTAAAGTAATGCTCAAAATTCTCCAAGCCAGGCTTCAGTAATACATAAACTGTGAACTTCCAGATGTTCCAGCTGGTTTCAGAAAAGGCAGAGGAACCAGAGATCAACCTGCCAACATCCGCTGGAACATCGAGAAAGCAAGAGAGTTCCAGAAAAACATCTATTTCTGCTTTATTGACTATGCCAAAGCCTCTGACCGTGTGGATCACAAAAAACTGTGGAAAATTCTGAAACAGATGGTCACACCAGGCCACCTGACCCACCTCTTGAGAAACCTATATGTAGGTCAGGAAACAACAGTTAGAACTGAACATGGAACAACAGACTGGCTCCAAATAGGAAAAGGAGTACATCAAGGCTGTATATTGTCACTGTGCTTATTTAACTTATATGAAGAGTACATCATGAGAAATGCTGGGCTTGAAGAATCACAAGCGGGAATCCAGATTGCTGGGAGAAATATCAATAACCTCAGACACGGAGATGACACCACCCTTACGGCAGAAAGTGAAGAACTAAAGAGCCTCTTGATGAAAGTGGAAGAGGAGAGTGAAAAAGTTGGCTTAAAGCTCAACATTCAGAAAACTAAGATCATGGCATCTGGTCCCATTACTTCATGGCAAATAGATGGGGAAACAGTGAAAACAGTGGCTGACTTTATTTTCCTGGGCTCCAAAATCACTGCAGATGGTGATTGCAGCCATGAAATTAAAAGACGCTCACTCCTTGGAAGGAAAGTTATGACCAACCTAGATAGCATATTAAAAAGCAGAGACATTACTTTGTCAACAAAGGTCCGTCTAGTCAAGCTTATGGTTTTTCCAGTGGTCGTGTATGGATGTGAGAGTTGAACTGTGAAGAAAGCTGAGCACCGAAGAATTGATGCTTTTGAACTGTGGTACTGGAGCAGACTCGAGAGTCCCTTGGACTGCAAGGAGATCCAACCAGTCCATCCTAAAGGAGATCAGTCCTGAATATTCATTGAAGGACTGATGCTGAAGCTGAAACTCCAATACTTTTGCCACCTCATGCGAAGAGTTGACTCACTGGAAAAGACCCTGATGTTGGGAGGAATTGGGGGCAGGAGGAGAAGGGGATGACAGAGGATGAGATGGCTGGATGGCATCACCGACTCGCTGGACATGAATGTGGGTAAACTCCGGGAGCTGGTGATGGACAGGAAGGCCTGGTGATCTGTGATTCATGGGGTCGCAAAGAGTTGGACATGACTGAGCGACTGAACTGAACTGAAGGTAAATAATATTTTCTATTTAAGACATTTTACCATGTCCAATTTTCACCATGAAAACATGCTGAAGAAGAAATACTTTTAGTAGCTCTCTAAAGATTCTGCAGAGATGAGTGATTACTTCTACATCAGACACCAAATACATCCTGGCATTACAGAAACAACAAAACTATCTACACTTATTAGTTTCATAATATTTCATTGTTTTCCTCTCTCTATATAACCAGCTCCCCCTCACCAATAAAGTCCCAAGTCAAAATTTTTAATATTTAGAGGGTGAAAACAGGAAAATATACCTAACATTCCTCTTCACAGAACTGTATTTCTGTATTGCTATTAGGTCACTAGACCCTGTAATCAAGTCTGCACCTTGATGACTGCTTCCACAATAACATTTGTGCTTTCGTTACTCAACATAAAATGGAAGAAGTCAGTAGCACTTCTTTCCATTCTCTGTATGACAATCTTGAATATTTATGAAATTAAATAAAATGCAACATGCTTAATTGTTCAGGCATATAGACATGGTATGACTTTTGAAAAACTGATATAAAAATTATTTAGTAATATAGTTTGATATATATATTGAAATACCATGTAGAATCAAACCCCATACTCGCCAGAGACACTCAGAGGGCTCAAACAAACTTTATGTGCACCAGGACCCAGAGACTCCACAGAGACGGAGACAGAACTGTGTTTGGGTGTCTCCTGTGAACATGTGGGTCAGCAGTGGACTGCTGCAGAGGCAGGGGCTCTGAGTACAGTAGACCTGAGTATGGCATAAGCTGTCTCAGAGGAGGTCACCATTAACCCAACATAGAGCTGCCAGAACTCACACAGGACTGGGGAAACAGACTCTGGGAGGGCACAAATAGAACCTCGTGTGCACTAGGACCCAGGAGAAAGGAGCAGTGACCCCACAAGAGACTGACCCAGACTTGCCCATGAGTGTCCAGGAGTCTCTGGCAGAGGCAGGGGTCGGCGGTGGCCTGCTGCAGGGTCAGGGGCACTGGATGTAGCAGTGCAGGCATGTGACCTTTTGAGCGAGGTCGCCATTATCTTCACTACCTCCACCATACTTTGGCCTCAGATAAATAACAGGGAGGGAACATAGCCCTGCCCTTCAACAGAGGATTGGATTAAAGGTTCACAGAGCATGGCCCCGCCAAACAGAACAAGACCCAGTTTCCCCCTCAGTCAGTCTCTCCCATCAGGAAGCTTCATAAGCCTCTTATCCTGATCCATCAGAGGGCAAACAGACTCAAAACCACAATCACAGAAAACTAACCAAACTGATCACATGGACCACAGCCTTGTCTAACTCAATCTAACTATGAGCATGCCTTGTAGGGTCAACCAAGATGGATGGGTCATGGTGGAGAGTTCTGACAAAACATGGCCCATTGGAGAAGGGAAAGGCAAACCACTTCACTATTCTTGCCTTGAGAACCCCAACAACAACATGAAAATGCAAAAAGACAGGGCACTGAAAGATGCACTCCCTGGGTTGGTAGGTGCCCACTACGCTCCTGGAAATAACTCCACAAAGACTGACGAGATGGAGCCAAGCAAAAACAACATTCAGTTGTGGATGTGATGGTGACGGAAGCAAAGTCCAATGCTGATAGAGCAATACTGCATAGGAATGCTAGGTCCATGAATCAAGGCAAACTGGAAGTGGTCAAACAGGAGATGGCAAGAGTGAACGTCAATATTTTAGGAATCAGCAAACTAAAATGGATTGGAATGGGTGAATTTCATTCAGATGACCATTATTACTACTGTGGGAAAGAATCCCTTAGAAGAAATGTCATAAGTCAACAAAAGCACTCGAAATGCTTGGGTGCAGTCTCAAAAATGACAGAATGATCTCTGTTCATTTCCAAGGCAAACCATTCAGTATCATGGTAATCCAAGCTTGTGCCCCGACCGGTAATGCTGAGGAAGCTGAAGTTGAATGGTTCTGTGAAGACCTACAAGACCTTCTAGAACTAACACCCAAAAAAAGATGTCCTTTTCATTACATGGGACTAGAATGCAAAGTAGGAAGTCAAGAAACACCTGGAGTAACAGGCAAACTTGGCCTTGGAGTACAGAATGAAGCAGGGCAAAGGCTAATAGAGTTTTGCCAAGAGAACACACTGGTCATAGCAAACACCCTCTTCCAGTAACACAAGAGAAGACTCTACACATGGTTTTCACCAGACGGTCCACACTGAAATCAGACTAATTATATTCTTTGCATCCAAAGATGGAGAAGCTCTATAGAGTCAGCAAAAACAAGACCGGAAGCTGACTGTGGCTTAGATCATGAACTCCTTATTGCCAAATTCAGACTTAAACTGAAGAAAGTAGGGAAAAACTACCAGACCAATCAGATATGACCTAAATCAAATCCCTTATGACGATGCAGTGGAAGTGAGAAATAGATTCAAGAGATTAGATCTGATAGACAAGACTGCCTGAGGAACTATGGACGGAGGTTCGTGACATTATACAGGAGACAGGGAGCAAGACCATCCCCAAGAAAAAGAAATGCAAAAAGGCAAAATGGTTGTCTGAGAAGGCCTTACAAATAGCTGTGAAGAGAAGTGAAAGGCAAAGGAGAAAAGGAAAGATACACTCATTTGAATGCAGAGTTCCAATGAATAGCAAGGAGAGATAAGAAAGCCTTCCTTAGTGACCAATGCAAAGAAATAGAGGAAAACAACAGAAAGGGAAAGATGAGATTTCGTCAAGAAAATTAGAGATACCAAGGGAATATTTCATGCAAAGATGGGCACAATAAAGGACAGAAATGGTATGGACCAACAGAGGCAGAATGTATTAAGAAGAGGTGGCAAGAATACACAGAAGAACTGTACAAAAAGATCTTCACAAACCAGATGATCAAAATGATATGATCACTCACCTAGAGCAGACATCCTGGAATGCGAAGTCAAGTGGGCCCTAGGAAGCATCATTACGAACAAAGCTAGTGGAGGTGATGGAATTCCAGTTAAGCTATTTCAAATCCTCAAAGACGATGCTATGCAAGTGTTGCACTCAATATGGTAGCAAATTTGGAAAACTCAGCAATGACTGCAGGACTGGAAAGGGTCAGTTTTCATTCCAATCCCAAAGAAAGGCAATGCTGAAGAATGCTCAAACTACCACACAATTGCACTCATCTCACATGCTAGCAAGGTAATGCTCAAAATTCTCCAAACCAGACTTCAACAGTATGTGAACCATGAACTTCCAGATGTTCAAACTGGATTTAGAAAAGGCAGAGGAACCAGAGATCAAATTGCCAACGCCTGCTGACTCATCAAAAAAGCAAGAGAGTTCCAGAAAAAAAACATTTATTTCTGCTTTATTGACTATGCCAAAGCCTTTGACTGTGTGGATCACAACAAACTGTGGAAAATTCTGAAAGAGACGGGAATACCAGACCACCTGATCTGCCTCTTGAGAAATCTGTATACAGGTCAGGAAGCAACAGTTAGAACTGGACATGGAACAACAGACTGGTTCCAAATAGGAAAAGGAGTACGTCAAGGCTGTATATTGTCACCCTGCTTATTTAACTAATGTGCAGTGTACATCATGAGAAATGCTGGGCTGGATGAAGCACAAGCTGGAATCAAGACTGCTGGGAGAAATATCAATAACCTCAGATATGCAGATGACACCACCCTTATGGCACAAAGTGAAGAAGAACTAAAAAGCCTGTTAATAAAAGTGAAAGAGGAGAGCGAGACAGTTGGCTTTAAACTCAACATCAAAATTAAGATCATGGCATCTGGTCCCATCACTTCATGGCAAATAGATGGGGGAAACAATGGAAACAGTGACAGACTTTATTTTTTGGGACTCCAAAATCACTGCAGATGGTGACTGCAGCCGTGAAAGGAAAGACGCTTGCTCCTTGGAAGAAAATTTATGACCCACCTAGACAGCACATTAAAAAGCAGAAACATCACTTTTCCAACAAAGGCCCGTCTAGTCAAAGCTATGGCTTTTCCAGTAGTCATGCATGGATATGAGAGTAGGACTTAAAGAAAGCTGAGTGCCGAAGCATAGATGCTTTTGAACTGTGGTGTTGGAGAAGACTCTTGAGAGTCCCTTGGACTGCAAGGAGATCCAACCAGTCCATCCTAAAGGAAATCAGTCCTGAATATTCATTGGAAGGACTGACGCTGAAGATTCAACTCCAAGACTTTGGCCACCTGATGCGAAGAACTGACTCATTTAAAGACCCTGATGCTGGAAAGACTGAAGGCGGGAGGAGAAGGGGACGGCAGAGGATGAGATGGTTGGATGGCAACACTGACTTAATGGACATGAGCTTGAGTAAACTCCGGGAGCTGGTGATGGACAGGGAGGCCTGGTGTGCTGCAGTCCATGGGGTTGCAGAGTCCGACATAACTGAGCCACTGAACAGAAGTGAACTGAATAGTTCAGTATGAATTCAGGACAGCTCTCAAGAAATTAGGAATAGAAGGTAAATTCCTTAACGTGATAAATGGTACCAAAAACCTTAAGTAAACAGCATACTTAATCGTGAAATTTCAGAATTCTCTTTAAAGCCAAGGTGAGATGAAGAAGACCAATTATCATTGCTTTATTCAAAGATGTATTACATTTCTTATATAATACAAAGAGGGAAAAAAGGACTGGAAAAGACAAAACTGTCATTACTTGGAGACAATTTAACATCTAAATGAAAAAATCCAAGAAAATCTTAAACTACTGAGACAATCTAACAAAAGAGTTCAGGAAGACTCCTGGATACATCAAATTTAGTAATGTAAACTAGAGAAAATTCCATTCACAATAGCAACAAAAACTAAGATATCTAGGAATAAATGAAAAAAAAAAAGATGTGTAAGAGGATCATGAAGAATATGGACTACAGAGAATGAGATGTTTGGATAGCATCACAGACTCACTGGACATGAATTTGAGCAAACTGTGGGAGAAAGTGAAGGACAGGGAAGTCTGGTATGCTGTAGACCATGAGGCTGTAAAGAGTTGGACATGACTTAACAATTGAACAACAAGGGTTTTATGAAGAATGTTATAAAGCTTTTCTGAAGGGCATAGAATAAGACCCAAATGAATGAGATACAAAACGAGTAACAGTACCTAATATTTACTTGGAATTTGCTAAACTCCAAGGGTTTTATGCATATTAACTCATTTAATCCTTACATTTTTTACAGGGAATCATTTTCTACATTTTACCAATGAGAAAACTGAGGCAGAGTTTAAACAAGATCACTGTGCTGATAAGTGACACGGAATTAGAATCCAGAGACCAATCTTTCAACCAAGATCCAATCTTCATACTGTAAAGATATAAATTCTCCTGAAATTAATTTATAAATTCAATGTATAACTAATCAAAAGTCAATAAGGTTTTTCCTTGAAGAAAATAAGCTGATAACTAAATTTCAAATAAAAGAGTAATGAAACAGAATATAAACACATTTTTACAGACGTAAATAAGTAGGACTCATACTACAAGACTTAAGATTAATAAAATTATAGCAAATAAAACAAGTGTGGTATCCAGAGAAGCTAAAACAGACTAATGGAACAGAGTTCACAAATATTCAGCAAATACAACTTCTCAAATGCCAAAAACAGCATTACTAATCCATGGGGAAACAGAGATGCATCCAATAAATGTTAATGGAAAATTCTGTTAACAACATAAATATATATCTATCTGTGTGTATCTGTATGTCTGTATATATCACTAATTATATAATTATTGAATAGAAATTATACTGCATATAACATATACTATATACACACATTTAAAAATCATATGCATGAGTGTTTATATATATATATATACATAAAATTAGATTCCTACCTCTAAAACTAAAAGATGATGCTATGAAAGTGCTGCACTCAATATGTCAGCAAATCTGGAAAACTCAGCAGTGGCCATCGGACTGGAAAAGGTCAGTTTTCATTCCAATCCCAAAGAAAGGCAATGCCAAAGAATGCTCAAACTACCTCACAATTGCACTCATCTCAAACGTTGGTAAAGTAATGCTCAAAATTCTCCAAGCCAGGCTTCAACAATACATAAACTGTGAACTTCCAGATGTTCAAGCTGGTTTTAGAAAAGGCAGAGGAACCAGAGATCAAATCGCCAACATCCGCTGGAACATCGAGAAAGCAAGAGAGTTCCAGAAAATCATCTATTTCTGCTTTATTGACTATGCCAAAGCCTCTGACTGTGTAGATCACCACAAACTGAGGAAAATTCTGAAAGAGATGGGAATACCAGACCACCTGACCTGCCTCTTGAGAAACCTGTATACAGGTCAGGAAACAACAGTTAGAACTGAACATGGAACAACAGACTGGTTCCAAATAGGAAAAGGAGTACGTCAAGGCTGTATATTGTCACCCTACTTATTTAACTAAAGTGCAGTGCTCGCTTTGGCAGCACATATGCTAAAATTAACTAATGTGCAGAGTACATCATGAGAAACGCTGGGCTGGATGAAGCACAAGCTGGAATCAAGACTGCCAGGAGAAATATCAATAACCTCAGATATGCAGATGACAGCACCCTTATGGCAGAAAGTGAAGAACTAAAGAGCCTCTTGATGAAAGTGAAAGAGGGCAGTGAAAAAGTTGGCTTAAAGCTTAACATTCAGAAAACTTAAGATCATGGCAACTGGTCCCATCACTTCATGGAAAATAGTTGGGGAAACAGTGGCTGAGTTTATTTTTTTGGGCTCCAAAATCACTGCAGATGGTGATTGCAGCCATGAAATTAAAAGACACTTACTCCTTAGAAGGAAAGTTATGACCAACCTAGACAGCATATTAAAAAGCAGAGACATTACTTTGCCAACAAACATCCGTCTACTCAAGGCTATGGTTTTTCCAATGGTCATGTATGGATTGTTGGATTATAAAGAAAGTTGAGTGCCGAAGAATTGATGCTTTTGAACTGTGGTGTTCAAAAGAGAAGACTCTTTTTTTTTTTTTTTATTCCCCATCCCGATCCCCTCTCCCACCTCCCTGGAGAAGACTCTTGAGAGTCCCTTGGACTGCAAGGAGATCCAACCAGTCCATCCTAAAGGAGAGCAGTCCTGTGTATTCATTGGAAGGACTGATATTGAAGCTGAAACTCCAATACTTTGGCCACCTGATGTGAAGAAATGAGTCATTTGAAATGACCCTGATGCTGGGAAAGATTGAGGGCGGGAGGAGAAGGGGATGACAGAGGATGAGATGGCTGGATGGCATCACCGACTCAATGGACATGGGTTTGGGTGGACTCCGGGAGTTGGTGATGGACAGGGAGGCCTGGCGTGCTGCGGTTCATGGGGTCGCAAAGAGTCGGACATCACTGAGCAACTGAACTGACTTACTGACCTCTAAAACATATATAATAGCAAATCTGAGATGAATTAACGATCTAATTGAAAAATAAAACATTAGACTTACTAGAAAAAAATAGGGTATATTTAAAGATAGGAAAAGATGTAAAAATAGGTTGAAGAAAGCACAAATACGACAATATAACTAATTTAGCATTACAATAAAAAATAATTTTTTGTTATCATTAAGCAAAAGTAGGTAACAGATTTGGCAGGGAACAGTTATGAAATACATCATGTATAACAGATGGGTATTAAGAGTATATTAAAATATCTCTCAAATATAAATGAATAAGACATCTAACAATATGAAAAAAACAGCAAAAAGAAAATCTTAAAAGTCTAATACATATATGAAAAGATATTCAACTTCAGTAGTACTCATGAAAGTATAAACTAAATGACAAGATAATGTTTCATATGCTCATTGATTGTTAATTATAAAGTTTGACTCACAATTTCTGAAGGAAAAAAAGAAAACAAGAGTCAAAGGAAACAGAATTCTCATATACTCCTGGGAGAAACGCAAACTGATAAAATCATTTTGAGGGCAATCTGGCCAACACTATTCAGAACACTCCTACCTTAGGACCAGCAATTATGCTTTCAGGTATGTGTACCAGAGCAGAGGTCAGCAAGTTAAGGCTTGCCAGTCATCTGTTTATGAATCATGTTTTACTGAAACACAGTCATGCTCATTTGCTCATATACTGTTGTCTATGGTTGCTTTCTTGCTACAAAGGCAGAGTTGAGTAGTTGCAACAGACCACATGGCTGACAAAGTCTAAGCTACTTACCATACAGCCCTCTAAGAAAAAGACTCTTGACCTAGAAAAACTTTTGTGCACGTTTATAGGATATGGATAAGTATGTTTATCAGAGTTGTTTCAACAGTGAGAAATTATAAATCACCTAAATATATGTCAAGCAGAAAACAGGTAAAGCTACACAGAACTATGTCATCCATGTATTTATAAAACATTACAGCAGCACAGAAGGATAAGTAACTTTCGTTCTACCAATCCCCAACTCCCAGAAAAAGCTTTTATGAATAAGCTGATGTACATTTATCCAACCTTTTCTTACACGCATAGAGGAGAGTAGGGAGCACCATACTATGAGCCCAAATTTGTGTTGAACAAATAAAGAAACAAATAAATAAATAACCAAACTGTTAATGGAGACAGGCAGAGACTAATTCAAATAGGCATGGGCAAGAGTGGATTTTGTTTCAATTTCCCCAAAACTGTTTCACAGTCATTTGTATGTGTTTTATTGGTCATCTGCATTTTCTTTTCAATAAACTGAATGATTACATCCTCTGCCCATATAAAAAGTTGTCTTTTTCTTCTTAGTTTGTAGAATTCTTACAGTACAGGGATATTAAACCTTTCCCCCTTGATGTGTCACAAATAGTTTCCCGTATTTTTTTTTCCTGCAGGATGAATGCTTTAAAATTTTACAAAATAAATCCTGTCCCCTCCTATTGCTTTTGAGTTTCCATTCTTAATTAAGATCTCTCTTGTCCTATATTTTCTTCTATTAATTTTATTTTTTACATTTAGATATTTAACTCACCTGTAACTCTTCATGTACAAGATGTGAGGTAGGGATCTAATTTAATTTCTCTACTACTAGATAGGGCTTCCTTGGTGGCTCAGTGGTAAAGAATCTGCCTGCCAATGAAGGAGATGTGGGTTCAATCCCTGGGTCAGGAAGATCCCCTGGAGAAGGAAATGGCGACCCATTCCAGTATTCTTGCCTGAGAAATCCCATGGACAGAGAAGGCTGACGGCCTACAGTTCACAGGGTCACGAAAGAATCGGACACGACTTAGTGACTAAAAAACAACCACCACCAGAAAGGTTCCCAGTTATCATCTATGTTCTCACTGAGTTATTTACCATTCCCCCCCCCACCCAAACTTGCAACTTCTATCATTAAAAGATTCCAGATTTTCTTACATCTTTTTCTAGTCTCTATTCTGTTCTATTTGCCTATGTGTATTCCTGTGCTATTAATATCATACTGTGATTACTGCAACACCTTTACAGCAAATTTTACCAAATGGTAAGGTAAATCCTCACTCACTATAATTTTCTTAAATACTTTTGGAAATTCTTACTTTACAAACTTAAAAATCATTTTTCCGGGCTCTAAAAAAATTAAGATTATGACTAGAATCATATTATATTTCTATATCAACTTTTTAAAGAAAGACATTATTAGGATATTAAAATCTTCTCACCCAGGGATCTTATTTATTTTTAGCAACAGAGACATCAGTGGTTTAATGGAAGGGGGATCTTACACACCTGAAACAAAGTCCTGGAGTGATACCCTACCATGTGTGACGGATGGCAGGCAGGACACGCAGCAGGCTTCCCTCTTGGGTGGAAGGGGAGAGTGCCAGTTACACAGTGATGTCAGGCTGGCTCATCAGTTACCAGGGAAAGCCACAGAGGGGGAATGCCCTTCACTGCCCCAGTGATCAGCACAGACAATAGCTGGGGCCAGGGGCAAGTGTGTGGGAAGGTCAGGCTTGTATGCAGGGTGCAGGGGAAGCAGGCATTCACAGGATGTACAGACAGCAAGAGTGGTCTGACTACTCACTTCACTCCTCCATACCCTGCAGGACCTTACAATCTTAGTTGGCCCCTCTTCTGTGATATCCCTGGCATCGCTGCAACCAGATAACACAAATACAATGCAGAGAGCCACACAGGCTTTTCTACTTCTAGGGCCCCATAGTGTGTCCTTTAGCAATTTTATATTTTTCTTCATGTGGTCTGTGTTTGGTATTTTAAAATTTCCTGTCATTATGAAGAGATCATTCTACCCAATTTCCATTTCCAAATGGTAGTCATTGCTAATAGAGAAACCCTAATGTATCTTAACTCCAGCCACCCTACTGAGTTCTCTCATTAGCTGAAAAACTTTTTGGCTCTTCACCATGGTTTTTCTAGGTAGACAACAATGTAGTTTACAAATGACAATTATTTGCTCTCTTCCCTTCTAGTTGGAAAATAGTGCAGTAGTTAAACAATTTGTTTTCTTTCTACCTGAATTAGTGGAACCTCCAAACAAAGTTAAGTAATAGTGATGAGAGCAAGCGGCAAACCATGTTAATGACTGCAAAGGTAATAATCTAATTATTTCTCTATTTTCTCAATCTAATATAATGTTGGCTTCTGTTTCTGGTACATAATTGTTTTTAAAAAAAACTTTCACTCTATTTTTATTTTACTTGGAATTTTTATCCATCTTTTCCTTGCAAAGGAGGTAACACATTTTTTTCTCATGGCCTCAGGCCTTCTTGGAATTCACTTTCATGTTCGTTAGCTGACCATTCTAGTCTTACGTGCTGAGTCACTCAAGCAGAGTTATGAGGGAGAGAATTACTATGGACAATTATTTTCATTATTCCCATTACCTAATTATTAGTGTTTGTAAGAGTTGCATACTACTAATGTAATAATTTAATAACTACCCAAATGGTGGACACTGCAATCGTCTCTCTCTCTCTGTCTTACAGTGTTGTGATGAATAGCATAAAATCCATACTTATATTCTTGCTGCTTTAACTCAACATTCCTGGAGGACATATTCTGAGAGTCTTACAGAATTACTATGTCAGAGGGTACAAACATTTTAACTTTGACAGGTAGTGCTACAGAGTCCTTCAGGACTGTACCAGTTTATTCTTACAACAGGCAGACAACGATGCTTCATATTACAATCTCTCAAAATCTCACCAGTATTACATGACACTAAACTTTAAAGCTTTTGCCAGCCTGATAGGCAGAAAATTAACCAACCAAACAAGAAACCACCACCACAAACAAAAAACAACATTATTGTATGTTACTTTTCCCTGATAACTAGTGACGTTTAAGTATATTTTAACAATGATTTATTAACCACTTGTACTTTTGTGATGGGACTACTCATACCTTCTGATTATTTTCCTCTTTGGTTGTCTTGTTTTCAATTGATTTGTCGGTGCTCCCTGTATATTAGGGATAGTAACTCCTCATATGTACTGCAAATACTTCCATTTTTGCTTTGTGTACAATATCTCTTTAGCCCTAAGCTTAATATATTTCCAGAATAAATGAATGTTTGCTGTATTTATAAAATATGGACTAAAAATTCCTTAGAATATTAACTAGCAAAAGAACACTATATTCCAGAACAAAATTAAAATGAATACATCTGCACATATCTGGACAAAATGGCCAAGAAAGAACTCAAGTTAACCTGTTCTAGAGTAAGCTGTCTGGAATATACTTATTTATATTTATACATTAACACAGACATTTTCATATCAACATCTCATTTCTTAAGAACCTCTAAAAGCAAACACATTAACAGATATAGAAAAACATGTATACAGTATTCCATAAATTCACATTCTAAAAACGTAAATTCATATAAACCAGAGTAAAATTTCTCATAGTTTTTCTATCAACAAACAAAATCTGCCTGGTATTTTAAAATAATTTCATGAAAACACCAACTGTTACAAATACTAAATCTGTATTAATTGTATCATATAATTTAAAGTATCTTTGGAAATTCATTATATATTCTTGATTCCATACCACTTATATGGTGATAAATACCTTCTCCCAATATGTAACTTATCTTTTCACCTTTTTATTTTCTTCTTTTGGCCGTGCCATTTTGGCTTGCGGGATCTTAGTTCTCTGACCACAGACTGAACTCAGGGCCTGGCAGTAACAGCACTGAGTCCAAACAAATGGACAGACAGGGAATTCCCAAACATGCTTTTTCCCCTTTTCATTTTCTTTAAGGTACCTAATATAAGATAAATTCTCAATTTTAAAATAGTAGAATTTTACCAGTCTTTATAATTAGTCTAATGTCTTAAGAAATCCTTTCTTATGCCAATATTCTTTCTTTACATAGTTGAGGGTAGAAACATGAGAATGTTCTCCATTCAATTTGTTTCTCTTCCCAAGGTTCTTTTTATATGTTTCTCTCCTCGAATGAGACTTTCCTTTTTTCATTACACAAACACAGAAGTAAAAATCTCAAAGGATAACTGAAGTTAGCTAGCAACTAATAAGATGACCAGAATTGAATTCTTCTTCCCTCTTATAATTCCAAGGCATAGCAGAACAGTATCCGAGAATTGAAATATGAAGGCAGAATTATGTGAGTACTGGTTATGCTTCCCAGCAGCCATAGTAAACTATTCTTATTTTGAACTAGTGCCAAAGTAAAGATAGACTTTAAAAAATCTTTAAGAATAAAACTTAACCAAAGTTAACAGAGCTGTAATTCATTAGATTCTTCATAGAAATCTAGCTACTACTGTTTCATAGTTTAATAATAAATATGTTACCTGTGCTCGTTTTTCCATATCCTGGCAACTACCTAGTTGTTCTTCCATTGCAACTCTGATTTGCCTTGCCTCGTATTCCAACTGCCTTCTGGTCATATCTGTTTGTAAGGAAAACTAAAACCACAAGTAAAATGGAAATGTTAATATCTTGTGTTTATCAGTAAAAATAAAAAAGCATATAAGTATCCATAAAGAAAATGAATAAACAAATACATAAGTTATCATAAGAAAGTTATTTTTTACTCTAAGAAGTCCTAAAACTTGATGATCACTGCTAGGCTCAGCCTGGCTTTCTGATGTGAAGTGAAGAGTTGAAACACTTTTACTGCCCCACAGTCACAAATAGTTTTAATTAAATTGTACTAGCTCTTTAAAATATATATATATTTATCCAGTTAAGGTAAGCCTATTTTCAGTTACCTTACAATTCTTCTGCCCTGAAGAAGCACTACTTTGAACTGTTAAAAATTAGAATATTAATGTGGACAAAATAGAAAAATCAAGGATCAGGTCCATCATCCTTAAGTTTATACCTCACTTCAGGATTCTTATGTACATGGAGACTAAATAGAGAGAACTTTCCCACATGTAAAATAAAGAAGACAGAATAAAGAAAAGCTTTTATATAAAAATAAATTGCAAGATAACACAAACTTTTTGGTAAAAATATAAATATGAACCAAAGTTGAAACAAACCAAAAAAAGTACTTCTTCATGGAGTGGGTGTTAGTGCATTCAAAACTTTATTAGCCCTCTTAACTACAATTCCAGATGTTGTGGTAACTGCTAGGTATAAAAAATGAAAAAAGGAGAAGGCAAAGAAACTTACAAAGACATGCTCCAAGGCTAAAAGAACAGCTGGACAAAATAATGAGTGACAGTTATAACAGACCACGAAGGGAATAAGGAAGTGCTGTAGATTCTTCATGCTCTGTAAGTCCAATAAAAAGCTGCATGTGGGCAATTCCCTGGAGGTCCAGGGGTTAGGACTCCACACACTCACTGTCAAGGGTGAAGGTCTGATCCCTGATCAGAAACTAAGATCCTACATACACACACACACACACACACACACACACACACACACACACACACACACACAGACAAAAGCTGCATGTGTATGTGTCTGACTCAGAATAGCATTCTGTAGGCCTAAGAATCCCAAAATGTGTTGTCAGGTTAAGTTAGAGAAGCTTTCACCCTTTCCCCTTGCAATATACAGACGACATATGCAGGATGCGTTCCTATAGGCATATCCACATTATGTGTTGCAACACAGTTGAAATAGTCTCCATGCTGTGAGTCATGTTATAACTACACTTATTTGTCCTCCACTTCCAAAAATCCCTTGCGCAAAAGGTTGAAGATGACACATTATATTACAATAACGTGGTTTATATTTGATGTTTTAAGCAATGCCTGGTAACCTGATAAGTATTTCTATATGAAAGCATTCTTAACCTGCCTTCCCAATATAAAATAAAAATTTTGTGAATTTAAAAATATTTATGAAATATAAGCAATTTACATTTGCTAATGTTGCCTAATGGTCTATAATGTCTTACATATCCTCTTAAATAAATGTGACTGACTATATGGTAAATTAATATGGGAATGAGCTGACAACTGATCTTTGTTTCAGGTATTAACCAATTGCTCTTGAACTGTTTCATACACAACTGCATGCAGACAGCTAGACTCTAAATACTGTACATTTTAATTACCAAAGTGAATGTTAAGCAAAACAGTGCTTTAATATTAAGAGCAACGATCCCTCCAAACCCTACTGAGTTCCTAATCCTCATACGTCCACACTCTCTATGAACTGTTCTTTCACTTGTGGTGTCTCCTTAGCTCCCAAAATGATGTTAACGACATTGTCAGGAAGGGAGATTCTTTCCCTCTCACAACCTGGATAAGTTTGTGCTCAGGAGGCTGACCACTGAAGTTTCTAGTTCTAGCTCCCGCCAGACAATGCCCACCCACGCAGGAATGTGATTAACTGCGTGTTCTGGAAAAGGTTTTTCCTTCATTGTTACTTCTTCTTTTATAATGTCCTCTCAAAACTATTAGAAAATGAAAAATCTAAGCTAAGAGTTGAAGATTAATTTTAACTGGCCTATTTCTAAAAAATTGTTTTAAAATTTATGGGTAACAGTTAAAATAAAGTCTTATTTAAAATTATTAATGTATTTCAGAAATGTTCTTATACGTGTCACCCCATGAATAGAACAGTTGACTTGGAGAGCTTGGGTGGGGAGGGAGAGGCTGACAGAATTAAGTTATTTTTTACATAGTTATATTAGCAAAACAAACAACTTTTAGTGCTTGCAAAAAGCTCTAACATCTGTGCCAACAGCTACTGTCATTTACAATAACTAGAATAGGACTCAGGTTATCTCAAAGATACTTTCACTGCAAAAACCATCTGGCACAAGTCCTGTAATATAGTTCAAAAAACAGACAGATGGTAGTAAACATTTCTACAGAGTATCTTTGGTAATTCAACACGTCAAATAATAAAACACCTAGTTGAATCCTGAATCTTTTAGTTTTATCATCTCTACATACAAAATTCATTGACTATATATTTATGTTGAAGTTGGATAAAACATATTACAGTTTACAAATAACTATATAGTTATAAACTTATATACACTTTCAGATATAAAAATAAGTTATTTTGTCAAGTTACTTACATTTTCAGTTAAAGGAAGGCTATCTGTTCTTTTAGTGAGATTCTGAAGTTGAGCATAATACCAGTCTTTTTCCTTTTCTTCTTTGTCAAGGTCAGCAAGAAGCAATGATCTGTTTTTCAAAAAAAAGTTAAGTTTACACAATGCTAATATGGAGCACATAACAGCAACTCTCATAAGCTATAACTGTAATGTTTTCTATTTAAAGTAATATAATAAATAAGTGAGAATTTGACTAATTTTAGATTTCTGAAGGTGGGACTTAGATTACAGTCATTAAAATTTGAATATTAAAAGTTTTAAACTTTTTCAGCTAAATAAGATGGCAACCATTCTTACTAGAATATTTACATTTCAACCAAATGCTTTCTTCACATTTAGAGTCTACGAATTTGATGTTGGTATACAGTTAAAAGTATAGATTTAATAAAACTCAAATATAAGAATAAAAAGTATAATAAAGGAGCAAAGAAAAGCAGTAATTATGCAAAAAATAAATTTAGAGTATAGGGAACTATTGCACGTAGCTTTCAGCTTCTTATTAGTCAAAATAAGAAATATATTATCACTGTGTGGTAACAGGAGGTTGTTCTGAGGGAGAGAGACATTTTCTTAGGCTTGGAATCTGAAGATGAACTTGTTACATAATTTCTGACAACCCAATCGATGATGTCCTCAATAACAACCTATATCAATATTCTATATCAATACTCCGTATCTGATCAATATAAACATAAATGCAAAATAAAGGGTTAAGAGGAAAAAATCAGTAGGTACAAGAAGTATATGATCTATGTCCTTTTTTGTGACTCCTTCCCTAAGCGACCACTATTATTCTCTTATATTTATTTCCAGAGACATTCTATAAAAATGAAAGAATATATGTGTACATATGTACATGTACATTTTAAAACATAAATAATAGCATATTATTATCTGTGCTGTCTTATAACTTTTTACCACTTAAAAGTCTATCTTGGAGATCATTCTTGTACCAGAATATAAAAAGGTCCTATGTGGTTTTTTGCTAGCTGCAAAGATATTTATGAATCCATAAAAGAATAAATAATAACTGGTTCTATGTTAGAGGGCATTTAGGGTCTTTCTAATCTTTTGCTATTATAAACAGTGCTTCATTGAATATACTTATATATAACTTCATTGTACAAATATGCAAGCATGTGTAGATGACAAATTCCTAGGATATGTAAACTTTTAACTTACTGTCCTTACTAGATATTGTACCAATTTATGCTTCTGCCACCTTTGACAATATAAATGCTTCATCAAACCTTTTAGATTCTTTTACATTTCTAGGGTTTAAAAAATGGTATATCATTATGGACTTCCTTGTTTTCAGCCACACTGCACAGCTTGTGGGATCTTAGTTTCCAGACCATGGATGGAACCCCAGCTCATGGCATTAGAAGTGCGGAGTCCTAACCACTGGACCAAAAGGGAATTCCCTATCACTATGGGTTTGTTTGTTGTTTTTTTTTTTTTTTTCCACTATGGTTTTAATTTGATTTCTTTTAGTATAGGTAAGTGTAAGCATTTTTTCAAGTTTAAAACCCATTTTTATTTCCTTTTCTGTGACTTTTTCTTATTTATAGGACCTCTTCTGTATTAAGAATGATAGTACTCTGTCAGTTATAAATATATTTTCTCAGTGACTCACTTGAATATGAGGATATTTTTTATTACAGCTTCTGGGCTTCACTCTTACCGAGTCATTCCCCACTCTGACTCTGTTATTAATACTTTAAAATTCTATTTGATTGTATTTTCTTGATGAATAAGTATGCATGTATGTGGAAGGTTCTACTCTTGCTAAACTTTCCATTCTTTACTGAGAAGCAACTTAAAAAATAAGAATAAGCCTTCACTTTTTGCTGCGGCAACCTCAGTAGTGGGGGAATTCATGGGAAGAAGCCAGCTCCTGGTTACGATGTGCCAACCTGGGGCAGAGGTGCTGACCAATGAGAAGCTGCCCTCTCCCTTCCATTTTTGACAACAGGAGCAGGAGAAAGCAGTGCAGAAATCCTGAACCCCTTCCACAGGCTGGGTATTACCACTAGCAAAAACATGAGATCTGATCCTATTTTTTTAATGATCCCTGGTGAGCACCTGCAGGACCCACCAGGACCAAGGCAAGGGAACAAGGGACAGAGGGAGATGCTATTTCTTCTGATTAATCTTCAATAAATTGGCCTATTTAATCAAGATCTGGTGCTAAAAGTGCTCAAATGAATAAGCTAATTTTAGTGATGGTACTGGAGTGAGAAAAACGTTAAGGAGAATAGGGCCAAGTTGTTGCTATCAAGTTTTAAGACTGAACTCTGGCAAAATACTCTTGGGAAGCCAAAGTCAAGAGCCAACATGGTAACAAGTGGCTAACTGATAGGAACTGATCTTATAACTCAAATCACTGTATTTAAGGCTCAAAACTGAAACAAGGCACAGACTCAGAAGCTGGTGGGTCTTTGTTGTTTAGCATATTGAAGGCGTATTTAGTGACTGTCAACAGTCTTCTTTAAAATGTAAATGTTAGCTAGGAAGTTAGACATAAACAAGGGGAGGCCTGGCTGAAAGGGATGCAAACTGATCTCTGACCTCCATCCCAGACACACCCATGAGAGCTCACAGATGCTACAAAATAACCACAGAGACTTTTCAACACATGGGCCCTGGGCACACAGTGGACAGAAAACCACCATAGGGACTTCTCCAAGTAACTTTAGGCAGTTAGGGGACCATTAAGGGCTCATGAATATTCTACATCTAATTATAAGATGGCATTAGGCGAAGACACATGGGAAGGCATAAACAACACAGCCTGCTGTTATATAACTTGAAACTGTCAATCGGCCTTGAATGTTTGACCATTTGCATTCCTCTCATTGATTGGTGGCGGGTACAAGCCCTACTCTGCACCAGGCATGTCCAAAAGGAGGAGACTGGACACATCAAAGAGGACCAAGAGGGATCCACAGGGAAGATGAGGAGGGCTCCTTTGGGAGTATCTTACTAATAAAAGGTCTGTCCGCTTGAGCTGAACTGAGCTGTAACTTGCCTGATGTTCTATACCTTTTGGTCCATTGCTCCAAATTTTTGCTGCAATGAGACAAGAACCAAGGAAGATAAATAAACTCATCTGACATAAATTTCATGTCTTCTTAGTCCTCTAGCTAACTCAGGATCATCTAGAAGAACATGGCACATGTATCAGGCATTTAAATATTTGTTAAAAAGTATTACTGGCTAATGTGACAATAACTATTTGGGTGTATCAGACAAGAGTACTAAGGAGTTTTTAAAAAATATCTAATTTCATCCTCACAACATCTTTTAACTGGAAAACTGAGGTTCAAAAAGGTCATGGAGCTTCCCTGGCTGCAGAGCGGTTAAGAATCCTCCTGCCAGCGCAGGGACTCAGGTCTGACCCCTGGTCCTGGAAGATCCCACATGCCCAGAGGGTAACTAAGCCCACGCGTCACAACCACTGAAGCCTGTGCTCCCTAGAGCCCGTGTGGCAGAACAAGACCCCATTCTCTGCAACTAGAGAAAGCACCTGTGCAGCAAGGAATACCCAACACAGTCAAAAACAAAAATAAATTAAGAAAAAAAAAGGGTATGCATCTGGGCTTGAGTTCTGGCTTGAGTGTTTTCTAACACTTACGTCACTTAAACTTACTGTATCTATAGGTAATACAGAGAACAAGGAAAAAAAGATACAGAGATAGTTCTCTGACTTAAGGGATGTCTAGAAAGAAAGAACAGAAAAACAGAGGGGGTAAAATCATCAAAGAAATAACAGAATTTTCAAAAGTTGAAGAAAATAAATTTCCAGATCAAAAGGGCACAGTGAGTAGTATCCAGTATGATGAATCAAGAAAACACATATCAAGGTACTCTAAAAACTTCAGAAAAATGACTTCCTGCAAAGGAACGTGAATTAAGACTGATATGCAATTTCTCATCAGTGACACTGATTATAAAGAAGGAAAATGAGTTTGAGCCTAGACCTAGCCAAACTATCATTCAAGTACAAGAGCAAAACACAGATTTTGTCCCATAAACAAGGGCTAAATCTACCTTCAAACAACAGTGGGAGCCAGGAGGACACAGGGTATTGACAACTACATACACACACACTCTTTGTGAATAAAATTAGGCCTTTATCACATAAAGCAAAGTAAGTTCTTAGGAAAACTGGCATGCTCACATGCCTCTTGACAGAGTTCAAAGGGGACAAAGCGATGGAAGAATGTACACTCCAATTAGCTTCTGGTTTTTCAGGACACTGTTTCCTAGACTCTCAGAAAGAGTCCTGGTTCAAGATATGAAACAGAGATTCACTGAAACTCAAGAGATTAAAGAAAGCTTAACACTATTTCTGGCCCATGATTATTGTTATTTTTAGAGATGTACACATCTAAAACCAGAGAGAAAGTAGTAAAAGGTCTTTTGACTCTCAATGAGATATGCTGGGTATTTTCCATATGTTAATATCCATTGTTCATAACTCCACAAGGTAGAACCATATTCCTATTTTACAGAAGGAAATGACACAAAAATTTAAAGACTTGACCAAGATCCCAGAGAATTTATACATTTGGACATTTATGCAAATTAACATTTATACATTTGAGTATTTCTTGAAAGTCTAATAGAACTTTTAGGAATATCAATATAATATGGTATTAATCATGCAAAAGGAATTTATAATCTCATAGGACGTACAAAAATACTTGACCAAGTGCTTGGTAACTATATATTCTGATACTTGTAGTGTGATGATTTTAACTTCAAGAAGAAAAGAATTAACACACTAGCTCTTAGAAAGGAGAACTGATTCTCTATCAGGCAACATTTTTTTAAGAAACCAAAACTGATAAACTGCTTCATTTGTGACTCCTTGAAATAGGTCTTTAATAATGGAAACCAGTCACCTTATACTGAATCTGGTAGTCATTTAATTCATTTGAAAAGATAACCAAAAAGTCAATCAAAACGCATTACATATTTTAGCCACTGTGATTATGCATACTATTCGTACATTATTCACTGTACAGAGCATCTGAGCACTGGAGTCCCAAGAAGCTGCCTCCTTCACGTTTTCAGGTGTAAGGTAAGGACGCCCAGTAATTCATCACTCTGAGACAATGAATGGAAAATGCTCTCTAAGTGCTGCTTGTGATCCTCCAACACACGCTTCATAACTCCTATTCTGTATTGCCACAAAACGACAAAATCTAGCAAAAATTGGAGCATAAAAGTTTACTACTTAATGAAGAAATGTTACCTCTCTTTTTCAAGTTCTTCTAAATAACCGGTATTTTCTCTGCTTCCATTTACAAACCCTCTTCATGGAAATGAACCCATAGGAACGGGACTGCACTCTCCTGAGCGACTAGATACAGATCCTTCTCGGCTTCCGTAAGAATGGAGGGACATTTTTGGACCGTAGTTTCACTCCAGGGAAATTACTGCTATCTAAGTTAAGTTCTAAATAAAATACAGACAAGTTTTTATAAAACAACTGCTTTAAGTGATCTAAAATATTGCTAATGTATTATATTATCTTTTAATAATGAAACCTTAGGTTCACATTTAGCCCTCAAATTTTAAACCATTTTATAATTGAAATACATTATATATATATCCCATAAAGTATGCAGGAGTACTAAATTATTGCAGTTATTGAGCAGCAGATCTATACAGGGACAGAAGAAATCCTTATCTCAAATGCTGATGACCAGAAAAATTCACTGACTACTGGTTCCAAAACAGAAACGTCCTGGAAAAAAAAAAAAAAAAACACCAGGTCAAAGCACTTATAAAAGGGTACATTTGTGGTGGTGACCATCTTGCAATATACACAAATATTGGGTCATTAAAAAATAAAAAGTGTTCCTTTTGGTTTAGAGGCCTGCAACTATAGATTTCTATCAGAGAAAGCCACAAATGTATATGAGTGAATGAACAATTATTTATGAACAGAATAGCTAAACTTTCCCTCCAAGATAGCTTGAGTCAGTCTGGTGGGGAAAAAGTATGTTAAAGAAAAATTAGACAGAATGTGCTTTCTTAGATTCCTACTAAGTAATAATATAATTGGGGATCCAAAAGTAATTTCTCTGCCCATCTTCAATTACAATTAAAACTTACTGATTTGACATTTGAATTTTTAAGTGATAAAACAAGAAAGACATTCTTTTAAAATTCTATTTAAAATGGCTTAAAATCAGTGTTGTGTGTATATAAGTGCAAAGATAAAGCACTTCTATTCTGAATGGAACAAAGAAGGGCACTGACTCCTTCAAATGAAGCAATGGGTCCAGTCTATAGCATAAAGCTTAATAAAGGCCTACTTAATGACTGGCAAAAGAGCAATGCGTTTTAGAAAGAGCTGAAAATTGTCAAGAAAGGTATCTAAAATAGTTTATTTAAAGGCAGTTAAATGTTATAACTGAAAAAATGACAAGCAAATAGACTTTTTACGTATTTGTACTTTAAAAATTACATCCTAATGCATGAGGCTAAGAAAATCCAACACCAACATTCTAATCAAGAGAAGCTGTATTTGGACACACACACCTAAAGCTGACAACTGGAGCTTAAAAAAATTACTTTAAAACACTTTTTAAAAATTTACCTTTAAGACGCTCTAATAAATCAATCTGTCCAGAAGAAGCCATAGCTTCATCTTCAATACTTCCTTGTAGTTGTTTAAGTACTTCCTGTAAAAAAGAACACAGTATCTCAATATGACGAAATTCTAAATGACTTTTTGAAGATATGATTCTAACTTTCTTGGCATTTAGGTCTGCTGGGGGAAAAAAGTTATTTCAGATCTATCTGAAAACATATAAAATGCAAAGTACTTTACATATATTACCTATTACTAATTATAAATAATAAATTACAGCCCAACAACAACAGTGATACTTTGTGGTGATGGTGATTACAAATAGTCTCCATACAGTATACACGGAATAGTTAAGATATTTGTAACTTCTGAAATAACATAACAAGGTGGATTACTCTCATTTTTCAGACAGACCAACTGAGACTCAAAAGATTTGCTGAAGACAGAAAAACTAAGCTTGTACCAACATGGCCATGAAAGACAGCAAATTAACACATTTAACACCCCAATAAATACCAAGCAGTTATATACTAAATTTATATACATTCTACT
Source organism: Muntiacus reevesi (assembly GCF_963930625.1). Lineage (NCBI taxonomy): Eukaryota > Metazoa > Chordata > Mammalia > Artiodactyla > Cervidae > Muntiacus > Muntiacus reevesi. The sequence continues at coordinate 271,767,378 of NC_089251.1, read as the reverse complement.
ACATTGATTTATACTCAGCAGTTAAGTGACTGTATGCTGTCTCCTGACTTTTGGTCCATTGCTTCCTTTCCCATCTAAAGCCTTCTCTCAACAAATTTTTGTCAGAGGAGGTCAAAAACTTTCACTTTCTACTAGTTTTTCTGTATATTCCTTAACAATAATTTATACATATTTTTACATTTTACATATTCTGAGGCATCCCACTCTAGTTCACAGCAAAATCTTTGCTGGCCAAGTAGGATTCCAAATGCAAAACAATGTATTTGAACAGTTACAATCCTATAGCTATGGGCAGTGTTCCTCTATGTGAAAAAGGATCCATAAATAGATTGAAAAGAAAATCTGTCAAAAAGAGTAAATATAGTAAAGACTATGTCAGTGGTTTACCTTGATAGTGACATTAGAAGCATTAAGAAAAGAATTCCTATGTTAACAATAAGAAATAGCCTGTGACCTTAATGATCTGACCTTCAAATAAAGACCATGTTGGAAGTTAAAAGGCTTAGATAAGTAGATGTGGGAACGTGGAGGTGACTGTTATTTATAGTCAGAAATTGTGTCAGTGTATCACAACTGTGGGATAGGAAATAAATTTGCACAGGGATGTCTTTCTTGAATGAATGTAGATTACTATAAACATCAGGACACAATTCTCTTCCACAAAGTTTGAGAATTACCACTGAAAACTACCTGCAGTTTTCAGGATCCTGGGTCTCCTTCCATCCACTGCAGCTTGTAATTCAAAGATCTTTTAATCTTATCCTATTTCTTACAATTCGCAGGCTCACAATTCAACAGCTACCTTTCTCAAGGAACTATCAGTGGTATGCATTCTAGGCTTAATATCTCTTATTAGCCATCTCTTCTCTATTTTTATGTCATTATCCTGACTATTGACCCCACCAAAACTACTAAAATAATCTCCTAAATGGTCCTACCTTGCATAGAACTAACAGATTAATAAGACTTTTAAAGCACAGCTCTGATCAGGTCTTTCTTTATAGATGATCCTTCTCTACAGCCTATCATCAAGGTGTTAACAGTGAGTATTCTATAGAAGTTGGGATTACAAGCAATTTTTGGTTTTGGTTTCCTCATTTTAAAACAACAGATATTATCAAAACAAATACTGTTTTCAGAAAAAGTACAAGCATTTAAGAATTCAAAAGCAACAATTAAAAGAAATCCCTGTATATGTCATAGGACATATACTTAATTTTTGAAAATTATATGTCATAGTATATATGTCATAGGACATATACTTAATTTTTGAAAATTAATGGCACATTATTGGTTTTTAAAAAACATATTAAAAAGAAGGAAAAATTAAAATAACACCAACAACAGAAATGAAAAGGCGATGTACAACAATAAAGGATTAAATAAATTTATGGCATTAGCCGAACAACGGCATATTATACATCTGTGAAAATACTATAAAATACTTAATGACATGAAATGATAGCTATATTAAATTAAAAAGCATGCTGCAAAATATGATCCCATTGAATGCATGCTTGCATAAAATGCAGAGAGAAAAATATACACATTATCAAAGGTTACCAACATTAAAAAAATGTTTTTAAATGGGTGAGCTTGATCTCTTTCTGTCTGTATTTCCTAAATTTTAAAGAGAGTGAATATACATAACTTGTAAGTTTTAAGTTTCTGTGCATATGGCTAGAAGTCTATTGATAAAAGCAATAACCATAAAGTAAATAAAATTATGGAAATTTATAAAGTTTAGAAAATTAAAATTTCAAAGCATCTATCTTGGAAAAGCTACTTATTCCAATGTGTTCTCTTAAATTATTCTTGTAAATTCTGAGTTATGAATCTCAAAAATACGCAGTTAATTTATAGATCCAGTTACTTTGTCTCAAGATGACACCACCCAGCATGACTACATTACTATTTTCTTGTGAACAGTTTGTGTCTATTCCATAATAAAAATTAAGCTCATTTCTTTTCTGTTTTACTGAGACAGAACATACATGTGAAAAGCACGCCAATCTTAAATTTCTTATATAATCCAAGTATCCATGTAAGTGCCACCCAGGGAAGACACAAAACATTTCCAGTATCACAGAAGGTTCCCTTTTGCCCCTTATCAATCAGTATTCATTCTCCAGAAGTAATCAGTACTCTGATTTTTGTTATCAGTTAGTTGGCCTCCTTGTGAATTGCATATAAATGAAATTATACAGTATACAGCCTTTTGTGTCTCGTGGTTTTTGCTCATCAAAATCTCTATGACACTCATCCATGCTGTTGTATGTATCAGTTATTTAATACTGTGTAGTTGTCCACTGTATGAATAGATCTCCACTGATACATCCCTTATCCTTTTGATGGGCATTTGGGTTGTTGCCAGTTTGGAGGCTATTGTGAAGAATGCTACTATGTACGTTCTTGCACTTATCTCCAGGTGGACACACGTACTCACTTCTCTTGAATATATATCTGGAGGTTTAAACCCTGAGTCACAGTGATTAAAAGAAACTGCTGAGTGGTTTTTCAAAGTGTTTGTGCCATTTTATACTCCTACCAGCAAGGTTTAAGTTTGAGTCTTCTTAATTATAGGTTCCAATTCTCTGTTGAGATTTTCTGACTCTTTATCCACTTAATCCATCATTTTTATCAAAACATTTAAAATAATTATGTTAAAATCCTTGACTGTTACTTGCTTACAACATGTGGATCATCTTGGGATTTGCTTCTATTAACTATTTGTTCTGTTGGTTATCAGTCATTTTCCTATTTCTTTGTATTTCTTGTAACTTTTAACCGTATGCCAGTCATTATACATACAAGAGCAGGAAAGACTTGAGATTAGAGTTTCCCTTACAGAGTTTGCCCTTTCCACCACTGGGGTCTGATTTCCTTCAACCAATAACTGAAAATGGGTTGCAGATGCAGTTTAAGTGAAATTCATATGAGATTCCCTAATAGCTCAGTTGGTGAAGAATCTGCCTGCAATGTGGGAGACCTGGGTTCGATCCCTGGGTTGGGAAGATCCCCTGGAGAAGGGAAAGGTTACCCACTCCAGTATTCTGGCCTGGAGAATTCCATGGACTGGATAGTCCATGGGGTTGCAAAGGGTTGGACATGACTGAACGACTTTCGCTTTCACATCTGATTTGGTTTGCTGAGTTCTCTGAATGTATCTCTTCTCTTACACTGAGGCTGAGACCTGCTTTAGCAGGACACTGCCTCTTAATGATCTGCTTCCTAGCCCTCCCGGGCATCTTCCCCCCAACAAGACTCAGCTAACACCCCATGCATTTGGAGAGAATGTGAGACACTAGTCATACACTTGGAGCCCTGCTAAATGTCAATGCTTTGCACATGTCCACGTCTTTGCCCAACGGTTTCCTTCCTCCAGTGGAGTCTCAATGCCTGTGCCAATGATTAATTATCGGTGTGTTACAGAATCAGTAAATACCCCTGGGGAAGAAAATTACTGGTGATCTCAGCTCATCTAGAAAGGACTCTTTCCTCTTAGGAATTTTAGTTAGTATAGTTCTTGATGATTTCACAGTTCTCCAATGTCCTTAAAAGAATGGTTTTTGTTTTTATCCAGTGTTTTCTAATTGCTGCGGTAGGACTGATCAATTGCTTGGGGTTGCATACTTAATACAGCCTAAAAAGAAGTCCTTAATTTCAAAGAGGTTTTTAAAAGATGCAGCACAACTACAAAGCAATTCCAAACAAACAAAATATTTCAAAAAATGTTTTGAGAAATGACAGTTTTTAAAATAAATATGTAATTTTAAAGGAGAGAATATTCTTTTGTATTTATAAATTCTGGAAGTTTGGTTTTAAAAAATTAATCATATAATCAAACTTTATTTTTAAAAAGTTAAGATTTTAGAAACATGAGAGAATTAATTATTACAGACAAATATACTGTGGTCATATAAGTGAATAGAAAATATGAATGAGTAACTGTGTCATTTCAAGGGAGTTTTCAACTTGATCCACTTCTGTTTTCCTCACTATGTCACAGTTACTGATATTTTTTATTACTAGATAAAAGTATACTTGGTAATTAAATCTTCAAAATAAATTATGAACTGTGCCAATTTGAATTTTTACTTCTCATTTTTTTCTTACACTCTGAAAATACAAGATACTCTCCATATACATGGTTTTATAGTTAAAACAATTTATAAATACTTCATTTTGCTAAAATACAAGAGATATAAATGGTTGGTTAATATTTTACCTAGATATATTTTTCTACACCATGCCATCTTTCAATTTAAATGCTTCATACTTCACCATATTTTGGAGAAGAAAATGGCAACCAATGCAGTCCTCCTGCCTGAAGAATTCCATGGACAGAGGAGCGGGACAGGTGCAGTCCATGGAGTCACAGAGAGTCGGATACGACCGTGCAACTAACTTAATTTTTCACCATATTTATCATGCTGCGATGCTCAGCATTTTAAAGTAAATCACATTGACTTCCTGCCCTGGAGTAAGAAGTATACTATATAATTTCCCTTAAGTTTAGCTATAATTGCTGCATTCTTATTCTAAATCCCACAAAATCTGCAGTTTATTTTAATCACAGAAGCATCAAGTATATCCATAAATGTAGAGAATAATGTAATGAACTCCTATGTATCCTCATGTTAGTTCAAACATTATCAACTCATGGGCTTCTTTCATCTATGCTTATAACCACTTCGTCCATTCCCCCTCAACCCAAATTTATTTGAAAAACAAATCTCAGTCATCATACTGTTTCTTCTCTAAAAAAATTCTACATATATATTTAAAAAGGGATTCTTCCTAAACACAACCACAATGCCATCATTAGAACTACAAAATAAACATTTTCTTAATATTCTCAAATACAGTCAATGCTCACATTTCCTTAACTGCTGTACACATATTTCCCTGTCACACACACACAGAATATTTTTATACTATCAATGACATGTAATCAATAACAAAGCAGTATTCTCTTTTGCCACTAGATGGCACTACTGTATAAATTTCAGAAATTCTGAAATAATGTAGTTGAAAGAGACACACCTTGCCATCCACAGGGTGGACACATTACACAGGAACGATCAGCAAACATAATACAAGATCATATGATGTATTACAAAGTCTAAAAAGTTATTTTTTTGAAAAATAACCATTGTTTCGGATTAACTTTAATCCAATGTTCCAATTAACTTTAATCCAATGATTAACTTTAATTCCAATGTTTCCAAGTGTCTTCATTCACACATCAGTATTTTAAGACAAAATAAACAGAGCATGGTTTCCTGTTAGTACTATAAAGCTGCTGCTGCTTCTTTTTTTTCAAAAAGCTTCTTGAAAGGAGATACATAAATAACTTCAGTATAAGGGCATAACTGCTATGATACCATACACTAAATCCTGAAGAAATATGTGGATGGCTTTGCAAGGATGTCTGTAAAAACACTCACTGAGCAGTAATCAATTCATGGTTGAATTCAGACATATCTTAAATACTAATATTCATGATGTATATTCATGACCTCATTCCTAAGAGGCCAACCTGGTATTCCATTGCAGAAATTTAAGGATCTGCCTTATAGTGTTACTCTGAGAGACATTCCACATTTCAGCATTTCCATCCATGGAGATAGATCTAAAGGTATGTTAAAATGTTTCACCAAAATGAAGTTTCAATTTGCTCAAGTAGTTTATAAAAATAAAAAACTTGAAAAAGGGACTCAGAATTCTGCACAAGAGACATTCAGATAGGTGTGCTAGGAAGAATTCTCTACAAAATATACTTCTGAAGCAGATAAACCATTAGTCTTGCTGGGGAATTTAAATTTTGTATCTTTAAACTTTTAAAACCACGTGTCATGAACAATAATTTTAGATACATTATGCTGATCAGTGTTAAAATATCAAGCTACGCTTTTTTAACCTAGTAGGTAATTGATTCACAGCTGTTTTCATGGTTTGCAGTGAGAAAAAAAAAATGCTTCTTTATAGTCTATAGAAAAAAATATTTCTTTATGAAGGATCTGAGATCGGTATCTTGGAGATCTGTCATTGCTACTGCCACAGAAATAGGCAACACAGTAGAAAAGATTTATGCATAGAAGAGAAAGAGAGAGAGAAAAAGAAAGAAAGGTTCAAATGAGTAAAAGGCTAAACTGCTTTGATAGTGAATAAAAAGGCAAAAGAGGAGCAGCTCAATAGTTCAGTAATACACAGAAGCTTGAAGAATAAGAGAGACCTCAAAATGCATGGAAAAAGAAATAGAAGAGAATAATAAATGAATAAGGAATAAGAGTAGTAAGCAGACAGGAAGAAGAGGGTCAGAAACCCAGATGGTAAAATGGCCAAGGCGCAGAAAAAACACGTAGCAAGAAGGATTTTTTTAAAAGAGAAGGAGGTAACAGTTTTGTTGATGACCTCCAGTTCTATTAAATTCAGTGAGAGGAAAATCTGCCTAACTGGAAATTAAAACAGTTAAAGTTTTGACTGCAATTATTTTGAAATAAGAACATATTTTCCCAGTGAACACTGAATATTTTATAACTTTTCATGGAGGTTATCACAGCTTTGCAATGCTATACAGCAAACCAATTTCAGGGCTTGAGTGTCATGGACATCTTCTGTTAGTGCAATGACTACTTTTTCAAATAAAGCAATTTAATTCCAGAAGGGCACCCGACAGTCTGTAGCTCAGCTTATGGCAAAACCAGAAATAGAATCAGGTACTAATCTTCACTTCGGGACTCTTCTCATTAGGTCACCCCAAATTTCTTGACGATCTATCACTGCAGCACTTAAGTGATGACAAGATCTGAGGGGGTTGGGGATGATGACTATGCTTTGTTTTAATCCTTAAGATAAATTTGGCAGCTGTGAGGCTAGTTTCTGTGAATTACATAGAATGCTCAGCCTCACTATAGTGATGGTAAAGTTGGTCTCTCATTTTTAAGCTTAAAAATAACTAAGGACTAACTACTTAGTCACTGTGGTTTTATAATCATTTTCTTTATATGATTTGCTGGATGAGTTAAAAACATCTGGACTGAAAATATCAATGTTAACTTTTGCAAGAAAGAGTTTACAGATTACTGCTTAACTTAAAAAATACACTTCTAAGTAAGTGAAGTGTCTAACCCAAAGTTTACAGGAAGAAACATGGAATAAAAATGGATAAACTACAATTTAAAGTCACAGTCTTGATACCTTCATATTAGATGCCTCAGTTTCCAGTTTTGTAAGATGATTGAAATTATCTTCTAGCTCTTGTCAAAGATTTGAGTTCTCCATCTTCAGGGCCTCAACTTGCTTTAACAACTGATCATAGGAAGCTGCAGCCATCCTTGGCTACCCCTGGACCTATAAGGTTAAAAAGGATTTTGAAATTCACTACTGAAAAAATAGAGTGGCTGCTTGTTACAAAGAAAGGGATAAAGAAATAAAACCTCAGAGACATTTAACAAGAACTGTGTTAATGTAGCAGTTTCAGTACCAAAACAACACTGTGTGAGTGGCAGGGCCTTTCTGAGAAGCCGAAATACCGGGGTTTAATGAAAGACAAATAAGAGTTAACATAGAAGAGAACGTCAGTAGTGTTTGAAAAACACCTGCCTTTTCACAGGTGGGTAAGATTTCTATCAGGTTAGAATTTTTTTGAGGTTTCAGAGATATTTTAAATGGTCTTACAGACAAGATTTGGGAAATGCAGTTATTGATAAGAAATATATTGGTCATATTAATTTATTTCTGGATTTTGCCCAACAGTCACATAATTTTATAGCCCAAATAGATTAATGAGATTAGGTATTGCAGTCTACCACTTTTCATTTGATAAAAGGCTAGTCTTAAACATTATCCATGGGGAAATATGAAGTTCCAAAAAGGCCTCATTAAAAAGGCGGTCATTAAACAAAACAGACACAAGGGAGAGGATTGGCTTGAGACTTCAACTCTTTTGGAAAGAAAGATGATAAAAACTGCTAATATAAATTATATTACATTTATCCAAAAGGATGAATACAATAGGCCATGTTATGGCATACGTATCACAGGACCCACTGTGCTCACATTGAGGCTGAAAGACACTTGAAGAAAACAGATGATTTTAGGAGTAGAGACTGTCAAAGAGAAGCGAAGCACAGCCTTGCTATTAATTACATTACCATGAAAGAAAAGGGGAGAAAAGAAAGATACAGATGATAGTCAGGTAATAAGAGGTCCTTGGCCTGAAGAATTAGAGAATGTTAGAAATTATGTTCAGACTACCGAAGTTCCAAAGACCCAGATCCTCTTTGTAGTTTAATTTCTATGGAATAAAATTCTACCTATCTCTTAAGAGTTAAAAAGTATAACAGAGTCTGTACTCAAGCAATACTTAATAGATCTGGACATAAAAAAAATGTTTCTGCAGTAAAAATCCACTATACGAAATAAGGCAGACAAATTACAACACTGGCTAGTCATGACAATATTGTAGTTCAGCAACTGGAAGGGATACCCTAACAAGGGAAATCAAGTGACACAGGTCTCCGTCTGTTCTCCAACAGCTAGGGACAATAAATCTGGAAGGAAACAAGAGTCCTGGGTGGTGGGGATCACCCTCAAAAACCTTCATGACTGAAAAGAGTGAGCGCTAGACTAGTATTTGGGGATCCGGGTCTCAGTTTCAGTCTTGGTCGTGCCTTCACCTTTGCCCCTGAATTTTAACTCATTTCACCATTCGTAAAATGGACATTTACTACCTTTTCTAATATAATTTGCAGGGATATTGTTAGAATTGAGAAACAAAAGGATGGTCTAAAAATAAAAGTCCTGTGTAAGTTATATCATGAAAATACACTTACTATGTAACTTCCTTAGTAAGACCTAAAGTTAATCTACTGTTAAAAGCCTTAGTCCTCTGACCAATCGACAAGAGGTGAAGAAGTAATTCACTCTTTTGAAAAAGGACTGAGAAGGTACATGAGAAACAAAGGAGAAATTCATAGGTGGGATCACTTATCTGTTTTGTGTGCATGCATGCTCAGTTGGGTTTGACTCTTTGCAACTCCATGGACTGCAGCCGATCAGGCTCCTCTGTCCATGGGATGATCCAGGCAAAAATACTGGTGTGGGTTGTCATTTCCTCCTCCAGGGCATCTTCCTGACCCAGGGATTGAACCCCAGTCTCCTGTGTTGGCAAGCGGTTTCTCTACTACTGAGCCACCTGGGAAGCCCTATCTATTTTATACCATACCACTAAGAAGCAGCTCTACCTACAAAGAGGCAGTACATTAAAAATCATGTGACAAAGGTGGGAATGTGACAGCATTTAGTAACGTAAGACCTAAAATTCCTCACTCCAAATAAAATCCTAACAGGCAATTTTCCACTAAAATAGTATAAATAAGAGAAAAAGTAATAATACAGGGAAAGAGAAAATTACTGGAATTATGTTTAGACACAGAGGCTATAACCACATACAATCACAAAAAGAGCCAGATGGACAAAATGAGCAAGAGACTACTAAAAGTGCTTTTTACTGGAACAAAAAAGAATTCAACCCTTTAGGTGGACAATTAAAACATACCATTATTTTTTTTCTCTCTCCCTCCAGAATCAAAACATTTAAGTCATTTCTGCTTTAGAAAACAGGATGTTCTCATATAATTTCATGAGAAAAATAAGATGTTTCGAGGTAATACTTTGCCTTATGTCCTTTTAATATGTTGCTGCCATACCTAAGTCAAAATTGCTTAATGCAAAATTTAAAAAATCATAAATTTGTTTTAGAAAGCCTTTTAAACAATCACAAGAATTTCATACCAAATATATCATAAATGCAACTCACCCAGCATCATTTAAAAAAAAAAAAAAAACCTCAAAATTTATCTGATGAAATGGGAAAAATCTCTGAATTTTTAAAACATGCTTCTCAGTAAGCGAAAGGGTTAGCTGCTCAGTCCTGTCCAACTCTTTGAGCGCCATGGATTGGAGCACGCCAGGCTCCTCTGTCGACGGAATTCTCTAGGCAAGCATACTGGAGAAGGGAGTCAATCTCTTTTTCAACGGATGTTCCTGATCCAGGGACAGAACTCAGGTCTCCAGCATTGGATTCTTTCTGAGTCACCAGGGAGACAGGGTGTGCACTAAAAGGATTCTCACCCCTTAAGAGCAGGGTAGGGGAGAAGAGAGTTTTATAAAAGGACTGTTACCTAGACTTTTATCCAAATGGTCACTAGAAACAAATCTACAAGGACCCTAAGACATTAACGCAAGGAGGCAGAAAACTTTAGGTAGGTAAGGGATACACAATTAGAATTAAATCTGAAAGATTCTTTATTATAAATTAAGAAGTTTGGGATTTTAAAAAAATTAGTTAAACTGCTTTTATTCTTTTGGTTTAATGAATTTTAAAAAAGATGTATTTGTCAGTACTATCAGATGGTAATGAAAAAAAAAAAAGAAAATATCAATACAAAAAGAAACCAAAAGAATCATAGAAGACTACTTTGCTCAAGTCTATGAAAGCAAACTTGAAAACCAAATGAAATAGATAATTTACTAGAAAGTGTACTTTTGATACAAACTATTTTGATAAAAACTAACCGCAAGAGATGGAAAATCTAAAATTTACAACAAAAGTCACTGTTGTAAAACTGATATCACCCAACACATTAATAGAGCTACATAGAAGAAAAATATTATCATGCCGAAGGTGATGAAAAGACGCCTTAAAAACTCAATGCCCATTCTTATTGAAAATACTGGATATAAAAGCACACTTTTTAAACACAATATATTTCAGACCCACAATAAGCCAGCACCACCCGATGAGGAAATACTAGATATACTATATTACTAGAGTCAGGGAAAGCCCCATTTTTACCACTGTTACTCATTTTTATCAGTCAACACAGAGAATGAAATTAGAAAGGAATACTACTGGTAGGGGTACAATTAAATAACTAGAATATCCAAAAGAACCAACTAAATATTACTACAACAAGATAATCTAGTAGTTTAGTCAAGTGCAAAACATAAAGAAATCTTTCCTTTCTATGTACAAAGAGAAACCAGATAAACGATAAAATGAAAGAAAAGATCTTATCTATAATTTTAAAAAAAACAGGCATAAACTGAATAAAGAGTTCAAAACATGTATGAGAAAAACTATGGAACACTTCTGAGAGACACAAAGGTAGATTTCAACAAATGGATAGACATATCTTGCTTCTGTACTAAAGATTCAGTAGCATAATGATGTCCTTTCTCCCTGAGTTAATTTTACATGGTCCCCAAATAAATACTATATAAAATTTTTTTTTATTTTGTTTTCTACAGCTAGACAACTGGAAAGAAAAAACAAGCAAAAAAAAGGGAAAATATGAAGGGAAGAGCAAGAGTATTCCTATGACATATTAAATAATTGCTGCAAAGCCATTATAAGTAAAAGAGTACGAAGTCAAATGTACTGTATCAGTAAGCTAATTTCTTAGCTCTTATCATTATACTATGGATATATAAGATGTTAACATTAGGAGAAACTAACTGAAGGCTACATAGGAACTCTCTTATTTTTCTCTTTTATAAGTACAAAGTCATTTAAAAATAAAAAGACTTTAAAAAGCTAGGATACTGGCAGATCAACCAAGGGAACACATTTTTTTAAATTCCAGAAGTATATGAAAAGTTAGTCATAGTAAAGGTAGCATCTCAAAGACATGTAAGAAGATGAACTTGAAATAAGCGGCAAGCATATGACCCAGCAATCCCACTTCTGGGCATACACACCGAGGAAACCAGATCTGAAAGAGACACGTGCACCCCAATGTTCATCGCAGCACTGTTTATAATAGCCAGGACATGGAAGCAACCTAGATGCCCATCAGCAGACGAACGGATAAGGAAGCTGTGGTCCATATACACCATGGAATATTACTCAGCCATTAAAAAGAATTCATTTGAATCAGTTCTAATGAGATGGATGAAATTGGAGCCCATTATACAGAATGAAGTAAGACAGAGAGATAAAGAACATTACAGCATACTAACACATATATATGGAATTTAGAAAGATGGTAATGATAACCCTATACGCAAAACAGAAAAAGAGACACAGATGTACAGAACAGACTTTTGGACTCTGTGGGAGAAGGCGAGGGTGGGATGTTTCGAGAGAACAGCATCGACACATGTATATTATCTATGGTGAAAGAGATCACCAGCCCAGGTTGCATGCATGAGACAAGTGCTCGGGGCTGGTGCACTGGGAAGACCCAGAGGGATCGGGTGGAGAGGGAGGTGGGAGGGGGGATCGAGATGGGGAACACATGTGTATCCATGGCTGATTCATGTCAATGTATGACAAAACCCACTACAATACTGTAAAGTAATTAGCCTCCAACTAATAAAAATAAATGAAAAATAAATAAATAAATAAGTGGCAAGGGCAGCAGGGCAGCCATGAGGAAGCATAAGACGGCACCTATCTCTCAAACTGCACATTAGGGTAAGTTATAGAAGAAACAGGGGTTCAAGTGCTAACAACATCACATGGCATTTAAATTACAGAAGAGAGTTGTGTTTGTAATTAAAAATACTTAAATGGAACATACCCTCTTCCAAGGAGGCTATTATAGAGCAACGAACATTTTAATTTCAACTTATTTGTGAAAGGGTAAGGCACATGGAAGGCTTGTTGGACCTCTGAAATGATTATGTCTATTACTACAATAGGGTTAATAAATCAAGTTCTTAGGTTATATCAAACAAATGGGACAGGTTTTTACTGGGAAAAAAGCATAACTACTTTTAATTAAACAGGATACATCCATGAAGTGGAATATTACACTGGCATTAAAAATGAGGTTGATGTACAAACAAACAAAAAGAAGAGAGAAAACAAGAGAGTATAGATCACTACGTCTCATACTGTTCATCCTGTTTTAGTAAAAAATAAAAGGGTTGTAAAAAGATAAAAATGTCATTGAGAAAAAGTACACTGACTGCCTCTGGAAAGGTCTCAGCTCTGCTGAGAAGATGCCTTCCTTTTCATTGTGTACGTTTTTGTAAAGTTTGAAGATCAGAGCAAAAGGTTAGTTTCTTTAAAAGATTGAATATTAGAGACAGACAAGATCCCAAATATATAAAGTGAACACAGTTTAAAGGTGGGGGGAATTGACTCAAGAAAGAAATAGATAATCTTAATAGTTCTACAACTACTGAAAGCTAGAGGAGTTTAAATGTTTCCCCTTTCCTCTGTCCAACACACACAAAAATACCAGATTCAAATGGCTTTATAAACACCTTCTACCAAACATTTGAGAAATGCATCATTCCAACCTTAACAAAATTAAATTATGTCATAGAAGATAATTAGATACAATTGTATTATGTAATTCATGTGGCATTAAGTGAAAATGCAGAATTATCAAATTATTAATACACAAATATTTATAACTAGATAACATATACTATAAATATTTTGTTAAATTATATAAATTATGATAGTTGTATAATTTATATAATCTAATAATTATATAAATTTATTAAATTACAGTGATCATAATAATTATGAATTAAAGTTAAATACATACTGTATTTGTAATATGATACTATCTAGCCAACTAGCCTTGTCTTTTTTTAAATGAACTATGTATGTGCACAGAGAAGACTGAAAGATCACTAAAATGTCAAGGGTCTTCCCTGGGTGTAGAAATGATAAAAATCGTGATTTTTCTAAATTTTATAACACTTCTACCAACTAACACACATTATTTCTGTATTTTTTCCTCCAAAAGTTAAGTACCTCTAGTTTGGACACAATTTGAAATCATCACATTTGAAGGAGAAGAAAAGTAAGGGAGCCAAAGGCAGATTCAGGTACATATATAAATTGTGGGGGAGCCTTTCTTAATACAAATTAATTCAAAATTGCTAGTGCTACTGCAAAAGGGCACAGGAACTCCAATTAAAGATTACTATTCACATACATAGAAAACTGAGGCTCAGAGAAATTTCAAGGTTAATTCAGGTCCACCCACAGTGAAGTGGCAAGCCAGTGTTGGTCAAATCCTCATGAGCAGATCATGCTAGACCACCTACCTAGATATATGTACAGTAGGTGCTCTGTATCCTTGGGTTCTCCATTCAACCACTGTGGATTCAACCAGCCACGGGTCAAAAATATACAGAAAAGATCTGGGGAAAGTTCCAAAAGACAAAACTTGCATTTGCCAAGCAGCCTGGCAACTACTTACATAGCACTTACAAGGTTATTATAACAAACCTAGAGACGACTTAAAGTATAATGGGAGGGATATATGTAGACTATATGTAAATACTATACTGTTTTATATTAATAAAAGGGACTTGAGCATCTCTGGGTTTTGATATCCTCCAAGGTCTCAGAACCAACCACTCACAGTTACTAAACGATGACTGTGTTATCTCCCAGAGCAGCTTGTTTCTCCTTCAGAGTCTCATGATTCCTAAAAAGTTACGTGTTCAGTTTGCATTCCCACCAACAGTGTAAGAGGGTTCCCTTTCCTCCACACTCTCTCCAGCACTTATTGCCTGCAGACTCGTGGATAGCACCCATTCTGACTAGCGTGACATGGTACCTCATTGTGGTTTTGATTTGCATTTCTCTGATAATGAGTGATGTTGAGCATCTTTTCATGTGTCTGTTAGCCATCTGTATGTCTTCTTTGGAGAAATGTCTGTTTAGTTCTTTGGCCCATTTATTGATTGGGTCTTTTATTGTTCTGGAACTGAGCTGCAGGAGTTGCTTGTATGTTTTTGAGATTAATTCTTTGCGAGTTGCTTTGTTTGCTATTATTTTCTCTCATTCTGAAGGCTGTCTTTTCACTGTTGTTGGGAATGCAAGCTAGTACAGCCACCGTGGAGAACAGTGTGGAGATTCCTTAAAAAACTGGAAATAGAACTGCCATACGACCGAGCAATCCCACTGCTAGGCATACACACCAAGGAAACCAGAATTGAAGGAGACATATGTACTCCAATGTTCATCGCAGCACTGTTTACAATAGCCAGGACATGGAAGCAACCTAGATGTCCATCGGCAGATGAACGGATAAGAAAGCTGTGGTACACATATACAGTGGAATGTTACTCAGCGATTAAAAAGAATGCATTTGAATCAGTTCTAATGAGGTGGATGAAACTGGAGCCTATTTATACAGAGTGAAGATAGAAAAACACCAATACAGTGTACTAACGCATATACATGGAATTTAGAAAGACGGTAACGATGACCCTATCTATATGCGAGACAGCCAAAGAGACACATGTGTGAAGAACAGACTTTTGGACTCTGGGGGAGAAGGCGAGGGTGGGATGATTTGAGAGAATAGCATTGAAACATGTATATTATCATATGTGAAACAGATCACCCGGACAGGCTTGATGCATGAGGCACGGTGCTCAGGGCTGGTGCACTGGGATGACCCAGAGGGATGGGATGGGGAGGGAGGTGGGAGGGGGGTTCAGGATGGGGGACACATGTACACCCATGACTGATTCATGTCAATGTGCTGCAAAACCCACTACAACACTGTAAAGTAATTAGCTTCCAATTGAAATAATTAATTACGAAAAGAAGTTACGTGTTCAGTTATTATCATCCTAGCACCTAGCGCTGCTCAATAAGCATTTATTGAGTGAATCCATTTCTTAAATAATCAGAATAAGTGAAAACAAAAAATCTCAAACAGCTTAGACAGTATCAATAAATTCTCTTGACCCACAACTTTTTATCAATGAGTAACCACAGCTTTCTCTGGAAGATATCTAGAACAAAATCTCTTTAAATGCAAGAGGCATTTCCACATTTTTATGTTCAGTTAGTTAAATAACTAAAACTAAAGATAAACAGTTTCGGGTTGTCTTATGGAGTATGGCTAATCTATCAGGCGTCACTATCAAGGTAATCCTTGAAGGTAGGCATATAAGTAAAGGTAAAAGAAATTTAAAAACTGGAATGACTCAAAAATTAACTCTGTCAGAGTTAATTCTGCTTCACTGCTCTTATATGATATTAAAGACGTTAAACATGTATGCCCTGGTGTTACGGTAGTGAATACGCTATATTACATGGTAAGAAGGACTTGGCAGATGTAACTAAAGTTATTAATTAGCAGACTTTAAAAAAAAGGAGACAAGATTCACTGTCACTCGTTTGGCACTTTCTCTGCATGCCATATGGTAGCCTGCAACCCTAAAGAAGGAACACACTCTAAAGAATGAGCTTACATGGGGAAGATGAGCCCCAGAGCACTGTGACCCTTGCCCTAAAGCTCAGAACAATGGCAAAGTTTGTTTTGGCTCTGTTTGGCTGACATTTATCCAATGCTGGCATTGAAAATATCTGCTTTAGTTAAGACCAGTATGGATGCAATAAAGAACCATGTAGTGACATGAGAAAAAAGATCTTCATAACCCACATAATCACGATGGTGTGATCACTCACCTAGAGCCAGACATCCTGGAGTCCGAAGTCAAATGGGCCTGAGGAAGTCTCACTATGAACAAAGCTAGTGGAGGTGATGGAATTCCAGTTGAGCTGTTCCAAATCCTAAGAGATGATGCTTGCTGTCAAAGTGCAGCACTCAGTATGCCAGCAAATTTGGAAAACTCAGCAGTGGCCACAGGACTGGAAAAGGTCAGTTTTCATTCCAACCCCAAAGAAAGGCAATGCCAAAGAATGCTCAAACGACCACACAATTGCACTCATCTCACACGCTAGTAAAGTAATGCTCAAAATTCTCCAAGCCAGGCTTCAGCAATACGTGAACCGTGAACTTCCAGATGTTCAAGCTGGTTTTAGAAAAGGCAGAGGAACCAGAGATCAAATTGCCAACATCTGCTGGATCACCGAAAAAGCAAGAGAGTCCCAGAAAAACATCTATTTCTGCTTTGTTGACTTGCCAAAGCCTCTGACTGTGTGGATCACAACAAACAGGAAAATTCTGAAAGAGACGGGAATACCAGACCACCTGACCTGCCTGTTGAGAAACCTGTATGCAGGTCAGGAAGCAACAGTTAGAACTGGACATGGAAAAAAGCAAAAAACAACAAACAAACAAAAAATGAACTGGACATGGAACAACAGACTGGTTCCAAATAGGAAAAGGAGTATGTCAAAGCTGTACATTGTCACCCTGCTTATTTAACTTATGTGCAGAGTACATCATGAGAAATGCTGGGCTGGAGGAAGCACAAGCTGGAATCAAGACTGCCGGGAGAAATATCAATAACCTCAGATATGCAGATGATACCACCCTTATGACAGAAAGTGAAGAAGAACTAAAGAGTCTCTTGATGAAATTGAAATAGAGGAGAGTGAAAAAGCTGGCTTAAAGCTCAACATTCAGAAAACGAAGATCATGGCATCCGGTCCCATCACATCATGACAAACAGATGAGGAAACAGTGGCTGACTTTATTTTTCTGGGCTCCAAAGTCACTGCAGATGGTGATGGCAGCCATGAAATTGAAAGACGCTCACTCCTTGGGAGGAAAGTTATGACCAACCTATACAGCATATTAAAAAGCAGAGACATTACTTTGTCAACAAAGGTCCGTCTAGTCAAGGCTATGGTTTTTCCAGTGGTCATGTACGGATGTGAGAGTTGGACTATAAAGCAAGCTGGGCACCGAAGAATTGATGCTTTTGAACTGTGGTACTGGAGGAGACTCGAGAGTCCCTTGGACTGCAAGGAGATCCAACCAGTCCATCCTAAAGGAGATCAGTCCTGGGTGTTCATTGGAAGGACTGATGCTGAAGCTGAAACTCCAATACTTTGGCCACCTGATGTGAAGAGCTGACTCATTTGAAAAGACCCTGATGTTGGGAAAGACTGAGGGCAGGAGGAGAAGGGGACGATGGAGGATGAGATGGTTGGATGGCATCACCAACTCGATGGACATGGGTTTGGATGGACTCTGGGATTTGGGGATGGACAGGAAGGCCTGGTGTGCTGCAGTTCATGGGGTCGCACAGAGTCAGACACGACCGAGTGACTGAACTGAGCTGAACTGAGAGACATGAGAAAGTTACCTTGTAACTTGTAAGGAATAACTCTTACAACCACAGTCAAACTCCTATGATTCAAGTAGGCCAATTCCAGAGCACTATGGTCCTGGACATTTTGACATGGACTTTCCTTGAGAATGGAGGTCACTTCCGTCTTGTTTGTATGTGGCTTTTGGATTAAAATCTTTGCTTGCTCAGCAATACACATCAGTGCCTAGTACTGTGCTGGTTGTATAGTACACTCTCAATAAAGGAGGGGGAGGGTGGCCCTGAGTGGGCCCAATGTAATCACATGAACCCGTAAATGCGGGGCTTCCCTGGTGGCTCAGTAGTAAAGAACTCGCCTGCCAATGTAGGAGATGCAGGTTTGATCCCTGTGTGGGGAAGATGCCCTGGAGAAGGAAATGGCAAGCCACTTCAGTAGCCTTGCCTGGGAAATCCCACAGACAGAGGAGCCTGATGGGCTACAGTCTATGGGGTTGCAAAGTCAAACACAACTTATCGACTAAACAACAATTCTCAGGCTTCGAAATTAAATTAGAATAAATTTCAAATCCCTTACCTCTGCTTACAAGACTGTATAACCTACCTCCTGCTTCCATTCCCACCCTCTTCCCCCACCTCCCCCGTTCTTTCCTCTCTCTAATGCCTTTGCACTGTCTGTCTTTCAGTTCGAGAACTCTGCTCCCAAATCTTCAAATGACTGCTCCACTGTTATCGTTCAGCTTTGGCATAAATGTCACATCTTCAAAGAGATCTTCCATCGCCATCAAATCAACACTGGTACTCTCCTTAAACCTTCTATCATATACACTGTTTTCTCCTCAAAACATTTAACATCTAAAAGGCTCTAGGCATCTATCTGTTTATTTAATTTTGTCTCCCTCATTATCATTCCCAAACTAGAACATAAATTTCATGAGGATAGGGACCTGGATTCTCATGCACTGCTGTTGCCTTCACACCTACAACAGTGTTTGGGGCACAGCAGACATCCAATAACACTGCTGAATGTATGAATGTAGATGATACAAAGAGGAGTAAGATATCAACTTACAAATGTGCACAAGAAAAGTTTTAATACGAGGTAACATCTGTACCAAAGGATGAGAGATTTGATAATTTCTGGCTAGGCAATCAAGAATGAGTTCAGAGAGAAAGTAGCAAGAGAAGTAGCCTTTAAAGATATTTAGGAATTTTACGGCAGTTTTACATTTTGTCTGGTAGGATAAAAACTTTAGACATCTTCTTATAGGCAATGAAAAATACGGACATTTCAAATAAGGAAGGATACATGATTATGGCAAGATTTACAAAAGTTAATAGAACCAGTTGATATTTCTTACTTTAGAGAAGAAATAACCAAGCATTATATGCATATACTACTAATTTATAGTTAAAACTAATGACCAAAGACTTTTTCAACTGAAAAACATAACAACAGGAAAAAAACACACAAAATTTTACACTCTATAATAAACTTAATTGTTTTAATTAGTCTTATTTTGACAATTTTGACAGCATACTTACTAATTTATGTTTTTAATAAGACAAAGAACTAAAAAATCACCTCTGACAATCATTTTACCAAATTAACAAATATTCAAACATCTCCTCGTTAGTAAAGGAAATGTTTTTTCTAAATTCTTAATGTGCTCTAATCTGATAAAATTCCACTTTCTGGTCATCCAATGTTTTAAGCTATCTTTCGTCTGGGGGAAAAAAAAATCAAATTCTGATTAATTTTTTTTTAATAAATGCTTAAAGCAGAATTTTATGTCTCCCCATGTGTCTTTTTAAAATCATGTCTTGTTGTCTTGTTTAATGTTTTCAGCTTTGATCTTTACTAAAAACCTAAAACAGCTATAACACTGCTCCCAAAGGTACAATTTACAATACAAACTTAGAAACCCTCCTCCATAAAGATGAGATGTCAACACTAAAGAGTTCAGGGACTTAAATTACCAAAACAGCACCAAATGTTTATGGTATCACTGTGAATTCAAGAAAAAGGAGCACACAGAATGAGTTTTTAAAAAATAGCCTTTTTTCCAAAACACAATTAAAACTACCATCACCTTAACATTTAAAATACTTAGATCACTTGGCCAATCATTTTATCAGTTTATAGCACACAAAAGAGCCCTGGAAATACATTTGATTTGATAAGAAAAAGTCCAATTTTTAAGTTGACATTAAAGACAAAATCTACTGTATATGCAAGAATAAATTTATGGCGTAACAATGATGTTTATTTATTAGAACCTCAAACCAAATACTTGGGTCAAGACTTTTATTCTTACACGGTATCCTCAAGTTCTTACCTTGGATGAGAAAACAATGACCTTTTCAATACCCGATATACTGAAGATAGCATTGCCTAATTCTATACTACCATTTCCTGCTTTTTTTAATGTCGTCCCTCCCTCCTGCTTTATGCTGAATTTTAGCATGTAAGGCAATGTATAGCCTATAAAATTATTTCATTTCTGAGTATCTGAAGATAAATGTTTTCTATTACAGGGTAAACAATCCAAATTTATTCTTAAGTAAAATGACAAAACCAAATCTACCTGGCATTACTGGATTGTGTCAATCAAATCAGAAACCTCTGGGTCACTTGCACTACTCAGAGTAGATCTAATACACAGATTCATTTTAGGGGTTGAGAGAATGAATCACAGTAAGAGTTCAACACGAACACTTAACACTATAAAAGTGAAAGAGAGAAAGGAAAATCAAGGCAAACTAACAAATTTAATTCCTTCTTTCAATATAGATAAATATTTTTAAAACTGAAACTTATATTTACTTCATAAATCTTTAAAAAAACTTTCTTTGCCAAGTCCCGTAAGATCGGTAGAATTGTAGTGCTTCTACACTGCTTCTCTTCTATTAAAATAGAAAAAGCAGCACTGCTTCTATCAAAGATCAATACCCTAACGTGGGCATGGAGTCCAACTACTCCTGTCTTTGCAAGAAAACCACTGACTAACCTCTCTCTCTCCCGTATAGTCAGTTTCTCCTCTTCTACTGAACCACTATCATGAACAAATGTGCTCTATTATTACACATCTTAAGAAATTCCTCAGGACTTCCCGATAGCTCAGATGGTAAAGAATCTGACTGCAATGCAGGAGACCTGGTTTCGATCTCTGGGCCAGGAAATTCCTCTCCTGACCTCAGCTCCCCTTCACCTCCCCCGCCCCACCAATTAGATATGACCATTTCTTTGTTCTACTCACAGCAAAACTTCTTCATCTAGTGGCCTTCATTTCCTATCTCTATTTTCTCACCTTTAATTTACTCTTTAACCCACCCTAATCCTAAACAATCTCCTGAAACTCAATTGTCAAGGTCACTAATGACTACCCAGCGGCCTAATTCCATTGCCTCATCTTAGTACAGTAACCTCTTCAGGAACATTAGACCAAGCAGACCACTCTCTTCTACTTGAAGTAGATGTCTTCTCTTGTCCTCTACTTGTTCTTCTGGCTTTCCTCCTCCCTCTGATTTCCTCTATTGGTTTGTTTTGTCTCTTCAGGCATCTTCTAAAACATGAGGGCCTGAGGACTTGTACCAGGACTGCTTTCTCTCCTGTTTTCTCACCTACTCCCAAGGCTTTAGCGTCAATAACCTCAGACATGCAGATGACACCACCCTTATGGCAGAAAGTGAGGAAGAACTAAAGAGCCTCTTGATGAAAGTGAAAAAGTTGGCTTAAAGCTCAACATTCAGAAAACTAAGATCATGGCATCTGGTCCCATCACTTCATGGCAAATAGATGGTGGAGCAGTGGAAACAGTGGCTGACTTTATTTTTGGGGGCTCCAAAATCACTGCAGATGTTGATTGCAGACATGAAATTAAAAGACGCTTGCGCCTTGGAAGGAAAGTTATGGCCAACCTAGACAGCCTATTAAAAAGAAGACATTATTTTGCCAACAAAGGTCCGCGTAGTCAAGGCTATGGTTTTTCCAGTGGTCATGTATGGATGTGAGAGTCGGACTATAAAGCAAGCTGAGCGCCGAAAAATTGATGCTTTTGAACTGTGGTGTTGGAGAAGACTCCTGAAGAGCCCCTTGGACTGCAAGGAGATCCAACCAGGTCATCCTAAAGGGGATCAGCCCTGGCTGTTCTTTGGCAGGACTGATGCTGAAGCTGAAACTCCAGTACTTTGGCCACCTCATGCAAAGAGTTGACTCATTGGAAAAGACCCTGATGCTGGGAGGGATTGGGGGCAGGGGGAGAAGGGGAAGACAGAGGATGGGATGGTTGGATGGCATCACTGACTCGATGGACATGGGTTTGGGTAGACTCCAGGAGTTGGCGATGGACAGGGAGGCCTGGCGTGCTGCAGTTCATGGGGTCGCAAAGAGTCGGACACGACTGAGTGACTGAACTGAACTGAATGATGTTAAATCTCGAATTTAAATCCTAACCCTCTTCTGTGAATATCCAACTATCTATCTGATATTTCACTTGGATACATTTAAAATAAACAGATACCTGATTCACAAATTTCCTGGCCCTCTCCCTATGAGACTTAAATCTTCAAATACCTACTCCTCTGAAGATTTCTGTCACAAAGAATACAGGGACAACTTTTTTTTCTTCCCTTACAGGGGCAGCCTTGCTCTTCCACACTATTACAGCAGCCTGAGTATGTATGTGCTAAGTCACTTCAGTCGCGTCTGACTCTTTCGACCCTATGGACAGTAACCCACCAGGCTCCTCTGTCCATTGGATTCTCCAGGCAAGAATACTGGAGTGGGTTGCCATGTCCTCCTCCAGGGGATCTTCCCAACCCAGGGATTGAACCCACGTATCTTACATATCCTGCCCTGGCAGGTGGGTTCTTTACCACTCACACCACCTTATTTTGTGAAGAGTATAGTCAGAATTCATTATTTTCTGAATAAAAACGCCCTATATACAGTGAGGGTTCTGAATGACACCTGGATCCAATGCCTAGATTAAAGCAGTAACATCAATAGATAAGGCAGGCAAGATCTCAGCACCACATTAAAGCTCGAGGATGTATTCTACAATTTCTAAGAGGAAGCCAGAATACTAATTCTTTAGATATTCCCAGATTACGTGAATGTTGTTCTTATCAGGCATCAAATACAACAAAAAATAAATCACTGTGAAAACGTTGGCAATCAAACAGGCATTTTCCTGAGCAATGCATAATAGAAAAGTATGCAGCACCCGAAAAGCATTACTTTTTTGAATAAATTCACCTTGAGATTACCAAAAGCACCAGCTGTAAGATCGCTGATCCAATGCTTATTTAAATGGGGAGTGGCACCAGAGCCACTTTCAAAGACTATCCTTAAAAATCTTTAAATTCTGATATGCAAGCTTTAGCACAGTGTTCACCTATGCTGAACAGAGCTGACCTGAGTGACCAGTGGCTTCCCAGTGGCTCAGCGGTGAAGAATCCACCTGCCAATGCAGGAGACGCAGGAGACTCGAATTCGGTCCCTGGGTCAGAAGATCCCCTGGAAGAGGACATGGCAACCCACTCCAGTATTCTTGCCTGGAGAATCCCAAGAGCAAAGGAGCCTGCTGGGCTACTGTTCACAGGGTCACAAAGAATTGAACATGACTAAGCACACATGAGTGACCAATAAAACATTGCAGAAGCGTGTGACTTCTGAGGCTACGTCACTGTAAGACACTGTGGCTTCTACCCTGGTCCCTTGGATTGCTTACTGTGGAGCCAGCCTCTGGGTTATCAGGCCACTCAGGCCACTCAGGTAACCTTATGGAAAGGTCAACATTTGGGTCCCAGGATGGCCTTTCCATAAGGTTACCTGAGTGTCCTTACAATGACTACCAACTTGCCAGCCAGATGAGTGAGTGAATGACCCCGGAAGCCGATCCTCTAGCCCTACTCAGCACTTGTTGCTCATGTAGACAGAGAATAAGCAAAATACACAGATTCTTTCACCCTACTGTAATTCATAACAGAAATTCCTCCTAACCACCCCCTTGAATAACTAGCAAATGAGCCATCCTTGTCAGAATTTCCCCAATTATCTTAACCACGGGACCACTTCTGTTAAAGCCCAAACCAGTAGGATTTCGAAACTGAAGGACTGGCTAATCAGACTGAAGCAGAAAGCTGTTTATCCTCTTCCAGTATCTGCTTTGTAACTTTTGAAGTAAAAAAAAAAACTGTTCTGGAGCTTGAATGAGAGTTATCATTATGATTTAAAATGCATGTTCTAGAATGCTACCTTGTGATGAAGACACAAATTAGAGTTTACCACAGTAGTGTATATATTTGCCCACCTAACAAGCTGAATTTGCAAAATTTGGGTTTCTGTGGACTACAGTGTGAAAAGCTAATCAAGAAACTGGTCACAGTGATTACACTGTTACCTGTGTTAATCACACAGTGATTGCTTCTGTGGAGGGGACATGTGTAACTAAGAGACAGGGATGAAAAGTCAAAGTGTGAGTCGTTCAGTTGTGTCTGATTCTGTGACCCCCATGGACTATAGCCCACCAGACTCCTCTGTGCAGGAAATTCTCCAGACAAGAATACTGGAGTGGGTTGCCATTCCTTTTCCAGGGTGTCTTCCCAACCCAGGAACTGAAGCAGGGTCTCCTGCATTGCAGGCAGGTTCTCTTCCGTCTAAGCCACCAGGGAAGAGACAGGGACAGCATATTTATTTTCATTTCATTTTCTCTTGCAGGTTTTGATATGTATACTGCACGCCGGTAATATCTGCTCAAGAATATAAATCTTTAAGTCTCTTCCTGACAAAACTACATTTTTTAACGTTTAAAATAAGAGAAACCTAAAACAACTTCAGTACTTATTCAAAATCATGCTCATTACTTTTTAAATTCAACCAAGTAAGACATTATCTCAGTATCTTATTAGTGCCTACATTTGAAGCAAGTTACATGTTACAATGCTAGAAACACCCAAGATGATACGACAAGAAACAATCAGGCTTTGATAACATAAAAGCAGAATATGATTTTTTAAAACCACGTGTGTAGATCAGCCTTAGAAAACAATAAAAAGAAAACTGGTGTTGTTATATCAATCCCAGACAAACTAGACCTTCATGCAAAAAGCACTTTCAGAATAAAAGTGGAATACTTCGTAACAGTAAGTCACTAAGCAGATATAACTATTACACATTTCTATCCAACTACTAGGCTTCCCTGATGGCTCAGCAGGGGAAGAATCTGCTGGCAACGCATGAGACACAGGAGATGTGGGTTCAATCCCTGGGTCGAGAAGATCCCCTGGAGAAGGAAATGGCAACCCACTCCAGTATTCTTGCCTAAAAAATCCCAAGGACAGGGGAGTTCGGAGGGCTACAGTCTAAAGGGTTGCAAAGCGTCAGACATGACTGAGCAACCAAGCACAGTGTATATATATGTTCATCTACTAGCAATGTCTCAAATAAATAAAGCAAAAGCTGAGAGAATACAAGGGGAAATATCTACAGTGGTAAACGGGATATTTTAATACACTCTTGTCTGTGTAATTGATACAAGCAAAGAAAAGGTCACTTATGACCCTGAAGATTTGAAATACGGGATTAACCAGCAAGATCCAATGTAAATATATTAGAACACCACATTCAATAGCTATAGGGAAAAAATAATATACTGGGGCCACAGTGCAGATCTCAAATGTTAAAGGTCTGAAATCACAGACCTTTGAAACACTGAGATTGTTCTCTGATGACATTGCTATGTTGTTAAGAGTTCTCTGATGACATATCTTATGTTGTTAGAAATAAAAGACATTTGAAAACAACTAGAAAATCTCCATGTGTTCAGAAATCGAGAAATATAATACATTCAACTTATCCAAGTGTTAAAGTAGATACCAGTGAAAATTAGAAACCATTTTAAAGTGAATTATAAAAGTACTATATATTAAAATTTGAGTAATGTTGCTAGCTGAAACAGTACTTAGAGGGAAATGCTCAGCCTTAAATGCATATATTTAAAAGGGAGAAATGCTGAAAAGTAGTGATCTACAAGAAGTTAGCAAAAGAACAAAAAAGTAAATCCCAAAAAGTAGAAGGAAGGAAATAAAGAGCAGAAATCAATGCAATAGAGAACAAATACGTAATAAAAAGAAAAGGAATCAGCAAGATTCAAAATTTGGTTCCTTTGAATGACTACTAAATTCCCAGGGAGACTGAATGAGGAAAAACAGAAGGTAGTTTTAGCCTATAACAGATACAATAAGATAATTCTTTACTGCAACCATTAAACGGATACTAATATTTATTATAAATAATTTTATGCTAGTAAATTTAAAAAGTTTAGATGAAAAGGACAACTTCTTAGGGGGAAAACTACCAAAATAATCAACAGAAAATCTGAGAAGGTTAAAAATTAAAAATCAAAGGAGTAATTAAAAATTTTTCCACAAAGAAAATTACCAGCCCAGATGGCTTCTCGGCCAGATTCTCACAGAAATTTAATGGAACAATTCAGTCCTACTTAAACTTTTTCAGAATAGAAAATGAGGGTCAGCTCATTTTATAAGGCTAGTATGAGATAACCGCTGATTTCAATTCCTGACAAGGACAATATAGGCCACCTCACTGATACAAAACTATTAACAGAATATCAAACTGAATCCAGAAATACATAAAAAGAGTAATACTGTAAAACCAAATTAGGTTTACCTCAGAAATCAGGTTAGGTTTAAGATTTTAAATAATATGTAATTCAATATATTAACATAGTGAAGGAGAAAAGTCATACAGTAATGAAAAGCTGCAACAACAACAAAAAAAGCATTAAGTTCAAATATACAGAACAAAACACAAAATTCTTAGTAAACCGGTACAGAAGGGAACGTCTTTAAACATGACGAAGGGTTTCACAGAAACAAAACAAAACGAACTTGAGCAAACAGGCCTGGAGGGAAATGCTGAAAGCTTCCTCTTGGAGACCGGGAACCAGAAGGGCAGGAGCTCTGGGGTGGCGGCAGCACTGTGCGTCTTGACCTGAGCAATAAGTTCATGTGTGTTTGTGTGTTTGCAGTAACATGTAAAGTTCTCCATGGTGCTTTTATATACACCTTGAAATATATATTAAAGATAAAAAAGAAAGAAATATTTGGAAATAAAAGGCTAACCTAGCCTATCACTCAAGCTTGGCAACTCCGTAGGTCCTCACCTCCCCACCACCACCCAGTTACCGTTACTTTCAAACCAGTTAACATTTATTGGGCTTACAAGACACGGTACAATGTGGCAACATGTATCATGAACCTTAACAATGTCTAAGATGAAACCTTATTCCATTACATTACTCCAGTGCCAATCATTCCATTCTAAGGAAAAAGACAAAGAGAAAAAAATCCATGTGTTAAGACATTCACTGCCCACATGATGATAAAATAGAAAACCTAAACTAAATAACCAACTCCAGGAAACAATTAAGAAAAATAATTTTTACAATGGGATTATACAGTCAATAAAAATAAGATTTATCAAATATTCCAAGAAATGAATATAACCTAATTTTTAAAAAATTAGACATATACACATGTTTACACTGTAACAGGGGGAAAAAGTCATAGGCACAAAGAAGAAAGTGAAAGACAGAGGGAAGAAGAGAGGGACAGAGGGTACTGAAAGCGGGAGGGAAGGGTTGGGAGAGACGAAAACTGAACTGGTTTTCTTCATATGCTGAGCTTATGAATGTCATCTGTACTTCTGTATTTCCTGAATTTTCTTTAATGACTACAGAAAACTTTAGTAATGGGGTACATAAGAGCTGAAGAAAATAATCACAAACCTAAGTAAAGTATCCTAAATATTTTAAAAAGTTCCTTCAAAGGGTAACTTTAAAATTTCAACTTTTATCTCAGTACCATTTTATTCAGATAAATTATTTAACATTTAAATTGTGTTAAGTCTATCATATGCTAGTTACTTAGCACAGAGAGAACTTCTAATCATAATTAGTACTTAAAATAATATAACTTAAGAATAATAATTAGATTTCCAAACATATATCAACTCCAATTTTCTAGCTAGAAAGTGAAAAGTGAAAGTGAAGCCCCTCAGCTGTGTCCAGCTCTTTGCGACCCCATGGACTGTAGCCTACGAGGCTCCTTCATCCACAGAATTTTCCAGGCACGAGTACTGGAGAGAGTTGCTGTTTCCTTCTCCAGAGGATCTTCCCCACCCAGGGATCAAAGCCGGGTCTCCTGCATTGCAAGAAGATGCTTTTACCATCTGAGCCACCAGGGAAGTTCCCTTGAGGCTTCCCTGTGGCTCAGCTGATAAAGAATCCGCCTGCAATGTGGGAGACCTGGTACAGTCCATGGGGTCACAAAGGTCAGACACGACTGAGTGACTTTCTAGCTAGCTGCTGCTGCTGCTAAGTCGCTTCAGTCGTGTCCAACTCTGTGCAACCCCATAGACGGCAGCCCACCAGGCTCCCCCATCCCTGGGATTCTCCAGGCAAGAACACTGGAGTGGGTTACCATTTCCTTCTCCAAAGCACAAAAGTGAAAAGTGAGAGAGCAGTCGCTCAGTCGTGTCTGACTCTTCACGACCCCATGGACTGCAGCCCACCAGGCTCCTCCATCCATGGGATTTTCCAGGCAAGAGTAATGGAGTGGGGTGCCATTGCCTTCTCCAGACTTTCTAGCTAATAAAATCAAGTCTTTAAATGACCTTCAGAACTCCCCTTGGTCTACCCTGCCCACACCTACCCTCTGACCTGCCCTGCCACACACCCCCCACCCCCGCTTCAGCCACGGCCTCCCACATGCTGCTCTTCCAACATGCCAAGGACATTTCCACGTTAGAAGCTGCTGCTTGCTCTACCCGAACATTTCCTTCCAGATAGTTCCATGGCTTAATCCACTTCACTCAGAAAAGGGCTTCTCAAAAAGCCTTTTCTCACCAAACTACCTGAAGTGTTACAGTATCCTGTTACTTTTTAATCCCCTGAATCTATCTTATTCTGCTTCAAACCCTGTGAGCTACCTGACGTGTGTGTGCGACTGAGTGTGCACACATGAATAATGTCTATGCCCCTCGCTGATATTTAAGCTCAGGAAGCACAGCTCTACTTTGTTTACCATTGTGTCACATGACCTGCCAATAGCAGGCTTTCAAAAATACTTGTTGAAAGAACAAAAGATGGTAACTGGTTTTAGTTTTGCTGAGAAAATAATGATGGAACACTACTAGAATTCAGTAAAGCTTTCAAATGAATTCATTCTCAATCACAAGAGCATTACACACATACTTTGGTGGTAGGAGTACAATGTTCACAATTCAGGGTTCAGTAACAGGAAGGAATGGGGACTTCTTATGATTCCCTGCCCCTTTCCATATCCTTCCTTCCTCTCATTCATCCATAAATGGTTACTGTGTACCACTAAGTCAGAGAGTATTCTACACATTAAGAACACACAGACAATTAAGGCAAGTTAATGCATGAGACATATGAGCATAATAACCATAGAACATGGCATGCAACAGAGTTCTGTGAAGTTGTAACATAACAGAGGAAGTAATCCACTTTTAGGGGCAGGTGTTCAGGGAAGTTTCAACAGTGATGACATTCAACAAACACTTGCAAAACCAAATAACAAAAGATATGCTTCATTTTACTTTACATATGAAATGAGAGTATTAAGTCTGAAAGTGTTACAGTAATTTGCTACCATGAGATAAGCTCGCTTGAGAGCGAAACCAAAACAAGAGGAATGCCAGAGCAGGACCAGAGAAACTAAGCCAAGTCCTTGATGATTTCAGACTGGATGAAGCCCCAGATGAAGTTCAAGGACAAGACCTAATCATGCCCTTTACTGTGTAGCCAGTCTGAATTTGGTTTTCTGTCACTTGCAATATAAGTATACAGAGGAATCTCAGCGAATTCTTTGAAAAAAACCAAAGCATTTGTTTTTTCAGTGTACAGGGGCACTATTGGTATTCTGGAAGGGACAATTCTTCTTTTGCTGGCAAACATCACAGGACACTTGGTATATCTCGTCTCTACCAGACCCACAGATTTCCAAACACCACTCATCTTCAAGAAGAACCACAGGTCTATTCCCTGTTAGTTGCTACCTGTATCCATTCCTCACAGTGCACGCGTAAATGTTCTTAACAACAACCTTAAAAGAACTGGGATATACCACTCAAATATACTAATTTTATATAGTAATCCATTTTAATTAGTCATTCATGACTATCTAAATGACTGATTCAGTCCTAAGTACAGCTTATACCCGCTCTTGAGATAAGCAGTGCTTTAAGAATGCCACTACTATCTGAAAATTCTCATTCATTTAAGCTTACTTCTCCATACAATATTATCAATATATGTCACTGACAATGTTGGTTATCTTCCCTGTAGCCATTCATCTAATTTCTTCCTAGACTGAAATGCTAGTCCAAAATGAAATCTGATACAGGCTTTCTGTAAAAGGTTTACTTGCCTCATCAAGAGATGAGAGGGCAAACTTCCTCCCGTCTTTGGTGGTTGTGTCAGAATGTGGTGCCTGGAGCAGAAAGAGAAACATGCAACTATGAAAGGATAAACCTGAGCACAAAGGTCGCCACACTACAGATAAAGATGGAAAGCACTTGGATTCAATCTAGAGGGGAAGCCAGTCTGAGCAGGAACCCAAATGGGAGGGCAGTTTAGAGGAAACGGAAACACAGAACCTCTGTGCTGACTGAGGACTGAGGACTGAGCAAAGCCAAGCTTATGCACAAACTGCCCTTTAAACTAATCCTACCTATGCCTTTGCCAATTACCTGAGCTAATACACTTCTTCTGTTTTTAAATCCTATTTGCATCCTAACTGATACAGGAAACAGCTATGTTTAGGGGAAACAGCAAAATCGAGACACTGCAGGGAATGTAAAGAAACTTTCAGACATAAGAGAATCAGGAACTATAAAGTCAAGAAACAAGAAATCAGATCATTTCATTCCTATGGAGTATATTTCAGAAGCGGTCTAAGACAACCATGGATGATTGAGATAAGGCTGTTAGCTTTGGTAATTAGATCATCAAGATGACTTTTTAAAAACCAATTTCGGTGCTGTGATGGTAAGGGAAGTCAGAGTGCAAAGGAAAGAATAATTTACACTTTTAAGAACTCCATAACGCACCAAACCCTTGGAAAGACATGTAACGTCCGTCGATTACAACTCTGTGAGGTAAGTATAACATTCTGTGGTGTCCTTAGTCGCTCAGTCTTGTCCGACTCTTTGTGACCCCATGGATTATAGCCCACCAAGCTCCTCTGTCCATGCTGACTCTCCAACAAGAATACTGCATTGGGTTGCCATGTCTTCCTCGTATAACATTCTACTTTACAGACAAAGAACACAGCCTGAGTAGTAAGTTGCCCACAGCCACAAAGACAGTAACTGGTTTCAGTAGACTTCAAAATCAGATCTTTGAAGCTTAAAAGTAAATGTCCTTCCTACTATACCCCTTCATGGATCACAGACTCGTCGTGGTGAAGGGGCTTGTGTAACTCAGTGAAGCCATGGGCCATGCCGTGCAGGGCCAGCCAAGACAGACGGGTCCTGGTGAAGAGTTCCGACAAAACGTGGCCCACTGGAGGAGGGAACGGCAAACCACTCCAGCAGTCCTGCTGCGAGAACCCCACGAACAGCATGAGGCAGAAAAATAAGACACCGAAGATGAGCACCACAATCAAAAGGTGTCCAATATGCTCCTGGGGAAGAGTGGAGGGCAGTCGTTAGTTCCAGAAAGAATGAAGTGGCTGGACCAAAGCGGATATGACGCTCAGTTGTGTGGATGTGTCTGATGGTTAAAGTCAAGTCCGACGCTGTAAAGAGCTATTGCTCCTTTTTTGCATGGGAACCTGGAACGGCAGGTCCATGAATCAAGGCAAATCGGATGTGGTGAAGCAGATGGCAAGAATGAACATCTTAGGAATCACTGAACTAATATGGATGAGAATGGGCGAATTTAATTCAGATGACTGTTGTATCTACTACTGTGGGCTAGAATCCCTTAGGAGAAAGGAAGTAGCCCTTAATAGTCAACAAGAGTTCTAAATGCAGTACTTGGGTGCAACCTCAGGGAAAAAAAAATAATCTAAGTTCATTTCCAAGGCAAACTGTTTAATATCAGTGTTATCTTAAGTCTCTGCCCCAACCACTAATGCCAAAGAAGCTGAAGCTGAACAGTTCTGTGAAGTAGAACTGCTGTAGTTCTTGAACTACACCTTCTAGAACAAACACCAAAAAAAAAAAAAAAAAAAAAAGATGTCCTTTTCATCACAGGGGATTGGAATACAAAATAGGAAGCCAAGAGACACCCAGAATAATAGGCAAGTTTTGCCTTGGAGGGCAAAAGCAGGGCAAAGGCTAACAGAGTTTTGTCAAAAGAACACGCTGGTCATAGCAAACACCCTTTTCCAACAACCAAGAGACAGCTATACACACGGACATCACCAGATGGTCAATACCAAAATCAGATTATGTTCTTTGCAGCTGAAGATGGAAAAGCTCTACACAGACAGCAAAAAGAAGACCTGGAGCTGTCTGTGGCTCAGGTCGTGAGCTCCTAATAGCAAAATTCAGGTTTAAAGTGAAGAACGTAGGGAAAACGACTAGGTCATTTAGATACGACCTAAATTAAATCCCTTATGATTATACAGTGGAGGTGACAAATGGATTCGAGATGAGATCTGGTAGACAAAGTGTCTACCAGATTCGTAAAACTGAAAGAGGTTCATATATGAGTTTATTGAAAGAGATTCATATGTTTTATATGAGTTTATATACGAGGTTCATCACTGGAAAGAGGTTCGTAACATTGTATAGGAGGCAGTGACCAAACTAGTCCAAGAAAAAGAAATGCAAGAAGCTTAAGTGATTGTCTGAGGAGACATTAGAAAGAGCTGAGGAAAGGAGAGAAGTGAAAGGCAAGGGAGAAAGGGAAAGATATACTCAACTGAGTGCAGAGATCCAGAGAATACCAAGAAGAGATAAGAAACCCTTCTTAAGTGAACAATGCAAAGAAAACAACACAATGGGAAAGACTAGAGATCTCTTCAAGAAAACTGGAGGCATCAAGGGAACATTTCATGCAAGGATGGACACCATAAAGGACAGAAATGGTACGCA
Organism: Muntiacus reevesi; assembly: GCF_963930625.1. Lineage (NCBI taxonomy): Eukaryota > Metazoa > Chordata > Mammalia > Artiodactyla > Cervidae > Muntiacus > Muntiacus reevesi. Next base: position 271,734,203 of record NC_089251.1, on the reverse strand, counting down.
CCTAATAGAAGGAGAAGATATCAAGAAGAGGTGGCACGAATACACAGAGAACAGTACACCAGTCACTGTGGTCACTCACCCAGAGCCAGACATCCTGGAGCGTGAAGTCAAGGGGGCCTTAGGGAACATTACTACCAACAAAGCTAGTGGAGGTGACGGAATCCCAGTTGAGCTATTTGAAATTCTAAAGGATGATGCTGCTAAAGTGTTGCACTCAATATGTCAACAAATTTGGAAAACTCAGTAGTGGCAACAAGACTGAAAAAGGTCACAGTTTTCATTCCAATCCCAAAGAAAGGTAATGTCAAAGAATGTTCAAACTACCATACAACGGCACTCATTTCACATGCTAACAAGGTTACGCTCAAAATCCTTCAAGCTAGGCTTCAAAAGAATGTGAACCTAGAACTTTCAGATGTACAAGCTAGGTTTTGAAAATGCAGAGGAACCAGGGAGCAAACTGCCAACATTTGTTCGATTATAGAGAAAGCAACAGAATTCCAGAAAAACGTCTGCTTCTGCTTCATTGACTGCGCTAAAGCCTTTGAATGTGTGGATCGTAACAAACTGTGGAAAATTCTTAAAGAAACACCAGTACCAGACCACCTTACCTGCCTCCTGAGAAACCTGTATGCAGGTCAAGAAGCAAGTTAGAATCGGACATTGAACAACTGACTGGGAAAGAGTTATAATAAAGCTGTATCTTGTCACCCTGCTTATTTAACTTCTATGCAGAGTACATCATGAGAAACACTGGGTTGGATGAAGCACAAGCTGGAATCAAGACTGCTGGGAGAAATATCAATAACCTCAGATATGAAGATGATATCACTCTAAGGGCAGAAAGTGAAGAGAAACTAACGAGCCTTTTGATAAGGGTTAAAGAAGAGCATGACAAAGTTGGCTTGAAACTCAGCATTCAGAAAACTAAGATCATGGCATCTGGTCCCATCACTTCATGGGAAATAGATGGGGAAACAGTGGAAACAGTGTCAGACCTTTATTTTTGGGGGCTCCAAAATCACTGTGGATGGTGACTGCAGCCATGGAATTAAAAGATGCTTGCTCCTTGGAAGAAATGCTATGACAAACCTCAACAACATACTAGAAAGCAGAGACATCACTTTGCCGACAAAGGTCCGTCGAGTCGAGGCTATGGTTTTTCCAGTGGTCATGTATGGATGTGAGAGTTGGACCATAAAGACTGAGTGTCAAAGAATTGAGAATTGTGGTGCTGGGGAAGGCTCTTAAGCGTCCTGGGACTGCAAGAAGATCAACCAATCCTAAAGGAAATCAACCCTGAATATTCACTGGAAGCACTGATGCTGAAGCTGAAGTGCCAATACTTTGGCCACCTGATGCGAAAAGCCAACTCACTGGAAAAGACCCTGATGCTAGGAAAGACTGAAGCAAAAAGGAGAAGGAGGTGGTAGAGGATGAGATGGCTAGGTAGTGTCACCGACTCAATGAACATAAATTTGAGCAAACCCCAGGAGGTAATGGAGGACAGAGGAGCCTGCCATGCTGCAGTTCTTGGTGTTGCAAAGAGTTGGACACAACTGAGCGACTGAACAACAACTACACCAGGCTCCTAGGATTAAAGAATAAAAATACAGTGGCACAGCAGGCTCAAAATTCAGACTGGCTTCTGTGAGCTGCACGGCACACAGCACGGTGTTTGGCAGCCCTGGCAAAGGTATATTTAAGCATGCATGGAGGCTAGAGAGGGCAAAACTTAAAAAGGAGTGATCATGGATAATTACTGAGAAAGAAAGATAAAGAGGGATGATCATGGACACATCTGGAGAAGGTTGCTCTTGAAGAAAAGGAAGGACAATTCCTTCTTTTCAGAGAAGAGTAAATAAAGAAATGATATCAGGATAGAAAAGATTATACCTCAGATGCTTGAGATTTTTCTCAGGAAAGGAAAAGATCAAGTTATTTGCTATAAACACTTTCATGAATTAAGACAAAAAAACCCCTCACAATTGACATTATAGATCTGGAGGATAACAGAACACTAACTGGTATGAAAACAATCCAAAATCCTCACACAACTGTCTCTTGTATCCTTCAGGGATCAAGATAGTGATTAGGCCTGTTCAGAACTGGGCACTAGAAAGATAAATTGACATAAAGTTAAGTATTCTAAGGTATCAATGATGGGCTGGTAAAAACTGATGACCATGGGATCCTGGTGACTAGGGGAGGCAAATGAAAAGAGCAGTAGGCTAAAGAATTGAATGAATAGACACAAAGACGGGAGGGTTCCTAAAGACAGGAAGAGGGGAAGAAAGAGAGAGAGAAATCGGGTTCCATAAGTGTGGAAGAGTGCTTGTTTGTGGTCAGACAGGTCTTGACACAATGCCTCAGGCAATGAGCTACTACCTAGGGCTGAGCACTACCCCGTCAGCTAAAAGCACAGAATTGAGAGACAAGTGCCTGTAAAAACACGCAGTCCTCGGGTGCAGGAAACAAACAGGCTTACCTGGTGGCGCTAGTGGTAAAGAACCCACCTGCCAACGCAGGAGACAGAAGAGATGTGGCTCTGATCCCTAGGTCGGGAAGGTCCTGTGGAGGAGGAAATGGCAACCTGCTCCAATATTCGTGCCTGGAGAAGTCCCATGGACAGAGGAGTCTGGCTGTCCTGTGGAGACTGCAAGGAGATGGACGTGACTGAAGCGACTTAGCATAGCACAGCAACAAACAAGTGAATGAATCTGCCCGTACAGGAATCAAACACCTAAAATATCTCCTCTCCTTTTAAAATGAACAATTCTATCTCCAAATTTAAGAAATTCATCAAGAGGCTAAAAGTCTACAATAAAGGTTAAGGCAGATGTGTGTCAGGAGGTAGAACAAAAAGTTAAATCTGTCAGGCCAATTGTAACCCACCTGTTAAAAGACTTTTAGCATAAATTTCCAATAAGGCAACAACAGTTTGTGCTTTAGAAACTCTGGAGATCACCTAGCATGGCTTCAAAAAAAGGATATCACTCAATTTAATTTTAAAAGCTCCACCCATTGCAATCTCAGTGGACACACTACCATTTATACTCATAGCTTCATTTTTCACCATTCTGCTGCTCTTGACACATTATCCAATTACAGGAAAAAATTGGGAAAAATCAGACATGGCAACCTCCACTACCACATCCCTCCTTCAGTTTGCACTTTTTACACCATTAATTCTGACTACTCTTGCCCTAGTAATAAATGAAGAAGAAATGACACTGGCACAATCTAAATTTTGCAGAAAATATCAAGTACAAGAAAGATTGCCAAGTAGTACTAATAACAATTGAGAACCCAAGAAATTTGAGAAGTTTCAAGTTTAAAAAGCGTTTTCTCTATTTCAGTCCTTTCCAAATAAAACAAAGGGCTTGGACAACACAGGATTGTGAAGCTTCAACGGACGATTTAGCCTAACAGTGAATAAAAGAATCACTAAAATCGCTTATCCTTTCTTGGGCTATTACATTTCTTACCCTCACAAAGCCTTCTTTTAAAACCAGGACCACTTCTCAATTCTTTCCCTGGATCTAGTATACATATGTCCCTCCGTCCGCCCCGCCCCCCCCCCCAAAAAAAAGTTTAGAGACCAAAGACTCGCTGTAGTAAGAAAAGGATTAATTTAGATGAAGAATCACTTGCCGTCACTGGCACCATTCCTCAAAACCATCAAAGTCTCCTGGGGGCTGGATCCCCCCGACAAGATGAACAAAATCCACTGGCGTCTGGATAGCAAGCTTTTCTTTGTAAGTCTATAAGCCTGGGAAAGCTTTCCAGACAGTTAAAAAGACTTCTCAAGGAAGCAAAAGGTCGAGACCAGGAAGATGGGGAGGTGACTAAAACAGGCAGACGACCCACCCACCTAACGTGAAGGAGGGACCGCTTGCCAGGGCTGACGCTTCAGCAGGAGGCAGGAAAGGTTGCGGAGGGCGGCCGGCGCTGCGACCCCCGGCCCCTGCGTGGGAATGGAGGGCACGCAAAGTCAGGGGCCAGCCGGAGGCCTGGAGCGGGGCGCGGAGAGGGGGCGGGACGTGGAGACAAAGCAGCGGTGGAGTCCGGCTGAACACCACCAGGGTCTGAGCCACGGCGGGGCAAAGCCGAGAAAGCTTTGCCCCAAGAGGAGACACCGAAGCTTGCAGCTTCACCCACCTGCCAGACGCTCGCCCCGCGGACAGAAGCACGGACGCAGCCCGGGCGCTTCCTCTCCTGCCGGACACAGCCCCTGCCGCCGCCGGAGCTCCGGACCCGACAGCACAGGGCGGTAGCGAAGTAGGCAAAGCGGCGACCGCACTCGAGCAGACGGGGGTGTACGTAGGGGGCGCCGGGGGGCTCGGGAAGGCAGCTCTGTGCTTGACCTTCCTCACCGGTGGCCAACGGCGCTCCCTGGGAACAGCATCCCGCCTCGGCCCGCTGCAGCGGCCGGGCTTCCTGCGGCCACAACCCGCCCCCGCGCTACTCGGCCGCCGCCATCTTGTCGGAGGCGGGAAAGACCGCACTGCGCAGGCGCGCGCCGACGCTGCCGGCTCCCCGCCATAACGCGCAGGCGCGGGGGGCGCTTCCCACCCCACCCCCCACCCCCACCCGCCGAGGCCGTCTTCCGCAAAGCCGTCTGCTCCCTCGCACTGGTGCTGCCAGGCTTAGTGGCCAGCCACAAACTGCACCGCAGCCGAGTTAATAGACCCTTCTGCGCACCTCACAGTCAGTCATTGTGTAAAACCCTATCTGTGTGCCAGGTCCCGGGACAGGCGCTGGTGAAAGATTAGTAAAACGCGGCTTCAGCGCTAACTGCCACTGCTGCTAAATCGCTTCAGTAGTGTCCGACTCTGTGCCACCCCATAGGTGGCAGGTCACCAGGCTCCCCGGTCCCTGGGATTCTCCAGGCAAGAACACTGGAGTGGGTTGCCATTTCCTTCTCCAATGCATGAAACTGAAAGTGAACTCGCTCAGCCCTGTTCGACTCTTAGCAACCCCATGCAATGCAGCCCACCAGGTTCCTCCGTCCATGGGATTTTCCAGATGAGAGTATTGGAGTGGGGTGCCATCACCTTCTCCGTCCAGTGCTAAAGGTGTTCCTAATCTAGTGAAAAAGGACGGGGATGAACGAGTGATTTCCACAAGTCTTGTTTGTTACCTGCACGCCACCTTCGCTCTCTTGCCCCTTTGATTTTAATAACTGAAAACATACCTCTTCCAGGAAGTCCTTACTCTCACACAATTTGGTTAGTTCTTTTCTAATACCTCGCCTTACCTCTTTAAGCTTTATTTCATTCATTGTAAATTCAACAAGTAATATTTGAGTTTCATTTATATTCTAGATATGCTTCTAGGTTATAGCAATAAGAAATATAAACATGGGACTTCTATTTTAGGGGAGAGTATAAATCAAACAAACAAAAAAAAACAAACTTCAAAAAATGAACGAAATAAAATTTGATAGTGGTGAGGGATGGGAAGAGGAAAATACCACCAAAGTTAATGTTGGGTGAGGGGTGGTAATTAGCAATCTCTCTCCAGAGATGACACTTGATCTGAGGCCTGACTGACCACTGGGGTCAGAAGCTATGAGAATCATCCAGGCAGAGCGTTCTAGACAGAAGAACAGCAAATGCAGCACACCTCTCATTCTTGAGGTGGGAGTGAGACCAGCACATAAAGGACAGAAAGACTAGGTGATGTGGACACCTGGGGAGGATATGTGGGGGGGGCGGGGGGAGGACAGGGGCAGTTTAGGTGGGACATTGAGGCCATGGTAAGAAACTGGATTTTTACCCGATGGCAGCCCCTCCATCTTGCTGACACTGCCAGAACTCCTCCTCAAACACTTCTAGCTCCTGACTGCCTCGCTGGACATGCTGATTCCACTGTCTTGAAGACACTTGCTCTTGTTCTTTACACATCTAGCTTCTCATCTTTCAGGTTTCAGTTTAAATGTCACCTCAGAAAGGCCATCCTTCCTAAACTAAGTATCCCACCTGCCCTTTCATTAGTCTCCATCATTGCACCTGATCATTTCTTTATGGGCACTGAACATATTTTTCAATTATATATTCATTGCTTCTTCACCATTCAGTTCACTAAACTGACTCCACCAGGGAGGGAAGATGTTTCACTTACTAGTGAATACTCCATGCCTAGCACCATGCCTGGCATGAATGATCACTCAATATGTGTTTGCTCTTTTTAGGAATGTCGAGTTTGTCAGCACTTAAGTAGCCAGTGGTATACTACACTGTTTTACACTGGTTCTTAAAAAATAATGCAAATCATTTCCTGTTTATATACCCTCTGCTAGATTATAAATAAGAACTTTGGCAGAGAGAGAGAGAGAGAGAGAGAGGAAGAGAATGAGATGAAGAGTAGGTGAGGGGTAGTGGGCAAAGATTGTATTTTGCATATATTTGCAGGGCTGGGAGGTGGAAGGCTTCGATTTAGTGAAGCACCTGTTACATGTGCCCTGCGTTTGGCTTAATTGTCACTACAGCCTTGCTAGGTAGTTTTACTTAGGTTTCTACATAGCAAACTTGAGAGAGATTAAGTAACTTGCCTAAGGTCCTACATTAAGTGACAGTGCCAACCATAAAGTTCATGCCCTTCCCTTCGAGAGAAACTGGATTTTGAGATGGGTTTGTTTGGTGATTTGATTCTGTGTCATTAGCAGGCTTTTATTAGCCATTTCAGCCACTGCCATTTAAGAATCCCAATCATACTGCTGTTCTTGTATAGGATCTCAACAGAGGGCCTGATGTGAAATTGCTGTGATTTTTTTTCTTTTGGACTATGGCAGGGTTCATTTTATCATTCCCTCTTCATGTCTTTTTAAAATTTGTATTTCTTTTTATTAATAATATGTACACGGTTGATCAAAGGAAAAGAGGAGATATAGAAAAATGGGTGCATTTCCTAAATGCTAGCTGCATCCCCTTGGTTAGGCTTTTTATTTTATGACTCTTTCATCTAGGTCCCAAGTAATACTTTAGACATCAAAGACAGTTCTCTGGCAAAGAGTGACAGCCTCATCACAACAATCACTTATCACATTTGCTCATCAAAATTATACACCTTCATTTCCCTCCAAACAGGATAGCTGGGGGAAACTATGAGAAAGAATAGGTCCGCTATCCTGTATCCAGGACCATTCAGCCTTTATATGAAGACATTCAGATTCTTTAATATCATTAACTCATGATAGCATACACCGGTCAATCAAAGCAAGTTAGTCCATAAGCAAACCAAATAGTAGTTGGATAAAGACACTTAAAAAGTTTCTTTGCTCTTCTACCCCCACTGTAGTAGGACTCCATCTTGGAATAAATTCTGGAACCAAGGCAATGTCTTGGGTTTCTCTGGGATGCTCTCCTCATGGTTACCATCTGTTGTTGGTTGAATATTCTCCCACTCCTCAAAAGATATGTTGAATTCCTAACCTCACGTACTCAACAATAAGAACTTATTTGGGAATAGGATCATTGCCGATGTAATTAAGTTCAAATGAGGCCATACTGGAGTAGGTGGACCCCTAATCCAATAACTAGTGTCCTTCTAAGAAGTCAGCCAAATGGAGGAAGAGACACACGGGGAGAAGGCTGTTTGATGGCAAAGGCAAAGATTGGTGTCGTGCACCTGCAAGCCAAGGAACACCAAAGACTGCTGGCCAGCCACCAATACTGAGGAAGAGGCAAGTGAGGATTTCTCTACAGATTTCAGGGGAAACACAGTCGTGTCAACAACTTGGTATCAAATGTAGAGACTCCAAAACTGTGAGACAGTAAATATCCATTGTTTTAAGCTACCCAATTCATGGCAATATGTTATAGGGGCCTTAAAATCTAATACACCGCACTTTCTCTTTGTGTGTGTGTGTGTGTGTGTGTGTGTGTGTGTGTACGTAAAGTAAAGGAAAGTGACTGTCAGGGCTTGAGGCAGAGGAAAGAGATGGGGATGGGCTTCCCACTCCAGTATTCTTTCTGGCAAAACCCCATGGACAAAGGAGCGTGATGGGCAATAGCCCATGGGGTACCAAAGAGTCTGAGATGTCTGCGAAGTGATGATTTAGCAGGCACACATGCATGCAAAATATCATTTAAGCCTGTGGCGCTGAAATGCAGCTAGTGATGCATTACTGGAGTGGGTTACCATGCCCTCCTCCAAGGGATCTTCCAACCCAGAAATCAAACCCAGGTCTCTTGCATTACAGGCGGATTCTTTACCATCTGAGCCACCAAGGAAGCACTCAGTTCAGTTCAATTCAGTTGCTCAGTCATGTCCGAATCTTTGCTACCCCATGGACTGCAGCCCACCAGGTTCCTCCGTCCATGGGATTTTCCAGATGAGAGTACTGAAGTGGGGTGCCATCGCCTTCTCCGTCCAGTGCTAAAGGTGTTCCTAATCTAGTGAAAAAGGACGGGGATGAACGAGTGATTTCCACAATTCTTGTTTGTTACCTGCATGCCACCTTCGCTCTCTTGCCCCTTTGATTTTAATAACTGAAAACATACCTCTTCCAGGAAGTCCTTACTCTCACACAATTTGGTTAGTTCTTTTCTAATACCTCGCCTTACCTCTTTAAGCTTTATTTCATTCATTGTAAATTCAACAAGTACTATTTCAGTTTCATTTATAGTCTAGATATGGTTCTAGGTTATAGCAATAAGAAATATAAACTCATGGGACTTCTATTTTAGGGGAGAGTATAAAACAAACAAACAAAAAAACAAACTTCAAAAAATTATCGAAATAACGTTTGATAGTGGTGAGGGATGGGAAGAGGAAAAAACCACCAAAAGTTTATGCTGGGTGAGGGGTGGTAATTAGCGATCTCTCTCCAGAGATGACACTTGATCTGAGGCCTGACTGACCACGGGGGCCAGAAGCTATGAGAGTCATCCAGGCAGAGCGTTCTAGACAGAAGAACAGCAAATGCAGCAAACCTCTCATTCTTGAGGTGGGAGTGAGACCAGCACATAAAGGACAGAAAGACTAGGTGATGTGGACACCTGGGGAGGATATGTGGGAGGGTGCGGGGGGGGGACAGGGGCAGTTTAGGTGGGACATTGAGGCCATGGTAAGAAACTGGATTTTTACCTCATGGCAGCCCTTCCATCTTGCTGACACTGCCAGAACTCCTCCTCAAACACTTCTAGCTCCTGACTGCCTCACTGGACATGCTGATTCCACTGTCTTGAAGACACTTGCTCTTGTTCTTTACTTCTCATCTTTCAGGTTTCAGTTTAAATGTCACCTCAGAAACGCCATCCTTCCTAAACTAAGTATCCCACCTGCCCTTTCATTAGTCTCCATCATTGCACCTGATCATTTCTTTATGGGCACTGAACATATTTTTCAATTATATATTCATTGCTTCTTCACCATTCAGTTCACTAAACTGAACTCCACCAGGGAGGGAAGATGTTTCACTTACTAGTGAATACTCCTTGCCTAGCACCATGCCTGGCATGAATGATCACTCAATATGTGTTTGCTGTTTTTAGGAATGTCGAGTTTGTCAGCACTTAAGTAGTCAGTGGTATATTACATTGTTTTACACTGGTTTTTAAAAATAAATGCAAGTCATCTCTTGTTTATATACCCTCTGCTAGACTATAAATAAGATCTTTGGCAGAGAGAGAGAGAGAGGAAGAGAATGAGATGAAGAGTAGGTGAGGGGTAGTGGGCAAAGATTGTATTTTGCATATATTTGCAGGGCTGGGAGGTGGAAGGCTTCGATTTAGTGAAGCACCTGTTACATGTGTCCTGCGTTTGGCTTAATGGTCACTACAGCCTTGCTAGGTAGTTATCCTTAGTTTTATACATAGCAAACTTGAGAGAGATTAAGTAACTTGCCTAAGGTCCGACATTAAGAGACAGTGCAAACCATAAAGTTCATGCCCTTCCCTTCAAGAGAAACTGGATTTTGAGATGGGTTTGTTTGGTGATTTGCTTCTGTGTCATTAGCAGGCTTTTATTAGCCATTTCAGCCACTGTCATTTAAGAATCCCAATCATACTGCTGTTCTTGTATAGGATCTCAACAGAGGGCCTGATGTGAAATTGCTGTGATTTTTGTTTCTCTTTTGCACTATGGCAGGGTTCATTTTACCATTCACTCTTCATGTCTTTTTAAAATTTGTATTTCTTTTTATTAATAATGTGTACACGTTTGATCAAAGGAAAAGAGGAGATACAGAGAAATGGGTGCATTTCCTAAATGCTAGCTGCATCCCCTTGGTTAGGCTTGTTATTTTATGACTCTTTCATCTAGGTCCCAAGTAATACTTTAGACATCAAAGACAGTTCTCTGGCAAAGAGTGACAGCCTCATCACAACAATCACTTATCCCATTTGCTCATCAAAATTATACACCATCATTTCCCTCCAAACAGGATAGCTGGGGGAAACTATGAGAAAGAATAGGGCTGCTATCCTGTATCCAGGGTCATTCAGCCTTTATATGAAGGCATTCAGTTTTTTTAATATCATTAACTCATGATAGCATACACCTGTCAATCAAACCCAGTTAGTCCATAAGCAAACCAAATAGTAGGTGGGAATACATACTTCAAAAGTTTTTCGATCTTCTACCCCCACTGTTGTAGGACCCCTTCTTGGAATAAATTCTTTAATCAAGGCAATGTCTTTGATTTCTGTGGGATGCCCTCCTCATGGTTACCATCTTTTGCTGGTTGAATATTCTCCCACTCCTCAAAAGATATGTTGAATTCCTAACCTCAAGGACTCAACAATATGAGCTTATTTGGGAATAGGATCATTGCCGATGTAATTAAGTTCAAATGAGGCCATACTGGAGTAGGTGGACCCCTAATCCAATAACTAGGGTCCTTCTAAGAAGTCAGCCAAATGGAGGAAGAGACACACGGGGAGAAGGCTGTTTGATGGCAAAGGCAAAGATTGGTGTCGTGCAGCTGCAGCCAAGGAACAACAAAGACTGCTGGCCAGCCACCAAAACTGAGGAAGAGGCAATTGAGGATTTCTCTACAGATTTCAGGGGAAACACAGTCGTGTCAACAACTTGATATCAGATGTAGAGGCTCCAAAACTGTGAGACAATAAATATCCATTGTTTTAAGCTACTCAGTTCATGGCAATTTGTTATAGCGGCCTTAAAGTCTAATACACCCCACTCTCTCTTCGTGTCTCTGTGTGTGTGTGTGTGTGTGTGTGTGTGTGTGTGTGAGGCCGTGAAGTAAAGGAAAGAAACTGTCAGTGCTTGAAGCAGAGGAAAGAGATGAGGATGGGCTGCCCACTCCAGTATTTTTTCTGGCAAAACCCCATGGGTAAAGGAGCGTGATGGGCAATAGCCCATGGCGTACAAAAGAGTCTGAGATGTCTGCTAAGTGATGACTTAGCAGGTACACTTGCATCCAAAATATCATTTAAGCCTGTGGCGCTGAAATGCAGCTAGTGATGCATTACTGGAGTGGGTTGCCATGCCCTCCTCCAAGGGATCTTCCCAACCCAGGGATCAAACCCAGGTCTCTTGCATTACAGGCTGATTCTTTACCATCTGAGCCACCAAGGAAGCACTCAGTTCAGTTCAATTCAGTTGCTCAGTCATGTCTGAATCTTTGCTACCCCATGGACTGCAGCATGCTTGTCCATCATCAAGTCCTGCAGTTTTCTCAAACTCATCTCCACTGAGTCGGTCATGCCATCCAACCATCTCATACTCTGTTATCCCCTTCTCTTCCTGCCTTCAACCTTTGCCAGCACCAGGGTCTTTTCAAATAAGTCAGCTCTTCACATCAGGTGGCCAAAGTATTGGAGTTTGAGCTTCAACATCAGCCCTTCCAATGAATATTCAGGACTGATTTCCTTTAGGATGGACTAGTTGGATCTCCTTGCAGTCCAAGTGACTCTCAAGAGTCTTCTCCAACATCACAGTTCCAAAGCATCAATTCTTTGGTGCTAAACTTTCTTTATAGTCCAACTCTCACATCCATACATGACTACTGGGAAAACCATAGCCTTGACTAGACAGACCTTTGCTGGCAAAGTAATGTCTCTGTTTTATAATATGCTGTCTAGGTTGGTCATAATTTTCATCCAAGGAGTAAGCATCTTTTAGTTTCTTGGCTGTAGTCACCATCTGCAGTGATTTTTTAGCCCAGAAAAATAAAGTCTACCACTGATTCCACTGTTTCCCCATCTGTTTGCCATGAAATGATGGGACCAGATGCCATGAACTTTGTTTTCTGAATGTTGAGCATTAAGCCACATTTTTCACTCTCCTCTTTCACTTTCATCAAGAGGCTCTTTAGTTCTTTTTCACTTTCTGCCACAAGGAGGGTGTCATCTGCATATCTGATGTTATTGATATTTCTCCCAGGAATCTGGATTCCAGCTTATGCTTCATCCAGCCCAGGGTTTCTCATGATGTACTCTGCATATAAGTTAAATAAGGAGGGTGACAAGATACAGCCTTGACGTACTCCTATTCCTATTTGGAACCAGTCTGTTGTTCCATGTCCAGTTCTAACTGTTGCTTCCTGACCTGCATACAGGTTTCTCAACAGGCAAGTCAAGTGGTCTGGCATTCCCGTCTCTTTCAGAATTTTCCAGTTTGTTGTGGTCCACACTGTCAGAGGCTTTGGCATAGTCAGTAGAGCAGAAATAGATGTTTTTCTGGAACCCTCTTGCTTCTGTGATGATCCAGAAGATGTTGGCAATTTGATCTCTGGTTCCTCTGCCATTTCTAAAACCAGCTTGAACATCTGGAAGTTCATGGTTCACATATTGTTGAAGCCTGGCTTGGAGAATTTTGAGCATTACTTTACTAGTGTGTGAGATGAGTGCAATTGTGCAGTACTTTGAGCATTCTTTGGCATTGCCTTTCTTAAGGATTGGAATGAAAACTGACCTTCTTCAGTCCTGTGGCCACTCAATTTGCTGGCCGACTGAGTGCAACACTTTGACAGCATCATCTTTTCGGATTTGAAGTAGCTCAGCTGGAATTCCATCACCTCCACTAGCTCTGTTCATAGTGATGCTTCCTAAGGCCCACTTGACTTCACATTCCAGGATGTCTGGCTCTAGGTGAGTGAGCACACCAAGGTGGTTATCTGTGTTGTGAAGATCTTTTTTTGTACAATTCTTCTGTGTACTCTCGCCACCTCTTCTTAACATCTTCTGCTTCTGTTAGGTCCATACCATTTCTGTCCTTTATTGAGCCCATCTTTGCAAGAAATATTCCCTTGGTATCTCTGATTTTCTTGAAGTCATCTCTAGTCTTTCCCATTCTATTGTTTCCCTCTGTTTCTGTGCACTGATCATTGAGGAAGACTGCCTTATCTCTCTTTGCTATTCTTTGGAACTCTGCATTCAAATTGGTGTATCTTTCCTTTTCTTGTTTGCTTGTGGCTTCTCTTCTTTTCTCAGCTATTTGTAAGGCCTCCTCAGACAGCTATTTTGCCTTTTTGCATTTCTTTTTCTTGGGGATGGTCTTGATCCCTGTCTTCTGTACAATGTCATGAACTTCCGTCCATAGTTCATGAGGCACTCTGTCTGTCAGATCTAGCTCCTTAAATCTATTTCTCACTTCCACTCTATAGTCATAAGCGATTTGATTTAGGTCATACCTGAATGGTCTAATGATTTTCCCTACTTCCTTCAACTTAAGTCTGAATTTGGCAATAAGGAGATCATGATCTGAGCCACAGTCAGCTCCCAGTCTTGTTTTTGCTAACTGTATAGAGCTTCTCCATGTTTGGTTGCCAAGAATATAATCAATCTGATTTCGGTGTTGACTATCTGGTGATGTCCATGTGTAGAGTCTCCTCTTGTGTTGTTGGAAGAGGGTGTTTGCTATGACCAATGCTTTCTCTTGGCAGATCTCTATTAACCTTTGCCCTGCTTCATTCTGTACTCCAAGGCCAAATTTGCCTGTTACTCCAGGTGTAACTTGGAGTAACTTTCTCCTTTTGCATTCCAGTCCCCTATAATGAAATGGACATCTTTTTTGGGTGTTAGTTCTAGAAGGTCTTGTAGGTCTTCATAGAGCCGTTCACCTTCAGCTTCTTCAGCATTCCTGGTTGGGGTATAGACTTGGATTACTGTGATGTTGAATGGTTTGCCTTGGAAATGAACAGAGATCATTCTGTCATTTTTGAGACTGCGCCCAAACATTTCGGGTGCTTTTGTTGACTATGACATTTCTTCTAAGGGATTCCTGCCCACAGTAGTAGATATCATGGGCATCTGAGTTAAATTCACCCATTCCAGTCCATTTTAGTTTGCTGATTCTTAAAATGTCGATGTTCAGTTTTGCCATCTCCTGTTTGACTACTTCCAATTTGCCTTGATTCATGGACCTAAGATTCCAGGTTCCTATGCAATATTGCTCTTTACAGCATCGGACCTTGCTTCCATCACCAGTCACATCCATAACAGGGTGTTGCTTTTGTTTTAGCTCCGTCTCTTCATTCTTTCTGTAGTTATTTCTCCACTGATCTCCAGGAGCATATTGGGCACCTACCAACTCAGTGACTTCATCTTTCAGTGTCCTATCTTTTTGCCTTTTCACACTGTTCATGGGGTTCTCGAGGCAGGAATACTGAAATGGTTTGTCATTCCTTTCTCCAGTGGACCACGTTTTGTCAGAACTCTCCATCATGAATGGTCCTGCATGGCTCATAGTTTCATTGAGTTAGACAAGGCTGTGGTCCATGTGATTAAATTAGTTAGTTTTCTGTGATTGTGGTTTTCAGTCTCTGCCCTCTGATGGAGAAGGATAAGAGGCTTATGAACACTTCCTGATGGGATAGACTGACTGAGAGGGTGCTAGGTCTTGTTCTGATGGCCAGGGCCATGCTCAATAGATCTTTAATCCAATTTTCTGTTGATGGGTGGAGCTGTGTTCCCTCCCTGCTATTTACCTGGGGCCAAACTATGGTGGAGGTAATGAAGATAATGGTGACCTCCCTCAAAAAATCTCATGCATGCACTGCTGCAGTCCATGCCCCTAGCCCTGCAGCAGGCCACCGCCAACCCATGCCTCTGTCAGAGACTCCGGGACACCCAGAGGAGAGTCTCCTGTGGGGTTACTGTTCCCTCCTCCTGGTTTCTAGTGCACAAGGCTCTATTTTGCCCGCCAAGAGTCTGTTTCCCAGTCCTGTGTGAGTTCTGACAGCTCTGTGGTGGGGTCAATGCTGACTTCCTCCAAGAGGGCTTACACCACACCCACACCCAGAGCCCCTGTCCCTGCGGCAGACCACTGCCGACCCGTACCTCCACAGGAGACGCCCAAACACAGTTCTGGCTCAGTCTCTGTGGGATCCCTGTATCCTGGTGTGCACAAGGTTTGTTTGAGCCCTCTGAGCATCTCTGGCAGGAACGGGGTTTGATTCTAGACGTGAATTTGCCCCTCCTACTGTCTTGCTAGGGCTTCTCCTTTGCCCTTCGACGTGAGGTATCTCCTCATAGCCGCTCCAGCGCCTACTGTCTTATGGGGGTTTCTCTGACCCTGGACGTGGTGTATCTCCTTGCAGCCGCTCCTGTGACCTAAATCAAATCTCTTACGATTATACAGTGGAAGTGAGAAATAGATTCTAGGCATTAGATCTGATAGAGTGCCTGAAGAACTATGGACACAGGTTCATGACATTGTACAGGAGGCAGGGAGCAAGACCATTCCCAAGAAAAAGAAATGCAAAAAGGCAAAATGGTTGTCCAAGGAGGCCTTACAAATACCTGTGACTAGAACAGAAGCTAAAGGCAAAGAAGAAGAAGAAAGAGATACCCATTTGAATGCAGAGTTCCAAAGAATAGCAAGGAGAGATAAGAAAGCCTTCTTCAGTGACCAGTGCAAAGAAATAGAGGAAAACAAAAGAATGGGAAAGACGAGAAATGTGTTCAAGAAAATCAGAGATACCAAGGGAACATTTCTTGCAAAGATGGGCACAATAAAGGAAAAATTGTATGGACCTAACAGAAGCAGAAGATATTAAGAAGAGGTGGCAAGAATACACAGAAGGAAAAAAAAAAGAATACACAGAAGAACTGTACAAAAAAGATTTTCACAACCCAGATAATCAGGATGGTATGCTTACTCACCTAGAGCCAGACATCCTGGAATGTGAAGTCAAGAGGGCCTTAGGAAGCATCACTACAAACAAAGCTAGTGGAGGTGATGGAATTCCAGTTGAGCTATTTCAAATCCTAAGAGATGATGCTGTCAAAGTGCCGCCCTCAATATGCCAGCAAATTTGGAAAACTCAGCATTGGCCACAGGACTGGAAAAGGTCAGTTTTCATTCCAATCCCTAAGAAAGGCAATGCCAAAGAATGCTCAAAGTACTGCACAATTGCACTCATCTCACACGTTAGTAAAGTAATGCTCAAAATTCTCCAAGCCAGGCTTCAACAATATGTGAACTGTGAACTTCCAGATGTTCAAGCTGGTTTTAGAAATGGCAGAGGAACCAGAGATCAAATTGCCAACATCCACTGGATCATCGAAAAAGCAAGAGAATACCAGAAAATTGTCTACTTCTGCTTTATTAACTATGACAAAGCGTTTCACTCTGTGGATCACAACAAACTGTGGAAAATTCTGAAAGAGACCGGAATACCAGACCACCTGACCTGCCTGTTGAGAAATCTGTATGCAGGTCAGGAAGCAACAGTTAGAACTGGACATGGAACAACAGACTGATTCCAAATAGTGAAACGAATACATCAAGGCTATACACTGTCACTGCACTTATTTAACTTATATGCACAGTACATCATGAGAAACACTGGGCTGGATGAAGCACAAGCTGGAATCAAGATTGCTGGGAGAAATATCAATAACATCAGACATGCAGTTGACACTACCCTTATGGCAGAAAGCAAAGAAGAACTTAAGAGCCTCTTGATGAAAGTGAAAGGGAAGTTCTACATCTGAATAAATTTGAGTATTAAAGATTTAGGTAAATAGCAAAGAGATTGAACTTTTTCTCCAAAGCTGAGAGGAAGATTCTAGAGTGAAAACCAGAATATGTATTTCAGATATTTCAATTCTGTTTCAGCTTGGTACTTGTTTGCTAAGTAGCTTATTTCCTCCTCAAATCCATTACTGGTCATTCCTGGTTGAGGGTGTTCTCTCCTTCCCAGATCCGAGGTCTCCCGTGGGCAGTGACAGGGTTTGCTGGACTCATGCCACATCTTCCTCATCAGATACATACATGAGGGCAGAGCCTGTGACTCATTCTTCTTTGTATCTATCCCCTAAAAATTTCTGGAACTGGACACACCCAAGTAAACAAGATCAGCAAAATCTGATCATTTTAGAACTTGATGTAAACCATGAATATCTGTTATACCATTCTCACTGCTTTGGTGTATAATTGGAAATTTTCATAATAAAAAGTGTTATAAAGGACATCCAAGAAACTTCTGCTTCAAGATAGCCAACTAAGTACAAGTGTTTACATCCTTCTCTATGCATCCCAGTAAAATGTCAGCAGCAGGGCTTAATTTTCAATGAAACTAATGAGGGTTAAGCTTCAAAGCCCCCCATTTACACACGCCCTTTCCAAGGCCCTGGAAGGTGCCTTAGTAATATGTTCATGTGTTTGTATTGTTCTCCTTTATCACAGTTCTCCTTGTGTCTGATAGTATTAGAGTGGTTGGAGTAATTTTGAGGTTCCAGTTAAAGGGAAGTTTAGTTTGAAATACAAGTTGTTGGAATTGAGTAGGAGGATATTTATATGATTCACAGTCACTTATGTAAGTAGCATTTTATTGTTAACCATTGCTGTAGAAGAATAGCTTCCAGCTATCTGCCTCCAGCCCACTGTCTGCTCTCCCAGGATTGTAACACCAAGGTGCAGGGCCAGAGGTTCTGTGGCAATACGAACACAGCCTATGTTATCTGTACCAGAAGTATGTATAGAGCCAGAAGCTATTTGTGGGAAATTATTCCAAATTTTATAATTCCTATAAATGAAACCTAATAGAAGCATCCCCAAATGTGACTACAATCTTAAAAAAAAATTACAAGTTGTCAAGCTGGGGGGGAAAATGAAAACTATCAGCAATAAAAATTTTTTTGATCAACCATAGTTGAAGAAAAACTGAATGATCTGTTCAGTTGATACAAATACGATAAAATAACTGTCACATGCAAAGAAAAGAAAAGAGCATCTAGACAAAAAGTGTAAGAAAAAAGTATTATAGAAATTGTATCAGGTAGTAAAATAATAAACCTATTATGTTCTTTCTTGGGTTTTGTGATGTTTGTTCATTTTCTGTTAGCATTCCAAGATGTGTAATTTGTTGTGGTTCTTTCCTCATTCTAAAGAAATACTTAACTTTCATACTTAAATTTGTATTCACATTTTATATTTTTTCTCTTAATAGGGACAGAAAAATTCATCTCCCATAAGGCATGGACCCCTGAAATTATAACTGGGGACTTCAAAATCCCTCTCTCAGCAACTGATAGAACTAAAAATCATAAAATGAGCAAAGATATAGAAGACCTAAGCAGTACAATCAAACAGTAGGATCTAAAGGACATTTATAGAACACTCTACCCACAACAGCAGAATGCACATGTTTTTTCTTCAAGCACCAATAATAGACCAAATGCTAGGTCAGAAAACAAATGTTAACACATTTAAGAATTGACATAAGTATGTTCTCTGACCCTTATGGAATTGAATTAAAAATCAATGAAAGGCAACTGGAAATTTTCCAAATACTTGGAAATTAAACACCACACTTTAAAATCATACCTTGTTTGAATTTCCTGGCAGTCTCTTGGTTAGGACTCCACTTTCACTGGAGGGCCTAGGTGCAATCCTTGGTTGGGGAATTAAGATCCCACAAACCACACCGAAACACACACACACACACACACACACACACACACACACACACACATATACCTTGTCAAAGAAGACCGAAAGAAAATTTTTAAAAATGAACAAAAAATAAAAACCCACAGAACTGAATGAAAACAAAAATACAACATATCAAAATTTCTGGGTTATTGCTAAAGTAGTACTAAGAAGGTAATTTACACATTAAATATTGCTCAGAAAAATGTGACATATTACATTAGGAAAGTCTCATATCAATAACCTCAAGAAGTTAGGAAAAAAGAGCAGAAATCAATGACATTAGAAAACAAAATAAAACAAACAAATGCAATAAAACACTAGTTAATAGACTTCTAGCAAGACTGCAAAATAGAAAATAAAAAGACATAAATCATCAATATCAGTAATGAAATGGCTTATCATTATAATTTCTGCAATCTTTAATAAGGGAATATCATAAACTTATAATTCAACAACTTAGAATAGACCAATTCTACAAACTACCAAAGCTCAAACAAGATGAAATAGAGTAGCCCTATAACCATTGAAGAAATTGAACTTGTCACTGTAATTCCCTGGGAAAAGAAAGGGAGAAGACTTCTTTGGTGGTCCAGTAGTTAAGAATCTGCCTGCCAATGCAGAGGACACAGGTTCGATCCCTGGTCCAGGAAGATCCCACATGTATGGAGCAACTAAGCCTGCGTGCCAGAACTACTGAAGCCTGTGACCCCTAGAGCCTGTGCTCTGCAAAGAGAGAAACCATCGTGAAGAGGAGCCCCTGCTCACTGCAACTAGATAAAGCCTGGGGCCAATAAGTGTTCATAAAAGGGAGTACATCCATGAATGTTAAGAATGGGAGAGTGTTCCATCAGTTTGTGAGAGATGTTGACAGATACCTGTAAGACAAGAAGTGAGAGAAGAACAAGGTGGAGCAAACACTCCAGCCCAGAACAGAAAGACAGGAAGACTGCGGTGAAGGATCACAGCAGAGGTAGTTGCTAGTGCTTCCTGGAGAAGTCTAGCAAAGATACAGGTTTGCTAGTCATAGTTACAAGAAATGGGAGATGCAGCACTGTCAACACTAGTCTTTCCCAACCATTTTTTTTTTCCCCAACCATTTTTATGTCATGGCACATGTGGGAAATAATAGTATATGTAAGGCATGGTTTTAAGAAACTGATTCTCAGATCACCAAATTTCATGACTTTCTCTCTAAAACTGATTTACCTGAGAAGGCATCCTGACTTATACATACTGGTTCTTGGTCAACTTTATTTTCACAATAGCTCTCTCACCACTTTACCAAAGAGGAACAAGCATTTCTCAGAGATTCATTGCCCTGAATGCCAAGCAAAAGAATAATTTAACATTTATTAATGCTCTATTAATGTCCCCAGTCTGTCTCATTTCAACATTGATTTCTAACAAATGTGACTTTTTGTGCTAGTAATTTTTCTTTAATCAATAAGAATAATTTTAAAACATTACCTTATGCTTATGAAAATAAAAGTATGAGACATTAACTTTGTTTCTAGCGGAGAACTATGATAGAATTATCCATGATTTTCAGACGCTTCCACTTCTGGATAAGATGAAGTAGCAAGTAGCAGGCACACCCTCCAGCTTTAAACAGCCCCGAGCTGGGGAAGTGTGTGAAGCGATGGTTTTGGCCTTTCGCTTGTTTTGAGGTGCTGGACACCTGGCGGTGGAGGACAATGAGCCTGAAAGGTAGGAAGCAAGTGCCTTAGACGTTTCTCTGGCTTGTTTGCTCCAAGGAGGCCAGCTGCCACGCTGCGAGAGGCTCTATGCAGGGGTCTGTATAGCGAAGAACAGAGGAGGCTCCTGGCCAAAGCCAGCAAAGAACTGAGGCTCTTAGTGCAACAGGTCACAGGGAATGTAATCCCTCCAGCAATCATGTGAGTGAGCCTGGAAATGGATCTTCTCCCATCAAGCCTTCAGATGCTACCACAGCCCTGGTCTTCACAGAAAGACCCTGAATAATAGTGAAAGTAAAGTCGTTCAGTCGTGTCTGACTATTTGGGACCCTATAGACTATACAGTCCATGGAATTTTCCAGGCCAGAATACTGGAGTGGGTAGCCTTTTCCTTCTCCAGGGGATTTTCCCAACCCAGGGATCGAACCTGGTCTCCTGCATTGCAGGCAGATTCTTCACCAGCTGAGCCACAAGGGAAGCCCCCTGAGTCATAGGCAGCCAACTAATTCATAAACCATGCTCAACTTCCCAACCTATCAGTTCCATTCAGTTCAGTTTGGTCACTCAGTCATGTCCAACTCTTTGCAACCACATGAATCGCAGCATGCCAGGCCTCCCTGTCCATCACCAACACCCGGAGTCTACCCAAACCTATGTCCATCGAGTTGGTGATGCCATCCAGCCATCTCATCCTCTGTCATCCCCTTCTCCTCCTGCCCCCAATCCCTCCCAGCATCAGGGTCCTTTCCAATGAACCAACTCTTTGCATGAGGTGGCTAAAGTACTGGAGTTTCAGCTTCAGCATCAGTCCTTCCAATGAACATCCAGGACTGATCTCCTTTAGGATGGACTGGTTGGATCTCCTTGCAGTCCAAGGGACTCTCAAGAGTCTTCTCCAACACCACAGTTCAAAAGCATCAGTTCTTCAGCGCTCAGCTTTCTTCACTGTCCAACTCTCACATCTGTACATGACCACTGGAATAACCATAGCATTGACTAGGCGGACCTTTGTTGGCATAGTAATGTCTCTGCTTTTAAATATGCTATCTAGGTTGGTCATAATTTTCCTGACCTACAGAAGTTGTGAAATAATCGCTATTGTTTTTAGCTGATAAGTCTTAGAGTAATTTGTTACACAGCAATAGATTAATTCAGGAAGACCAACCCCAAAAGAGATGGGATCAATTTCATTTCTAACACTGCTGGAATTGGCCAAAGAACAAGCTTAAAATTCTTTATCACATAGCTAATTACACATTTTAATTCTTTTTCTTCTATTTCTTGTACCCATTTCAACTTTTCATTCATGATAGAATAAACTGCCCTTTTTCTAAGCTGCATCTATTCTTTAAAGTTTTCCAACTAAAGTGATTAAATGTAATAAAGTAAGCAGCTAGAGATACTTGCTTTTCCATCTGATGATAGAAAAAAAGAAAAGAAAACACTCCATCTGGGTAGAATTTGATAATTAGCCATATCCAATTCCTGGACATCTGGCTTTCAAATGAAACTGAACATAGTAATGTCTGTTTCCCAGGGCATTCTTTTTACTGAAAATGCAATTTATTGTTTTGGTCTTTAAAAGGATAACATCAATGCACTTTAGCATATCAAGTTAACAAAGATTTGTCTCAGTTCTTTTTACATATTACCATCGTGTTACATATTTATTATAGAAAATTTGTAAACTACAGAAAATTACAAGAAGGAAAAATAAAATCTCACCATCCAAGATAACTGTTCACATTTTGATGAAAATCTTTTCAGATTTGGCTTTAAAAATAAGAGGAATTTCAGAATAACAATATTTTCCTTCAACAACAAGTTCTCATTAAGGACACAATATTTTAATGGATGAAATTTAATGAAGAATGTCAAACCATTATTCCACTGAAATTCATATCCATTTTTCATATAAAGTGTAGCTTATGACAATGGATATTTTAGCCCTGACAATCAGTCTGAGTAGCTCAGGAAAATATCACATAAGGCTGGAGCAGCCCTGGCAGCACATTGAGGGTAGCAGGGCTCAGAGAAGCAACATATGTCTGCACGCGCTCTCCCTTCACGCTGCCTCTGCTGCTGTGGAATCTGTGTGTGTGTGGTAGGGGGGTGGCGGGGGGCTCGTGGCCTTGCACTTGAATCCTTAATGAACTGGAGCCAACTCAAAGAAGTGCCAGAGAACTGATTGTTAAATTTCAGGAGTTTTGTGAGCTAGCTCTAAAACAAAGTCATTATTAAAAATTAAAGGATGTACGCTTTCAGTTAAATAAATTCTATTCAAAGCAAAGGTCATAAATACATACAAGTCATCATTTTTAATCATTTACATTTTGCTGGCGTCTGTGTTCCTGATGCTGTTTCTGTCTACTGCATCTACACTGCAGAAATGGGGTATAATGGTGTGCTGGAGGACGTCTCTTCATCCAGTGTTTTCACCTTGGTAGTCTGGAATCCTTCAGGGTGAGAGTATTTAAATCATGGAAACAGAAGAAAGCTCCAAATTTGGGCTCACATATTTTTGTTGATTGTATAGTGACAGAGAAAATGTTAACAATGTAGAATAAAATTCTTAAAATGTTGTGTCTATAACTGTTGCACTGTGACCAGCACAAAGTTCAAGGAACTATTCCTCCAGTACTCAAAAACTATCATCAAATGAATCCAAGTCACTCAGGTCACTGATTAATGACCTGATTAAGTCAGGATCCAACACATATCTCTTCTTGTTTCACTTTCATCTCAATCATTAATGTTAATGAAAATATCAGCCAAGATTCTTGCAAAACCACATTTGTTTATTATTTACAATGGCATGTTGGCTACAGACAAGAAAGGGAAAGTTGCTCAGTCGTGTCCAGCTCTTTGCGGCCCCGTGGATTTCCCCCATGGGATTCTCCAGGCCAGAATACTGGACTGGGTACCTATCCCTTCTCCAACAGATCTTCCCGACCCAGCAATCAAACCAGGGTCTCTTGCATTGCAGGCAGATTCTTTACCAAGTGAGCTACTAGGGAAACCTACAGATACCAAAGTTCAGCAAAAATCAGTGAAACATTTGATGGAAATCAACTGGTTATATGGAATTGACACTAAAGAATGATGTAAATTTTATTAGGATTTGCAAACTATGTGTTCTATACCCTTTATATCAGTAGAGTTTAAAATAAATCTGCATGTGTGTTAATATGTGTGCTTCACAAAGCTGGTTGTTAATCATTTACTAATACACTTTTGACCAGAGCAAATGCTTCCATTTGTCCCACTCACCATAGCCTCTAGCAGATCCCTTTCAGCTACACACAGACTGATAAATAGGGAAAAGAAGTGAAGGAAAAGAGCTAGTGGAAAGCAGAAAATGGAGGAAGAACAAGAAGAGAAAGAAAGAAAGTTCTCCCTGTCTTGTCTTTCATCATCAGTCAGCAGCTCTCTACAAGATAAGAGACAAACCATTGCACAACTATTGTGACCTGGAGTCACAAATATTCATGGGATTAGCTGGTGACCCTATTTTTAGAGAGCTAAGGAGCCAGAAGTCTTCAGCAACAGTGACCATGCTAACACTCGGTCAGAGGTCATTTTAGGGTTTTTAGCTTGTTTTTCACATTAAAAAAAAAAAAAAGGTATAATTTATATACAGTAAAAGTCACCATAGAGTACAGTTCTATGAGTTTTGATAAATGCATACAGTCACACAACTACCACTGCAATCAAGACATAGAACATTTCCATCATCTCCCCAAATTCACTTGAGCCTGTTTGTGACCAACCCCTCTCCCCATCTCTAGCCACTTTCCTACCCTCTTGTTTTGTTTTCCAGAATGACACTAAGACGGACTCATACAGTATGTAGCCTTTTGAGGCTAGCTACTTTCACTTAACACGGTGTATTAGAGAGCAGAGTTAAGCTCACAACAAAATTAAGAGGACAGTACAGAGATTTCCCATATAACCTCAAGTACTCCCTACATGAATCATCTTGCCCATTATTACCATCACTCATGAAAATGTTACATAAGTTTGTTACCAAGTATGAATCTCCAGTGACACAGCACAGCCACCCAAAGTTGGCATTTACCTTAGGGGTCATTCTTGGTACTGTACATTCTGTGGGTTTGGATCAATGTATAGTGACATACAGCCATAACTAGAAGATCATACGGAGGATTTTCATGGACATTAAAACTCAGTGCTTTGGTTGTACCTCCACCAGGGGCTGTCCTGGTGGCTCAGCTGGTAAAGAATCTGCCTGTAATGTGGGAGACCTGGATTTGACTCCTGAGTTAGGAAGATCCCCAGGAGGAGGAATTGGCTACCCACTCCAGTATTCACACCTCGGAAATTCCATGGGCAGAAGAACCAAACAGACTATACAGTCCATGGAGTCGAAAAGACTCGGACATGACTGAGTGACTCACACACACCCTCACCGTCCCTCAAGAAACAATGATGTTTCTCAACAGAGTTGCCTTTTCTAGAATGTCATATAGCTGGAATTATATAGTATGAAGCTCTTCCAGATTGTCTTCTTTTACTTCAGTTCAGTTCAGTCTCTCAGTTGTGTCCTAGTTTTTGCAACCCCAGGAACCGCAGCATGCCAGGCCTCCCTGTACATCACCAACTGCCAGAGTCCACCCAAACCCATGTCCATTGAGTTGGTGATGCCATCCAACCATCTCATCTCTTACTTAGTTATAAGCATAATGTTTCTTTCGTGTCTGTTAATGATTTGGTAGTTTGTTTCTTTTAGTGCTGAATAGTATTCCTTTATATGAATTATTACAATTAATTTATTCATTCATTTACTGAAGTACTTCTTGGTTTCTTCCAAGTTTTGGCAACTATGAATAAAACTGCTATAAACATCTGTGTGCAGGTTTTTCTGTGGATTTAAGTTTTTAACTCTGCTGAGTAAATACCAATATGACTGATGGATTGTATAGTAAGAGTATGTTAAGCTTTGTAGGAACCTGCCAAGCTGTCTTCCAAAGTGGCTGCACCATTTTGTATTCCCATCAAGAATAAATCACAGTTCCTATTGTTCTACATCCTTGCCAAAATGTGGGGTTTTCAGTGCTCCAGATTTGGTCCTTTTAATAACTATATGGTGGCACTTGTATCTTTTGTTTTTAAGTTTAGAGAATTCTTTACATATCCTGGATACAAATCTTTTAATTGATGTGCATTTAACAAATACTTTCTCCCAGTCCGTATCTTGTATTTTCATTTTAACAGTCTCTTTTGAAGAGAAGTTTAACATTTTGAAGTCTAAATGATCAGATGTTGGTTTTTTTTTTAATAAAATATGTTTTTGGTGCTCTATCTAAAAAAAACTTGCCGGTGAAATGACAGCCTTCAGAATGGGAGAATATAATAGCAAATGAAGCAACTCAGAAAGAATTAATCTCAAAAATATACAAGCAGCTCCTGCAGCTCAATTCCAGAAAAATAAACGACCCAATCAAAAAATGGGCCAAAGAACTACACAGGCATTTTTCTAAAGAAGACATACAGATGGCTAACAAACACATGAAAAGATGCTCAACATCACTCATTATCAGAGAAATGCAAATCAAAACCACAATGGGGTATCATTACACACCAATCAGGATGGCTGCTATCCAAAGGTCTACAAGCAATAAATGCTGGAGAGGGTGTGGAGAAAAGGAACCCTCTTACACTGTTGGTGGGAATGCAAACTAGTATAGCCACTATGGATAACAGTGTGGAGATTCCTTAAAAAACTGGAAATAGGACTGCCATATGACCCAGCAATCCCATTCCTGGGCATACACACCAAGGAAACCAGAATTGAAAGAGACACATGTACCCCAATATTCATCACAGCACTGTTTATAATAGCTAGGACATGAAGCAACCTAGATGTCCATCAGCAGATGATAGGATAAGAAAGCTATGGTACATATACACAATGGAATATTACTCAGCCATTAAAAAGAATGCATTTGAATCAGCTCTAATGAGGTGGATGACACTGGAGCCTATTATACAGAGTGAAGTTAGAAAGAAAAACACCAAATACAGGATATTAATGCATATATATGGAATTTAGAAAGATGGTAATGATAAACTTGTATATGAGACAGCAAAAGAGACAGAGATGTATAGAACAGTCTTTTGGACTCTGTGGGAGAGGGCGAGGGTGGGATGATTTGAGAGAATAGCATTGAAACATGTATATTATCAAGCGTGAAACAGATCGCCAGTCCAGGTTCAATGAATGCATGAGACAAGGTGCTCAGTGCTGGTGCCCTGGGATGACCCTGAGGGATGGGGAGGGAGGTGTGAGGGGAGTTCAGGATGGGGGACACATGTACACCCAAGGCTGATTCATGTCAATGTATGGCAAAACCACCACAATAATGTAAAGTAATTAGCCTCCAATTAAAATAAATAAATTAATTTAAAAAATAAAAAAGCTTGCCTCACTCAAGGTCACAAAATGGTTTTCCTATGAATTCTTCTAGAAGTTTTATAGTTTATAAGTTGTATAATACATTTATGTCTACCATCTATTTTTGCTTATAGGACAAGAGAAGAGTAGACTTTCCTTTTTTGTTATTGTTATTCGACATGAATGTTGTAAACTACTCACTGCTTTCCAGGGTTTAGTAAATTCGTGAGGCAAGAAGCTTGGAGGAAGGCTCAGGTCCAGTCTTGTTCGACTTGAACTAGAGGGAATGGGAAGGCAGGCTAAGGGAATGATGCCAAGGAAGAGAGGCGTTGCTTCCTTTCACTCTAGTTGCAGGAATAAAAGGCTTTAAGAAAACTATTAAAGCAAGAAAAGTCTTCTATAACAGGACTCTGTCTTTCCTCCTATACTAGTTCACCCTCCCCTCTTTTAATGATTTGGTAGTTTATTTCCTTTAGTGCTGAACACTAAACTAACACACACACACACACACACACAAACAAGTGTTAATAATCTAGTATTCTGAGGCAGAAGAGAGATTAATTATCTTTGTCAAAACATTTTATCCTGGGACATAGATTGGAGGCCACTTTAAAATACAATAGCTTCATCTTTTTTTTTGTTGGCAATTTCATTTCCCAAGTAATAGGTTGTTTCCTTTTTAACAGAATTTTCTTTCACCTAATCCTTTAAATTGTACCTGCAACCAAACAGTATGTGAGTACAAAGGTGAGCACATATTAATTCTAAAATTGATTCCATTCATTGAATGTTTCACTTTTCTCAAATGCTTACTATAGTTTATGTTTCAAACCCTTTTACTGATCCATGCTGTCTCAGTAAAACATTGAGAGCATAGCATTACATTAATTTCGACAGCAACTAATATCATAAATCCCAGATTATGGCTTTGTTAATAAATGTAGCAGATGGGAGATGGAGCTGAGAAAAACAAAGCTCCCTTCAAACAATGGTGCTTGAAAAACAGCTACTAAAATTGATAGATGAGGAAGTACAGTCGTAGCTTCAAACAAACTTTCATAATCTTTACCTAAATTTCTTATTTACTTCTAAGAAATGTGCTTAGGACCAAAATCTCATTTCATAAATTAACGCACAGGAGTTACATATGAATGAACAGGGGCTGTCTTCACATTGCAAGGGCCTGGAGCCCGAACAGCCTGGTCAGAGGGAAAGGGCCAGCAAGGGGGTCGATGCCCAAGGCCTCTTTGGTCCAGCAGCCTCAGGGCAGCAGTGAGAGCAAGAGGCCCACTGTTCCCCTAGGTTGGCCCTGCCCCTTCCCACACAGCCGGTGCAGCTGGGCTTGCCCAGGAGCTGCCTGACAGACTCTGGCTCACCCGAGCTCTCTGACGGTGTAGGGGGAAGGAACAGACGTGTGCATGTGGTTCTGTTCTTAGCCTGGGAGTGTGGAGCCCCTAGCTGGCCCCCAGGCTCAGGGGCAAGGGCCCTGAGAGAGGACCACTGCGAAGCACTTTTCTCCCATGCTTGGAGGCAGAGTGCGAGGCTTGCAGATAACGCGGGCCTCCCTCGGGGAGGGAGCGGTGGCCTGCCGGCGAGAGGGCTTGCAAACCAGCCTTTGGAGGCAGCCGGGGAGGTCTTCCAGCGGCAGAGGGCCGGTTCTGCTCAGAGGACCCACAGGCCAGGGGCAGGTCACAGCATGGACCCTGCCCCAGGCCAGCCTTGACCAGACTTTCCTGGCCTCCGGGGGTACAGCCCCATGAAGGGGCAGGCTGTGGGGAGTGTGTCCAGACATGCCCAGGCGCCTCCCCAGGCTCATTCCCTTAGCGCCTTTCCCTTGGAGCATAGGCCTCGTTTGAGGCCTACTTGGAGGGGAGGTTTCTGGCAGGGGCTCTCTCCACACTGCAAGGGCCTTAAGCCCGGACGGCCTGGTCAGAGGGAAGAGGCCAGCAAGGGGGTCGATGCCCAAAGCCTCTTTGGCCCAGCAGCCTCAGCTCAGCAGGGAGAGAAAGAGGCCCACTGTGTCCCTAGGTAGGAACTGCCTCTTCAAACACAGGGGGTGATGGTGGGCTTGCCCAGGAGCTGCCTGAAAGACTCTGGCTCATCCGAGCTCTCTGACGGTGCAGGGGGCAGGAACAGACGGGTGCATGTGGTTCTGCCTTGTCCTGGGAGTGTGGAGCCCCTAGTTGGCCACTAGGCTCAGGGGCAAGGGCCCTGAGAGAGGATCACCACGAAGTGTTTTTCTCCTGAGCTTGGGAGCAGAGTGCCTGGCTTGAGGGAAACGCGGACCTCCCTTGGGGAGGGAGCAGTAGCCAGCCGGCGAGAGTGCTTGCAACCAGGCCTTTGGAAGCAGGCGGGGAGGTCTTCCAGCGACAGAATGCCGGTTCTTCTCAGAGGCCCCACAAGCAAGGATCAGGTCCCAGCATGGTCCCTGCACCAGGCCAGCCTTTCGGAGACTTTCCTGGCCTCCGGGCAAACTGCCCCACGAAGGGGCAGGCTGCGGGGATTGTGGCCAGACATACCCAGGCGATTCCCAGGCTCATCGGCGCTTGTGACCTAGTGGCTCAGTGGGCCTATTGCTCTCATTGCTGCCCTGAAGCTGCTGGAGAAAAAGGCTTTGGGCATCCAACCCGTTGCTCCCCACTTCCCTCTCACCAGGCCGTCTGAGCTCCAAGCACTTGCAGTGTGGAGAAAGCCTCTGCCAGCACCTCCCCTCCGAGTTGGTTTCAAAAGAGGCCTAGGCCAGGGGAAATATGCTAGGGGATGAGAGACTGGGGAGGCGACCAGGTATGTCTAGACACACACCCCGCAGCCTGCCCCTTCAAGGGGCAGCAGCCCCAGAGGCCAGGGAGGTCTGGGCAAGGCTGGCCAAGGACACGGGTCTTGCTGGGTCCTTCCCATGGCCTGTGGGGACTCTGAGCAGAACCTGCCCTTTCCCGCAGGAAGACCTCCCCAACTGCCTCCAAAGGCCGGTTTGCAAGCATTCTCGCCAGACTGCTGCCGCTCCCTGCCGAGGGAGGCCTGCATTTCCCGCAAGTCGCGCACTCTGCTCTTAAGCCCAGGAGAAAAGTGCTTCAGGGTGGTCCTTTCTCTGGGCCCTTGCCCCTGAGCCTGGAGTCAAGCTTGGACATCCACATTGCCAGGAAGAGCCAGAATCACATGCATATGTTTGTTCCTGTCCCCTGCACCTTCCAAGAACTTGGTTGAGCCAGAGTCTGTCAGACATGTCCTCCGCAGCCCCAGCAGGACTGCCTGTGTGTCAAGGGGCAGAGCTGATCTAGGGGCAGAGTGGGCCTCTTGCTCTCCCAGCTGCCCGGAGGCTGCTGGGCCAAAGAGGCCTTGGGCATCCACACACTTGCTCCGCACTTCCCTGTGACCAGGCCGTCTGAGCTCCAGGCTCTTGCTGTGTGAAAACAGCCCATGCCAGCACCTCCCCTCCGAGCAGGCCTTAAATTAGGCCAAGCACAGGGGAAATGCGCTAGGGGGTAAGAGACTGGGGAGGCGACCAGGCATGTCTGGACACACTCCCCGCAGCCTGCCCTTCATGGGGCAGCAGCCCTGGAGGCCCGGAAGGTCTGGGCAACCCTGGCAAAGGGCAGAGACCATGCTGGGTGCTGCCCCTGGCCTGTGGGTCCTCTCACCAGAACCACCCCTTTCTCGCATGAAGACCTCCCTGGTTGCCTCCAAGGGCCGGTTGCAAGCATTCTCGCCAGATGCCGCACCTCCCACCCCAAGGGAGGCTTGTTTTGCCCGCAAGTCGCGCAATCCGCTCCCAAGCCGGGAGAAAAGCACATCGGGGTTGTCCTTTCTCTGGGCCCTTGCCCCTGAGCCTGGAGTCAAGCGTGGAAGTCCACACTCCCAGGCTGAGGCAGAACCACATGCACATGTCTGTTACTGCGCCCTGAACCTTCCGAGAGCTCGAGTGAGCCAGAGTCTGTCAGGCAGCTCCTCGGCCACCCCAGCAGCACAGCCTGTGTGTCAAGGGGCAGAGCCGACCAAGGGGCAGAGTGGGCCTCTTGCTCTCCCAGCTGCCCTGAGGCTGCTGGTCTAAAGAGGCCTTGGGCATCCACCCCCTTGCTCCCCACTTCCCTCTCAGCAGGCCATCTGAGCTCCAAGCCCTTGCAGTGTGGAAACAGCCTCTGCCAGCACCTCCCCTCCGAGTAGGACTCAAAAGAGGCCTAGATCCAGGGGAAATGCGCTTTGGCTAAGAGACTGGGGAGGTGACCCGGCATGTCTAGACACACATCCCGCAGCCTGCCCCTTCATGGGGCAGCAGCCCCAGAGGCCAGGAAGGCCTGGGCAAGGCTGACCAAGGGCAGGAAACTTGCTGGGTGTTTCCCCTGGCCTGTGGGGACTCTGAGGAGAACCAGGCCTCTCCCGCAGGAAGACCTCCCCGACGGCCTCCAAAGGCCGGTTTGCAAACATTCTCGCCAGACTGCTGCCGCTCCCTGCACGAGGGGGGCCTGCTTTTCCCGCAAGTCGCACACTCTGCTCCGAAGCCCGGGAGAAAAGCGCTTCGGGGTGGTCCTCTCTCTTGGCCCTTGCCCCTGAGCCTGGAGTCAAGCTTGGACATCCACATTGCCAGGAAGAGGCAGAATCACATGCATACATTTGTTCCTGCCCCCTGCACCTTCCCCGCCATTGTTTGAGCCAGAGTCTGTCAGACACGTACTCCGCAGCCCGAGCAGGACTGCCTGTGTGTCAAGGGGCAGAGCCGACCTAGGGGCAGAGTGGACCTTTGTGACGGAGTTGTGGCCAGCAGATGAGAGGTCTTGCAAACAGGCCTTTGGAGGCTGCTGGTGAGGTCTTCCAACGGCAGAGTCCTGGTTCTGCTCAAATGCCCCAAGGCCATGGTCAGGTTACAGCATGGACCCTGAACCAGGACAGCCATGACCAGACCTTCCTGGCCTCCGGGGTTACTGCCTCACGAAGGGGCAGGCGGTGGGGAGTGTGTCCAGACATGCCCAGGCACCTCCCCAGGCTCATTCCCTGAGCGCCTTTCCCATGGTTCCTAGGCCTCATTTGAGGCCTACTTGGAAGGGAGGTTCCTGGCAGGGCCTCTTTCCAAACTGCAAGGGACTGGAGCCCTGACGGCCTGGTCAGAGGGAAGAGGCAAGCAAGAGGGTCGATGCCTAAGGCCTCTTTGTCACAGCAGCCTCAGGGCAGCAGGAAGAGCAAGTGGCCCACTGTGCCCCTAGGTCGGCCCTGCCCCTTCACACACAGGCGCTCCTGCTGGGCTTGCCCAGGAGCTGCCTGACAGACTCTTGCTCACCCAAGCTCTCTGATGGTGCAGGGGGCAGGAAAAGACATGTGCATGTGGTTCTGCCTTGGCCTGGGAGTGTGGAGCCCCTAGCTGGCCCCCAGGCTCAGGGGCAATGGCCCTGAGAGAGGACCACCTCGAAGCGCTTTTCTCCCGGGCTTGGGAGCAGAGTGCGCAGTTTCTGGGAAATGCGAGCCTCCCTCAGGGAGAGTGCTTGCAAACTGGCCTTTGGAGGCAGCCAGGGAGGTTTTCCAGCGGCAGAGTCCTGGTTCTGCTCAAAGGCCCCAAAGGCCACGGTCCGGTTCCAGCATGGAACCTGCCCCAAGACAGCCTTGTTCAGACCTTCCTGGCCTCCGGGGGAACTGTCCCACGAAGGGGCAGGCGGCGGGGAGTGTGTCCATACATGCCCAGTCGCCTTCACAGACTCATTCCATTAGGGCCTTTTCCCTGGTGCCTAGGCCTCATTTGAGGCCTACTAGGAGGGGAGGTTTCTGGCAGGGGCTCTCTCCACACTTCAAGGGTGTGGAGCACGGATGGCCTGGTCAGAGGGAAGAGGCCAGCAAGGGGGTCTATGCCCAAGGCCTCTTTGGCTCAGCAGCCGCAGGGCAGTAGGAAGAGCAAGTGGCCCATGTGCCCCTAGGTCGGTCCTGTCCATTCACACACAGGCGCTCCTGCTGGGCTTTGCCAGGAGCAGCCTGACATTCTCTGGTTCACCCGACCTCTCTGATGGTGCAGAGGGCCGGAAGAGACGTGTGCATGTGGTTCTGCCTTGGCCTGGGTGAGTGGAACCTCTAGCTGTCCTTAAGGCTCAGGGGCAAAGGCCTGAGAGAGGAATACCCCGAAGCGCTTTTCGCCCAGGCTTCGGAGCAGAATGCGCTGCTTGCCGTAAACGTGGGCCTCCCTCCGTGAGTGAGAGGCGGCCAACTGGAGAGAGTTCTTGCAAACCGGCCTTTGGAGGCTGCCGGTGAGGTCTTCCAGCGGCACACTGCTGGTCCAGCTCAGAGGACCCACAGGCCAGGGGGAGATCCCAGTAAGGACCCTGCCCCAGGCCAGCCTTGACCAGACCTTCCTGGCCTCCGGGGGTACTGCCCCAAAAGGGGCAGGTGGCGGGGAGTGTGTCCACACATGCCCAGGCGCCGCTCCAGTCTAATTCCCTTCGCGCCTTTCCCATGGTTCATAGTCCACATTTGAGGCCTACTTGGAGGGGAGGTTTCTGGCAGGGACTCTCTCCACACTGCCAGGGACTTGAGCCCAGAAGGCCTGGTAGGAGGGAAGAGGCCAGCAAGGGGGTCGATGCCCAAGGCCTCTTTGTCCCAGCAGCTTCAGGGCAGCAGGGTGAGCAAGTTGTCCCCTGTGCCCCTAGGTCGGCCCTGCCCCTTAACACACAGGCGCTGCTGCTGGGCTTGCCCAGGAGCTGCCTGACAGACTCTGGCTCACCCGAGCTCTCTGACGTTGCAGGGGACAGGGAGACTCGTGTGCATGTGGTTCTGCCTTGGCCTGGGAGTTTGGAGCCCCTAGCTCTCCCCCAGGCTCAGGGGCAAGGCCCTGAGATGGGACCACACAAGCGCTTTTCTCCTGGGCTTGGGAGCAGGTGCGTGGCTTGCTGGAATCGCGGGCCTCCCTCAGTGAGGGAGAGGTGCCCAACCGGCGAGAGTCCGTGCAAACCGGCCTTTGGAGGCTGCCAGTGAGGTGTTCCGGTGGCATAATACTGGTTCTGCTCAGATGCCCACAGGACAGGGGCAGGCCCCAGCAAGGACCCTGCCCCAGGCCAGCCTTGCGCAGACCTTCCTGGCCTCCGGGTGTACTGTCCCACGAAGATGCAGGTGGCAGGGAGTGTGTCCAGACATGCTCAGGCGCCTCCCCTGTCTCATTCCCTTAACATCTTTCTCAAGATACCTAGCCTCATTTGAGGTCTATTTGGAGGGGAGCTTTCTGGCAGGGACTCTCTCCACACTACAAGGGACCGGAGCCTGGACGCCCTGGTCAGAGGGAAGAGGCCAGCAATGGGGTAGATGTCCAAGGCTTCTTTGGCCCAGCAGACACTGGGCACCAGAGTGAGCAACTGGCCCTCACTGCCTCTAGATCGGCCCTGCCCCATCACACACAGGCGCTGCTGCTGGTCTTGCCCAGGTGCTGACAGACAGATTCTGGCTCTCCCAAGCTCTCTGACGGTGCAGGGGGCAGGACGAGACGTGTGCATGTGGTTCTGCCTTGGGCTGGGTGTGTGGAGCCCGTAGCTGTCCCCCAGGCACTGGGGCAAGGGCCTGAGAGCGGACGAACCCGATGCGCTATTTTCCTGGTCTTGGGAACAGAGTGCGTGGCTTGCGGGAAATGTGGGCCTCCCTCGGTGAGGGAGAGGACGCCAGCCTGTGAGAGTGCTTGCAAACCGGCCTTTGGAGGCTGCCGGTGAGGTATTCCGGCAGCAGAGTGCTGGTTGTGCTCAGAGGCCCCACATTCCAGGGACAGGTCCCAGCATGGACACTGCCCCAGGCCAGTCTTTACCAGACCTTCCTGTCCTTTGAGGGTAGTGCCCCACGAAGGGGCAGGCTGTGGGAAGTGTGTCCAGACATGCTCAGGCACCTCCCCAGGCTCATTCCCTGAGCACTTTTCCCCTGGTTCCTAGGCCGCATTTGAGGCCTACTTAGAGGGGAGGTTTCTGGCAGGGGCTCTCTCCACAGTGCTAGGGCCATGAGCGAAGACGGCATGGTCAGGGGGAAGAGGCCAGCAAGGGGGTCGATGCCCAAGGCCTCTTTGGCCCAGCAGCCTCAGGACAGCAGGAAGAGCAAGTGGCCCACTGTTCCCCTAGGTTGGCCCTGCCCCTTCACACACAGGCCCTGCTGCTGGGTTTGCCCAGGAGCTGCCTGACATACTCTGGCTCACCCGAGGTCTCTGACGGTGCAGGGGGCAGGAAGACTCGTGTGCATGTGGTTCTGCCTTGGCCTGGGAGTTTGGAGCCCTCGATGTCTCACAGGCTCAGGGGCAAGGCCCTGAGAGGGGACCACCCAAGCGCTATTGCCCTGGGCTTGGAAGCAGAGTGGGTGGCTTGCGGGAATCGCGAGCATCCCTCGGTGAGGGAGAGGTTGCCAGCTGGAGAGAGTACTTGCAAACCGGCCTTTGGAGGCTGCCGGTGATGACTTCCAGTGGCACAGTGCTGGTTCTGCACAGAGGATCCACAGGCCCGCGGCAGGTCCCAGCACGGACCCTGCCCAGGCCAGCCTTGTCCAGACCTACCTGGCCTCCGAGGATACTGCCTCACGAAGGGGCAGGCAGTGGGGAGTGTGTCCAGACATGCCCAGGCACCTCCCCAGGCTCATTCCCTGAGCGCCTTTCCCATGGTTCCTAGGCCTCATTTGAGGCCTGCTTGGAGGGGAGGTTTCTGGCAGGGCCTCACTCCAAACTGCAAGGGACTGGAGCCCGGACGGCCTGGTCAGAGGGAAGAGGCCAGCAAGGGGGTCGATGCCCAAGGTCTCTTTGTCCCAGAAGCGTCAGTGCAGCATTGTGAGCAAGTGGCCCTCAGTGCCGCTAGGTCGGCCCTGCCCCATCACACACAGGCATTGCTGCTGGGCCTACCCAGGAGCTGCCTGACAGACTCTTGCTCACCCAAGCTCTCTCACGGTGCAGGGGTAGGAAAATACTTGTGCATGTGGTTCTTCCTTGGCTGGGTGTGTGGAGCCCCTAGCTGGCGCCCAGGTTTGGGGCAAGGTCCCTGAGAGAGCGCAACCCCGAAGCGCTTTTCTCCCGGGCTTGGGGGCAGAGGGCGCAGCTTACGGGAATTGCGGGCCACCCTCGGGGAGGGTGCTTGCAAACTGGCCTTTGGAGGCAGCCGGGGAGGTCTTCCAGCGGCAGAGCGCAGGTTCTGCTCAGAGGCCCCACAGGCGAAAGGGAGGTGCCAGCATGGACACTGCCCCAGGAGAGCCTTGTCCAGACCTTTCTGGCCTACGGGGGAACTGCCCCACGAAGGAGCAGGCTGCGGGAACTGAGTCCAGACATGCTCAGTCACCTCCCCAAGCTCATTCCGTGAGCGCTTTTCCCTGGTGCCTAGGCCGCATTTGAGGCCTAATTGGAGGGGAGCTTTCTGGCAGGGCCTCTCTCCACACTACAAGGGCCTGGACCTCTGATGGCCAGGTCAGAGGGAAGAGGCCAGCAAGGGAGTCGATGCCCAAGGCCTGTTTGGCCCAGCAGCCTCAGGGCAGCAGGGGAAGCAAGTGGCCAACTGTGCCCCTAGGTCGGTCCTGTCCCGTCACACACAGGCGCGGCTGCTGGGCTTGCCCAGTAGCTGCCTGACACACTCTGGCTCACCCGAGCTCTCTGACGGTGCAAGGGGCAGGAAGATACGTGTGCATGTGGTTCTGCCTTGGCCTGGGTGTGTGGAGCCCCTTGTTGTCCCCAAGTACCAGGCCAAGCGCCTGACAGCGGACAAACCCGATGCGCTACTGTCCTGGGCTTGGGACCAGAGTGGGTGACTTGCGGGAAACGCGGGTCTCCCTCGGGGTGAATGCTTGCAAACCGGCCTTTGGAGGCAGCCGGGAGGTCTTCCAGTGGCAGAGTGCTGGATTTGCTCTGTGGCCCCACAGGCCAGGGGCAGGTACCAGCATGGACCCTGCTCCAGCCCAGCCATGCCCAGACCTTCCTGGCCTCTGGGGGTACTGCCCAATGAAGGAGCAGGCTGTGGAATGTGTGTCCAAACATGCCAAGGCGCCTCGCTAGGCTCATTCCATTAGCTCCTTTTCCCTGTTGCCTAGGCCTTTTGAGGCCTACTTGGAGGGGAAGTTTCTGGCAGGGGCTCTCTCCACACTGCAAGGGTCTGGAGGACA
Organism: Muntiacus reevesi; assembly: GCF_963930625.1. Classification (NCBI taxonomy): domain Eukaryota; kingdom Metazoa; phylum Chordata; class Mammalia; order Artiodactyla; family Cervidae; genus Muntiacus; species Muntiacus reevesi. The sequence continues at coordinate 271,697,171 of NC_089251.1, read as the reverse complement.
GATGGCCTGGTCAGAGGAAAGAGGCCAGCAAGGGGGTCGTTTCCCAAGGCCTCTTTGTCCCAACAGCCTCAGGGCAGCAGGAAGAGCAGTGGCGCACTGTGCCCCTAGATAGGCCCTGACCCTTCACACAGAGGCGCTGCTGCTGGACTTGCCCAGGGGCAGCCTGACAGGATCTGGCTCACCCGAGCTCTCTGATGGTGCAGAGGGCCAGAAGAGACGTGTGCATGTGGTTCTGCCTTGGCCTGGGTGAGTGGAACACCTAGCTGTCCCCAGGCTCCGGGGCAAATGCCTGAGAGAGGAACACACCGAAGTGCTTTTCTCCCAGGCTTGGGAACAGAGTGCGCGGCTTGTGGGAAAGACGGGCCTCACTCAGTGAGGAGAGGCGGCCAGCTGGTGAGACTGCATGCAAACCGGCCTTTGGAGGCGGCCGGTGAGATCTTCCAGCGGCACAATGTTGATTCTGCTCAGAGTACCCACCAGCCAGGGGTAGGTCCCAGCATGGACCCTGCCAAGGCCAGCCTTGACCATACCTTCCTGGCTTCCGCGGGAACAGACCCACGAAGGGGCAGGTGGCAGGGAGTGTGTCAAGACATGCACAAAAGCCTCCCCAGTCTCATTCCCTTAGCGCCTTTCCCATGGTTCAGAGGCCTCATTTGAGGGCTACTTGGAGGGGAGGTTTGCGGCAGGGGCTCTCTCCACACTGCAAGGGCCTAGAGCCCGGACGGCTGGTCAGAGGGAAGAGGCCAGCAAGGGGGTCAATGCCCAAGGCCTCTTTGTCCCAGGAGCCTCAGGGCAGCAGGGTGAGCAAGTGGCCCACTGTGCCCCTTGGTCGGTCCTGACCCTTCACACACTGGGGCTGCTGCTTGGCTTGCCCAGGAGCTCCCTGACAGACTCTGGTTCACCCGACTTCTCTGATGGTGCAGGGGACAGAAAGACTCCTGTACACATGGTTCTGCCTTGGCCTGGGAGTTTGGAACCCCTAGCTGACCCCAGTTTCAGGGGCAAGGCCCTGAGAGGGGACCACACAAGAGCTTTTTTCCTGGGCTTGGGAACAGAGTGCATGGCTTGCGGGAACCGCAGTCATCCCTCGGTGAGGGAGAGGTGGACTGCCAGCGAGAGAGCTTGCAAACTGGCCTTTGGAGGCTGCCGGGGAGGTCTTCCATCGCCACAGTGCTGGTTCTACTCAGAGGCCCCACAGGCCAGGGGCAGGTCGAGCACGGACCCTGCCCAGGCCAGCCTTGACCAGACATTTCTGGCCTCCGGGGGTACTGCCTCACGAAGGGACAGGCGGCGGGGACAGTGTCGAGACATGCCCAGGCACCTCCCCAGGCTCATTCCATTATGCCTTTTTCCTGGTGCCTAGGCCTCATTTGAGGCCTACTTGCAGGGGAGGTTTCTGGCAGGGGCTCTCTCCACATTTCAAGGGCCTGGAGCACAGAAGGCCTGGTCAGAGGGAAGAGGCCAGCAAGGGGGTCGATGCCCAAGGCCTCTTGGTCCCAACAGCCTCAGGGCAGCAGGGTAAGCAAGTGGCCCACTTTGCCCCTAGGTCGGCCCTGCCCCTTCACACACAGGCTCTGCTGTTGGGCTTGCCCAGGAGCTGCCTAACAGACTCTGGCTCACCTGAGCTCTCTGATGGTGCAGGGGGCAGGAAGACTCGTGTGCATGTTGTTCTGCCTTGGCCTGGGAGTGTTGAGCCCCTAGCTGGCCCCCAGGGTCAATGGAAAGGGCCCTTAGAGAGGACCACCCCGAAGCGCTTATCTCCCGGGCTTGGGAACAGAGTGCACAGCTTGCGGGAAGCGCGGGCCTCCTTTGAGGAGGCTGCTTGCAAAGCGGCCTTTGGAGGCAGCCGGGGAGGTCTTCCAGCGGCAGAGTCCTGATTCTGCTCAGAGGCCCCACAGGCCACGGGCAGGTTCCAGCATGTGCCCTGCCCCAGGCCAGCCGTGACCAGACCTTCCTGGCCTCTGGGGGGTACTGCCCCAGGAAGGTGCAGGCAGCAGGGCATGAGTCCAGACATGCTCAGGCACCTCCCCAGGCTCATTCCATTAGCGCCTTTTCCCTGGTGCCTATGCCTCATTTGAGTCCTACTAGGAGTGGAGGTTTCTGGCAAGTCTCTCTTCACACTGCAAGGGCCTGGAGCCCGGACGGCTTGGTCAGAGGGAAGAGGCCCGCAACGGGGTCATTGCCCAAGGCCTCTTTGACCCAGCAGCCTCAGGGCAGCAGGGAGAGCAAGTGGCCCACTGTGCCCCTAGGTCGGCCCTGCCCCTTCACACACAGGCGCTGCTGCTGGGCTTGCCTAGGAGCTGCCTAAAAACTGTGGATCACCCGAGCTCTCTGTCGGTGCAGAGGGCAGGAAGAGCCGTGTGCATGTGGTTCTGCCTTGGCCTGGGTGTGTGGAGCCCCTGGCTGTCTCCCAGGTTCAGGGGCAATGGCCTGTGAGTGGATCACCCTGAAGCAGTTTTCTCCCAGGCTTCGGAGCAGAGTGCGCGGCTTGCGGGAAACGCAGGCGTCCCTTGGTGAGGGAGAGGCAACCATGTGGCGAGAGTGCTTGCAAACCGGCCTTTGGAGGTTGCCGGTGAGGTCTTCCAGCGGCACAGTGCTGGTTCTGCTCAGAGGACCCACAGGCCATGGGCAGGTCCCAGGAAGGACCCTGCACCAGGTCAGCCTTGACCAGACATTCCTGGCCTCTGGGGGTACTGCACCACAAAGGGGCAGGTGGCGGGCAGTGTGTCCAGACATGCCCAGGCACCTCCCCAGTCTAATTCCTTTCGCGCCTTTCCCATGCTTTATAGGCCACTTTTGAGGCCTACTTGGAGGGGAGGTTTCTGGCATGGCCTCTCTCCAACTGCAACGGACTGGAGTCTGGGCGGCCTGGTCAGAGTGAAGAGGCCAGCAAGTGGGTTGATGTCCAAGGCCTCTTTGTCCCAGCAGCCTCAGGGCAGCAGGGTGAGCAAGTGACCAAATGTGCCCCTAGGTCAGCCCTGCCCCTTCACACACAGGCACTCCTGCTGGGCTTGCCCAGGAGCTACCTGACAGACTCTTGCTCACCCGAGCTCTCTGACGGAACAGAGGGCCGGAAGAGACGTGTGCATGTGGTTCTGCCTTGGCCTGTGTGTGTGGAGCCCCTAGCTGTCTCCCAGGCTCATGGGCAAAGGCCTGAGATGGGACCACACAAGCGCTTTACTCACAGGCATGGGAGCAGAGTGCGCGGCTTGCGGGAAACGTGGGCCTCCGTCGGTGAGGGAGAGGCAGCCAGCCTGCGAGAGTGCTTGCAAGCCAGCCTTTGGAGGCTGCTGGTGACGTCTTCCAACGGCACAGTGTTGTTTCTGCTCAGAGGCCCCACAGGACAGGGGCAGGCCCCAGCAAGGACCCTGCCCCAGAACGGCCTTGACGAGACCTGCCTGGCCTCTGGGTGTACTGCCCCACGAAGAGGCAGGCTGCAGGGAGTGTCTCCAGACATGCCCAGGCGCCTCCCCAGTCTCATTCCCTGAGCACCTTTCCCATGATACCTAGGCCTCATTTGAGGCCTACTTGGAGGGGAGGATTCTGGCAGGGCCTCTCTCCACACTGCAAGGGACTGGAGCCGGGACGGCCTCATCAGAGGGAAGAGGCCAGCAATGGGGTCGATGTCCAAGGCCTCTTTGGCCAAGCAGCCTCAGGGCAGCAGGGTGAGCAAGTGGCCGTCACTTCCCCCAGGTCGGCCCTGCCCCATCACACACAGGCGCTGTTGCTGGGCTTGCCCAGGCACTGACTGACACACTCTGGCTCACCCGAGCTCTCTGACGGTGCAAGGGGCAGGAAGAGACGTGTTCATGTGGTTCTGCATCGGCCTGGGTGTGTGGATCCCCAGTCGTCCCCAAGGCAATTGGCCAAGAACCTGAGAGCAGATGACCCCGATGCGCTATTGTCGTGGGCTTGGGAGCAGAGTGCATGGCTTGTGGGAAATGCGGGTCTCCCTCGGATAGTGTGATTGCAAACTGGCCTTTGGAGGCAGCCGGGGAGGTCTTCCAGTGCCAGAGTGCTGCAATTGCTCTGTGGCCCCACAGGCCTGGGGCAGGTCCCAGCATGGATCCTGCTCCAGACCAGATTGGCCCAGACCTTCCTGGCCACTGGGGGGTACTGCCCCATGAAGGAGCAGGCTGTGGGGTGTGTGTCCATACATGCCCAGGCGTCTCCCCAGGCTCATTTTATTAGCGCCTTTTCCCTGGTGCCTAGGTCTCATTTGAGGCCTACTTGCAGGGGAGGTTTCTGGCACGGGCTCTCTCCACACTGCAAGGGTCTGGAGGACGGATGGCCTGGTCAGAGGAAAGAGGCCAGGAAGGGGGTCGATGCCCAAGGCCTCTTGGTCCCAGCAGCCTCAGGGCAGCAGGGTAAGCAAGTGGCCCACTGTGCCCCTAGGTCGTCCCTACCCCTTCACACACAGGCTCTGCTGTTGGGCTTGTCCAGGAGCTGCCTGACAGACTCTGGCTCACCTGAGCTCTCTGATAGTGCAGGGGGCAGGAAGACTCGTGTGCATGTGGTTCTGCCTTGGCCTGGGAGTGTGGAGCCCCTAGCTGGCCCCCAGGCTCAATGGAAAGGGCCCTGAGAGAGGACCACCCTGAAGCGCTTTTCTCCCGGGCTTGGGAATAGAGTGCCCAGCTTGCGGGAAGTGCGGGCCTCCTTTGGGAAGGGTGCTTGCAAACCGGCCTTTGGAGGCAGCCGGGGAGGTCTTCCAGCAGCAGAGTCCTGGCTCTGGTCAGAGGCCCCACAGGCCACGGGCAGGTTCCAGCATGTGCCCTGCCCCAGGCCAGCCTTGCCTAGACCTTCCTGGCCTCCGGGGCGTACTGTCCCACGAAGGTGCAGGCGGCAGGGCGTGTGTCCAGACATGCTCAGGGACCTCCCCAGGCTCATTCCATTAGCGCCTTTTCCCTGGTGCCTATGCCGCATTTGAGTCCTACTAGGAGTGGAGGTTTCTGGCAAGGGCTCTATCCACACTGCAAGGGCCTGGAGCCTGGACGGCTTGGTCAGAGGGATGAGGCCCGGTAACCATTGGCCCTTTGGGGGTCAATGCCCAAGGCCTCTTTGACCCAGGAGCCTCAGGGCAGCAGGGAGAGCAAGTGGCCCACTGTGCCCCTAGGTCGGCCCTGCCCCTTCAAACACAGGCGCTGCTGCTGGGCTTGCCCAGGAGCTGCCTGACAGACTCTTGCTCACCCGAGCTCTCTGACGGTATAGAGGGCCGGAAGAGACATGTGCATGTGGTTCTGCCTCTGCCTGCGTGTGTGGATCCCCTACTTGTCCCCAAGGCAATTGGCCAAGGGCCTGAGACCGGACGAACCCGATGCGCTATTGTCCTGGGCTTGGGAGCAGAGGGCGTGGCTTATGGGAAATGCGGGTCTCCCTCGGGTAGAGTGCTTGCAAACTGGCCTTTGGAGGCAGCCGGGGAGGTCTTCCAGCGCCAGAGTGCTGGATTTGCTCTGTGGCCCCACAGGCCTGAGGCAGGTCCCAGAATGGATACTGGTCCAGACCAGCCTTGTTCAGACCTTCCTGGCCTCCGGGGTTACTGCCCCATGAAGGAGCAAGCTGTGGGGTGTGTGTCCATACATGCCCAGGCGCCTCCACAGACTCTTTCAATTAGCACCTTTTCCTGGTGCCTAGGCCTCATTTGAGGCCTACTTGGAGGGGAGGTTTCTGGCAGGGGCTCTCTCCACACTTCAAGGGTCTGGAGCACGGATGGCCTGGTCAGAGGGAAGAGGCCAGCAAGGGAGTCAATGCCCAAGGCCTCTTTGTCCCAACAGCCTCAGGGCAGCAGGAAGAGCAGGTGGCCCACTGTGCCCCTAGGTCGACCCTGCCACATCACACACAGGCGCTGCTACTGGGCTTGCCCAGGAGCTGCCTGAAAGACTCTGCTCACCCAAGCTCTCTGACGGTGTAGGGGGCAGGAAAAGACATGTGCATGTGGTTCTGCCTTGGCCTGGGAGTGTGGAGCCCCTAGCTGGCCCCAGGCTCAGGGGCAATGGCCCTGAGAGAGGACCACCTAGAAGCGCTTTTCTCCCGGGGTTAGGAGCAGAGTGCACAGCTTCTGGGGAATGCGGGCGTCTCTCGGGGAGAGTGCTTGCAAACTGGCCTTTGGAGGCAGCCGGGGAGGTCTTCCAGCGGCAGAGTCCTGGTTCTGCTCAAAGGCCCCACAGGCCACGGGCCGGTTCCAGCATGGACCCTGCCCCAGGTCAGCCTTGTCCAGACCTTCCTGGCCTCCGGGAGAACTGCCCCACGAAGGGGCAGGCTGCAGGGAGTGTGTCCATACATGCCCAGTCGCCTCCACAGACTCATTCCATTAGCGTCTTTTCCTTGGTGCCTAGGCCTCATTTGAGGCCTACTTGGAGGGGAGGTTTCTGGCAGGGGCTCTCTCCACACTTCAAGGGTCTGGAGCATGGATGGCCTGGTCAGAGGAATGAGGCCAGCAAGGGGGTTGAATACCCAGGCCTCTTTGGCACAGCAGCTGCAGGGCAGCAGGAAGAGCAAGTGGCGCACTGTGCCCCTAGGTCGGTCCTGCCCATTCACACACAGGTGCTCCTGCTGGGCTTGCCCAGGAGCAGCCTGACATTCTCTGGCTCACCCGAGGTCTCTGATGGTGCAGAGGGCCAGAAGAGACGTGTGCATGTGGTTCTGCCTTGGCCTGGGTGAGTGGAACACCTAGCTGTCCCCAGGCTCCGGGGCAAATGCCTGAGAGAGGAACACACCGAAGTGCTTTTCTCCCAGACTTGGGAACAGAGTGCTTGGCTTACGGGAAAGACGGGCATCCCTCGGTGAGGGAGAGGCGGCCAGCTGGTGAGACTGCTTGCAAACCTGCCTTTGGGGGCGGCCTGTGAGGTCTTCCAGCGGCACAATGTTGATCCTGCTGAGAGTACCCACCTGCCAGGGGCAGGTCCCAGCATGGACCCTGCCCAAGGCCAGCCTTGACCAGACCTTCCTGGCTTCCGCGGGAACTGCCGCACGAACGGGCAGGTGGCGGGGAGTGTGTCAAGACATGCCCAGAAGCCTCCCCAGTCTTATTCCCTTAGCGCCTTTCCCATGGTTCCTAGGCCTCATTTGAGGGCTACTTGGAGGAGAGGTTTGTGCCAGGGGCTCTCTCCACACTGCAAGGGCCTAGAGCCCAGACGGCCTGGTCAGAGGGAAGAGGCCAGCTAGGGGGTCGATGCCCAAGGCCTCTTTGTCCCAGGAGCCTCAGGGCAGCAGGGTGAGCAAGTGGCCCACTGTGCCCCTAGGTCGGTCCTGACCCTTCACACACTGGCGCTGCTGCTTGGTTTGCCCAGGAGCTCCCTGACCGACTCTGGCTCACCCAACCTCTCTGACGGTGCAGAGGACAGGAAGACTCGTGTGCACGTGGTTCTGCCTTGGCCTGGGAGTTTGGAGCCCCTAGCTGACCCCAGTTTCAGGGGCAAGGCCCTGAGAGGGGACCACACAAGAGCTTTTTTCCTGGGCTTGGGAACAGAGTGCATGGCTTGCGGGAATCGCAGTCATCCCTTGGTGAGGGAGAGGTTGACTCCTGGCGAGAGTGCTTGCAAACCGGCCTTTGGAGGCTGCCGGGGAGGTCTTCCATCGCCACAGTGCTGGTTCTGCTCAGAGGCCCCACAGGGCAGTGGCAGGTCCCAGCACGGACCCTGACCCAGGCCAACCTTGACCAGACCTTCCTGGCCTCCGGGGTTACTGCCTCACGAAGAGGCCGGCGCGGGGACAGTGTCGAGACCTGCCCAAGCACCTCCCCAGGCTCATTCCATTATGCCTTTTCCCTGGTGCCTAGGCCTCATTTGAGGCCTACTTGGAGGGGAGGTTTCTGGCAGGGGGCTCTCTCCACATTGCAAGGGCCTGGAGCCCAGAAGGCCTGGTCAGAGGGAAGAGGCCAGCAAGGGGGTCGATGCCCAAGGCCTCCTTGGCCCAGCAGCCTTAGGGCAGCAGGGAGAGCAAGTGGTCCATTGTGCCCCTAGGTCAGCCCTGCCCCTTCACACACAGGCGCTGCTGCTGGCTTGCCCAGGAGCTGCCAAACAGACTGGCTCACCCGAGCTCTCTCACAGGGCAGAGGGCCAGAAGAGACGTGTGCATATGGTTCTGCCTTGACCTGGGTGTGGGGATCCCCTAGCTGTAACCAAGGCACTGGGTCAAGAGCATGAGAGCGGACGAACCTAATGTGCTATTGTCCTGGGCTTGGGAGCAGAGTGCGTGGCTTGCGAGAAACGCGGGTCTCCCTTGGGGACAGTGCTTGCAAACCGGCCTTTGGAGGCTGCCAGTGAGGTCTTCCAGCGGCACAGTGCTGTATCTGATCAGAGGCCCCACAGGCCAGGGGCAGGTCCCAGCATGGACCCTCCCCCAGGCCAGCCTTGACCAGATCTTTCTGGCCTCTGGGGGTACAGCCTCATGAATGGGCAGGCGGCGGGGAGTGTCTACAGACATGACCAGGCGCCTCCCCAGTCTCATTTCCTTAGCTCCTTTCCCATGATTCCTAGACCTCATTTGAGGCCTACTTGGAAGGGAGGTTCCTGGCAGGGCCTCTCTCCAAACTGCAAGAGACTGGAGCCTGGACGGCCTGGTCAGAGGAAAGAGGCCAGCAAGGGGGTCGATGCCCAATGCCTCTTGGTCCCAGCAGCCTCAGGGCAGCAGGGTAAGCAAGTGGCCCACTGTGCCCCTAGGTCGGCCCTGCCCCTTCACACACAGGCTCTGCTGTTGGGCTTGCCCAGGAGCTGCCTGACAGACTCTGGCTCACCTGAGCTCTCTGATGGTGCAGGGAGCAGGAAGACTCGTGTGCATGTGGTTCTGCCTTGGCCTGGGTGTTTGGAGCCCCAAGCTGTCCCCCACGCCTAGGGGCAAATCCATTAGAGGGGACCACTCAAGCACTTTCCTCCTGGGCTTAGGAGCAGAGTGCGTGGCTTGCGGGAATCGCGGGCCTCCCTCGGTGAGGGAGAGGTTGCCAGACAGCGAGAGTGCTTGCAAACCGGCCTTTGGAGGCTGCCGATGAGGTCTTCCATGGCCACAGTGCTGTTTCTGCTCAGAGGCTCCACAGGCCAGTGGCAGGTCCCAGCACGGACCCTGCCCCAGGCCAGCCTTGACTGGACCTTCCTGGCCTCCGGAGATACTTCCTCACAAAGGGGCAGGCGGCGGGGTATGTGTCATAACATGCCCAGGGTCCTCCACAGGCTCATTCCCTGAGCGCCTTTCCCTTGGTTCATAGGCCTCATTTGAGGCCTACTTGGAGGGTCGGTTTCTGGCAGGGCCTCTCTCCACACTGCAAGGGACTGGAGCCCGGACGGCCTGGTCAGAGTGAAGAGGCCAGGAACGGGTTCGATGCCCAAGGCCTCTTTATCCCAGCAGCCTCAGGGCAGCAGGGTGAGCAAGTGGCCTTCAGTGCCCCTAGGTCAGCCCTGCCCCATCACACACAGGCGCTGCTTCTGGGATTCCCCAGGAGCTGCCTGACAGACTCTGGCTCACCCGAGCTCTCTGACGGTACAGAGGGTAGGAAAAGACGTGTGCATGTGCTTCTGCCTTGGCCTGGGAGTGTGGAGTCCCTAGCTGGCCCCCAGGCTCTATGGAAAGGGCCCTGAGCGAGGACCACCCCGAAGCGCTTTTCTCCCGGGCTTGGGAGCAGAGTGCGCAGCTTGCGGGAAGCGCGGGCCTCCTTCGGGGATGGTGCTTGCAAACCGGCCTTTGGAGGCAGCCAGGGAGGTCTACCAGCGGCAGAGTCCTGGTTCTGCTCAGAGGCCCCACAGGCCACGGGCAGGTTCCAGCATGGACCCTGCCCCAGGCCAGCCTTGCCCAGCCCTTTCTGGGCTCTGGGGGGTACTGCCCCACGAAGGTGCAGGCCGCAGGGCGTGTGTCCCAACATGCTCAGGCACCTCCCCAGGCTCATTCCATTAGCGCCTTTTCCCTGGTGCGTATGCCTCATTTGAGGCCTACTAGGAGTGGAGGTTTCTGGCAGGGGCTTCTCCACACTGCAAGGGCATGTAGCCCGGATGTCCTGGTCAGAGGGAAGAGGCCCACAAAGGGGTCAATGCCCAAGGCCTCTTTGGCCCAGTAGCCTCAGGGCAGCAGGGAGAGCAAGTAGCCCACTGTGCCCCTAGGTCGGCCCTACCCCTTCAAACACAGGTGCTGCTGCTGGGCTTGCCCAGGAGCTGCGTAACAGACTGTGGCTCACCCGAGCTCTCTGACGGTGCAGAGGGCCGGAAGAGCCATGTGCATGTGGTTCTGCCTTGGCCTGGGTGTGTGGAGCACTTAGCTTTCTCCCAGGTTCAGGGGCAATGGCCTGAGAGAGGATCACCCCGAAGCCCTTTTCTCCCAGGCTTCAGAGCAGAGTGCGCGGCTTGCGGGAAATGCAGGCGTCCCTCGGTGAGGGAAAGGCAGCCAGCCGGTGAGAGTGCTTGCAAACCGGACTTTGGAGGTTGCTGGTGAGGTCTTCCAGCGGCACAGTGCTGGTTCTGCTCAGAGGACCCACAGGCCAGGGGCAGCTCCCAGCAAGGACCCTGCACCAGATCAGCCTTTCCCAGACCTTCCTGTCCTCCGGGGGTACTGCCCCACGAAGGGGCAGGTGGCAGGGAGTGTGATCAGACATGCCCAGTCCTCTCCCCAGTCTCAATCCATTAGCGCCTTCCCATGATTCCTAGACCTCATTTGAGTCCTACTAGGAGGGGAGGTTTCTGGCAGGGCCTCTCTCCACACTGCAGGGGACTGGAGCCCGGACGGCCTGGTCAGAGGGAAGAGGCCTGCACGGGGGTCGTTGTCCATGGCCTCTTCGTCCCAGCAGCCTCAGGGCAGCAGGGTAAGCAAGTTTCCCTCAGTGCCCCTAGGTCGGCCCTGCGCCATCACACGCAGGCGCTGTTGCTGGGTTTGCCCAGGAGCTGCCTGACAGACTCTGGCTCACCCAAGCTCTCTGACGTTGCAAGGGGCAAGAAGAGACATGTGCATGTGGTTCTGCCTTGGCCTGGTTGTGTGCAGCCGCTAGGTGTCTCCCAGGCTCAGGGGCAAAGGCCTGAGAAAGGAACACCCTGAAGCGCTTTTCTCCAAGTCTTGGGAGCAGAGTGCGCGGATTGCGGGAAACGCGGGTCTACCTCGGGGAAAGTGCTTGCAAACCGGCCTTTGGAGGCTGCTGGTGAGGTCTTCTATCGGCAGAGTGCTAGATTTGCTCTGTGGACCCACAGGCCAAGGGCAGGTCCCAGCATGGACCCTGCCCGAGGCCAGCCTTGCCCAGACATTCCTGAACTCCGGGGGTACTGCCCCACGAAGGAGCAGGCTGCGGGGTGTGTGTCCATACATGCCCAGGCGCCTCCCTAGGCTCATTCCATTAGCGCCTTTTCCCAGGTTCCTAGGCCTCATCTGAGGCCAAATTGGAGGGGAGGGTTCTGGCAGGGGCTCTCTCCACACTGCAAGGGTCTGGACCATGGATGGCCTGGTCAGAAGGAAGAGGCCAGCAAGGGTATTGATGCCCAAGGCCTCTTTGGCCCAGCAGCCTCAGGGCAGCAGGGGGAACAAGTGGCCCACTGTGCCCCTAGGTCGGCCCTGCCTCTTCACACAGAGGCTGCCGGGGTCCAGCCTCGACATGATCCAGGGGGTACCTCAGGATGAACCGCGTTGGCGAGAGAGAAAGAGACGTGAGACTAGCCTTGATAGGCCCAAGTCTGTGTTTTACTTTCTGATAACTGGGTTTATACCCTTTCACAGAACGTTTTTAAGGTACAAGATGTTTACTCATGATTTCACAGGATTAGCATACATCATTTTGATTTTTAGGAAAAGCAGGATTTTTTTGCTTTCTAATTCTATAGTAGTTTTTAGCACATGATCTTCTGGCCTTGAGGCTATTAACATTTTATGCAGGTCAAGTGATTGTAAACCTATTTTCCGTTTTTATGGTGACCTTAACTGAAAGGTAACAGGGTCATAGGGAAACAGTACAGAGTAGAATTATATTCTTCTTAATACAAAAATTAATCTTAGTGCAAAAGTTGTCAGTTGCGTTTATCTAAGAAGTTTACCCCTTACAGACTCTGCGGCTTCAGTGAGGCAGCTTCTGCCCTAGTACTCCTGACTGACAATTAACAACCGTCTCATTGGTACCACACTAGGGCTAAGTTCTTATTTGTCTAGATCTTTAACTATATTAACAATGGTTTTTATAACACAACCTTAGCACATTAAAGGCAAAAATACAGCAAGCAAAACACAGCAAGCAAATCACAACCCAATAACCACCTATAGAATAATTTTCTTATGTTTCCTAATAGGACTCCTTTACCCCTTAAAAGGGCTCTATGTCTATTAGGGCTTTTATAGAATCAGGTTCTTCATGCTATTTTATGATTAGGATATTATAAGCAATCATGCATATTAGTACCAAGCGCATAAATGCATTTGGCTAACAAAACTACCAGCAGAGGTGTTTGAATTAAAACACTCCTTTCACCCTGAATAATCTCATAAAAAACTACCACCTGGGAAACTTATTGATTAAAGTTCTAAATTGATTCTTATTTGGGAAGAGATCGGGGAAGGCCTTCCTGTCTGTGTCAGAGAAATTAGGGAGTAGTTCACTGAGGCAGGCATCAGAAAGACAGATATCATCTTTAAGGTTAGAGCCGGGGGCAGATTTTCAAAATCCCTGAAAACCTGATCTGCCTTGCCTGTCAGGCTTTCTCCTCGTGACCTTGTCATGGGTGGGATCTCGTGAGCTAGCCTTTTCAAAAACCCCTGAAAACCTGATTTGTCTTGCCCGTCAGGTTTTCTCCCTTACGGCCTTGTTAGGGGTAGGGTTTCGTGAGCTGACTTTTTCGAAACCCCTGAAAACCTGATTCGCCTTGCCTGTCAGGTTATCTCCCTTACGGCCTTGTTAGGGGTAGGGTTTCGTGAGCTGACTTTTTCGAAACCCCTGAAAACCTGATTCGCCTTGCCCATCAGGTTTTCTCCCCTATGGCCTTTTTAGGGGTAGGGTCTCATGTGTTGGCTCCCGGCATCTCGCCCTTTTTTTACTTTTTAAGACAGCCAGATGGATCTGAGTCGCAAGCTTTTGAGTGCTCTGCCGGAGAGTTCTGACGATGCGAGGAAGGATTATAATGAATAGTAAAACTAGTGCTGCTACAGCTGCATAACTGAAAATAGTTGATAGGATATTTTTTTCAGTAATAAAGTTAGAAAAGTTATGAAAAATATCGTTAGCAGCTCCTGTAGTAATAAAGTCCAGGCGGGAATGTTCTAATGTTTTTATCTGACCGTGAAGCTCTCCAAGATCTAAAGTAATGCTGGAGCTATTCCATATACCCGAAATATGATTTTTAATCTTTTCTCCATTGTAATCCATATCATTTACTTTTGGGGGGCATTACACAGATCTACCGATAATCAGCGTGACAGGATAACGCTAACTTTACCCTTAAAGCCTGTAACTCAGTTCCAATATGCATGACTGCTTCTTCCAGGGCATCTATTTTTACTTCTAATTTCCTATCTATAATCTCTTGCATAGCTAGAGTTAAGGAAACATTTTTTGAAATATCATTGACATATTGAGTGGTATGTACTTGTTGAGTCAAGGATATCGCTGCCACAGTGACAGAGGTAATTGCTGTTATCAAAGCTGAAATCCCTAGAATAAGTAGTCCTACAAACCATTGGGAACACATTAAATCTTGTAGGTGTTGCAGAACGGCTAAACCACAATTGTCATACCAATAGGCGTTCACTCTGACAGGCACCATAAGATAAGGTGGACGTTGCAGTACCACAAAAGAACAAATATTACATTGAGGGGTTAAACAGGATGAAAGCATGCATTGTTCACAGTAGACTATATTTGGTCCACCTGAATGATTCATTTGTATATGAAGTCTTTTTGAATCATTAGTAAACAAAAAAACCTAAGGGGAGGGTAAACAAGCCAGCACAGAATAGGTGGAATTGTTTTCTGGTCGAGTTAAAGTAACAATGGAGGTGGCAGCAAGGGCTCTCCAAATTTCTGGCTGTCAAAAAGTTTTACCCTTAGTTGTATAGGACAACATGGGGGGAACAAATTGATTATAATGCCATCTGCTGGGCACCAATGGCCAAGGGAGGGAATCATTATTTTAATTGCTAAGCCTACTGACAGCTCCTAGATTCTGACTTGGATTTGGATTGCTCCAGTCTTGTACCGAATAGTTTCCACCTCCCGGTATTCTATAATCTATGTTTGAATTATAAGTACAAGATTTCCATACTGGGTATCCCAGGCGGTTGTCTATAGTTTTCCATATGACATCTGACGGAGCAACATCAATACAATTTGGATATTTTGGTGGAGCATTAAGGAACAAAGATTTATAGGGGTCAAGGACCCCAGGCATATGAGCCTGTAATATCCAAACCAGCCGATCTCCTGTATTGTCTGAAAATTTTGATGCTGGAGAATCTGTCAGAATTGCTTTGGAGGCTCCAACACGTCCCTCCTTAGAGGGAGTGATGAGATCACTTGTATGACTATGGGGGAAGTTAAAGCAAAGGGGAAGGTCATCTGTTAATCCCCTAAAAGTATAGTTAAAATTGATGGGATAATGATCTTTATCATAAGAACTATAGGATCCTCCCAAGAGATGAGGCTGGTCTGTGTTGACCCGTATAGGGTCGCTGTTCCAAGTAACTACTTGGAAGGTCAGGGGACCAGGGAAATATGCCCAGTATTTTTCTGAAGTAGAGGAGGTAGCACTTGCCTGACAAGACAGTAAAGCAAGCATAGCAATAAAAACCCTTTCGGGAGAGGCTGAAGATCCCTGCAGGGAAGCTATTCCCTGTGCTTGATGACAGAGTGACTTAATTTGTCCCCATGTGGGTATGGAGGCTTGTTGAGTTGTCCGCGCAGGACGTCCTGGTGGTCTTCTGCGACGTGAAGGAGTAGGAGGTTGGGCGCCATCTTTCATGCAAAGCCATGACATCTGTTTAGTGGGTGGATCCGCCGTTGGTTCCTCCGGGATCTCTGTTGCCGGTCATTTCCAAGTCTGCTGGACTTCCCGGGTGAGTGACCGAGGCGAGGGCAGAGGAGTGCTCTTCCTCTTTTGTGGCTGAGGCTGCGAGGGAACCGGAGGTCTGGGGGACTTCGACATGGCAAATCAGTCTGTCTGGGATCTAAATTGGCGAGTCAGCACCCTGTGGGAAAATACAAGCATACCCTCGCCCACTGGTTAGCAAGGGATCAGGTCCCTTCCATAGTCCGGAAAGGAGGTCTTTCCACTTTACTAAAGGTTTCATATCTTTTTGTTCTGGGTTCCAGTGACGGAACATAGCTGTTAAACCGGCTTGATCAGCGTTAAGGTTATTGAGCACAAAGAGGGCGTGCTGCAAAACGTGGTGTGGAGAACTGTATTTGAACTGCCCTTCTTGTAATTTAGAAATTTGTGTTTTAAGTGTCTGATGTGCCCTTTCTACAATTGCTTGTCCCTGGGGATTGTAAGGAATTCCTGTAGAGTGGGATATACCGAATTGGGCACAGAAATTTTTAAGGGACTTAGATGTATAAACTGGAGCATTGTCTGTCTTAATTGATTTTGGCATTCCTAAATAGGAAAAACAGGCAAAAAGATGTTGAACTACATCTTTATAGGCTTCTCCCATTCTGGCAGTAGCCACAATGACATGGGAGAAGGTATCTACAGTAACATACACAAAGGATAGTTTTCCAAAAGAAGGAACATGTGTTACATCCATCTGCCAAAGCACATTAGGTAGTAAGCCACGGGGATTTACCCCAAAAAGCAAAGCGGGAACTGAAGTAGGGCAAAGTTGACATGTTCTAACAATCTCGAGTGCAGATTCCCTAGGAATGTGGAACTGGTATTGAAGGGCAGTTGCATTTTGATGATGCATAGCATGTGAGGCTTTAGCATCTTCAAAATCACTGGCCACTATGGTTCGGGTTAGCAAATCTGCCTCTTGGTTAAACGTATGGAGGGGTCCAGGTAAATTAGAATGAGCTCTTATATGTCCAACATAGAATTGTTTTGACCTTTTCCAAATTTGCTGTTGAAGGGTAGATAACAATATAAAAATTGTGGTTTTATTTTCCGGTAAAACAGCCGTTTCAATTTGAGGGAACAACCTAACTACATACTGTGAGTCAGAAAATAAATTAAAAGCCTGGTCTAAAAACTCTTTGAACGCCTCTATCACGGCTGTTAATTCTGCTTTCTGGGCTGATGTTTCCCCAGTATTTAAAACCCTTTTTGAAGTCTGGGTGACAATAGCAGCCTTTCCATTAGAAGACCCATCTGTAAACACCAACATTGCCCCCTCGATAGGGGAAACTTGACACCTTTCTTGAAATATCACCGGATGTCGTGAGAGGAAATTTAATAAAGGACTAGCAAGTAAATGGTGTAAAATTTGTCCTGGATAATTACCAATGACAATCGGCCAGTCTTCATTTAATGATAGAAGGGCATTTAGTTGCTCTTTATTATAAGGCACTATGATTTCAGATGGTTCTTTTCCAAGCATTTCAATGCTTCTATGTCTCCCTTTAATTATTAAAGTAGCCACTAGTCCTGGATAACAGGCCACAACCTTTTTGGCCGTGGCAGGTAAATGCAACCATTCTAGGGGACCCTCTTGCCAAAGCACCCCTGTAGGGGCCACAGCTGTGGGCAACACTATAAATTGCCATGCCATACTATAATCAAGTCTCTTAATATAATTTTTATCTAAAGCTTCTTCTACCTTCATTAAGGCTTCCCTGGCTGCAGGTGTCAGCATTCTAGCAGAGGTGGGGTCTGGATCCCCTTGAAGAATGTCAAAGAAAGGCTTAAGATCAGAAGTAGTCAACTTTAAAAAGGGCCGAATCCAATTTATATCCCCTAACAACTTTTGATAATCATCTAAAGTAACCAAATTATCTTTTCTAAGCTGCAAAGGTACATGAGTAACTGTTTCATTATTTAGGATTCTTCTCACATATGTTATAGGCATATTCACTTGGATTTTTTCAGGGGCCACCTTTAGGCCCCAGCGATTCAAAGTCTCTTGCAATTTAATCAAAACTTACTGTAAATAAACCCTATCCGGGTGTGCTAGCAATATATCATCCATATAGTGGACTAGATAGACATCCCGATGTTTCTCCCTGATACCTTGTAGGGCAGCGTCCACAAACTTTTGACACAATGTGGGACTATTTTTCATACCCTGGGGAAGAACCTTCCATTGAAATCTCTGATGAGGTTGTCTAAAATTTTCTGAGGGAAGACTAAAGGCAAATCTCTTTTTATCTTGAGGGTCTAAGGGAATAGTAAAGAAGCAATCTTGAAGATCAATCACTATAACATTGTAGCCTTGGGGAACAGCCACAGGGGAGGGAAGGCCAGGCTGTAAGGCTCCCATATCTTACATAGTGGCATTTATTGCTCTTAGATCTTGCAAGAGTCTCCATTTCCCCGATTTTTTTTTTTATTACAAAAACTGGCATGTTCCATGGACTATTTGAAGACTCTATATGTCCAGCCTTTAATTGTTCTCTCACTAACTGTCGTGCTGCTGAAAGTTTTTCTGAATTTAAGGGCCATTGTTCCACCCACACCGGATCAGGAGATTTCCAGACTATGGGGTCAGCAGCGAGAACAATGGCCTCTCTTATAAATTTGGATATCTTAAGCCTTGTCTCTCTCTTCTTATTTTTGGGACAACTGGCTCAATTTGTCTCTCTTGATCTTTACTCACACCCATAAAA